>NC_027752.1:27376519-27405562 GCF_000695525.1 Brassica oleracea var. oleracea
CCACGCATGTTCCATGCAAAGAAAGAAGTCATAACTTCCTACTGGAAGTTTTTTTTGACGTTCCGTGCCTGCCACCGTTGCTCATGTCTTTAGAACCAGTTACTCTCCCCCGAAGTTGCCTTGGCACCGATCCCTGTTGCCTACTTCTCGATGCAACCTGCAATTCCTTCTCTTTTTTGCCATCCACTATATTTCCCCGAAACTCGCCCTCTTCAACTTCCGTTCCACTTTCTTCTAAGCATGTCTCCTCCTCTTCATCGATGTCCTGTAAAGGACTAAATCTTGACGGGGATATCATAAACTCCTTTTCTCCTTTCCCGTCTCTTGATGCCTTCACTCCTTTTCCGTTTACCCACACGTCAATTGTATTGGTCTTAGAAAGCTCCGTAGATGATTCAGATATCTTGATCGCTTCTTTCTCGTCTGAAGATGCGACAGGTGTAAGCTCTTCCAGGTCCTTAATTAGATGCTCCATAGCGTTTCCCTCCTTAGGCATTGTCTCCACTACTTCCACAATCCCAGTCTCTTCCCCTCCACTTATCTTATCATCCTTCACACCAATTTCCTTGCTACCCTCCACTTCTTTGCCTTTGCCTCCGACAGATATCCCTTCACGCGGCATGGAGGCATAGGTAGTTTCCCCTGTCCTCTTACTCAGGATTTTAATCTCCTTACTCGAACATTCCTGTCCCTTATGTCCCCACCTGCAGCAGACATTGCAGCGGGGAGGGAGCCAAGGATAATTGACTTCGACTTCGTGTGAAGCTCCCGCTTTGTCCGTGAAAGTGATCTTTTCCACCAGAGTCTTATGTAGATCGACTTCCACTAGGATTCGGGCCATGTCCAGCCTCACACATTTCTCCGTGTTCGGATGCAGTTTCACAAAATGTCCCACTGCCCCAACCAGGCACTTCAGACCTTTATGAGAATAAAGTGTGTTTGGTACTCCTCTGAGGTCAACCCAGAGTGGCATGGCTGACAAGTCTGGAGGATGCTGAGCAGACTCTGGGGTCCAGACATTAACCACCAACGGAGTATCCGCTATATGCCAATACTTTCTTTGAATCACCCGGTTCCTCATTTGATCATTTTCAATTCGGAACAACACAGTATTCTTCGCAATAAACTGGACATCAATCTTGCTACCCGCCTTGGGAGCGCTCCAAATACGATTGACGGTTGCGTGAATTGAGCCCACGTGGGGAGCGTCTCCAATGAAGTAGCCCACTACGAAACTTTTCCAGAGAAGCTCCGCCTCGTCAAAGATCGCATCTGGGATTTGAAGTGTTGCAATGCCATCGACAATGTCGATAACAGGTTCCGCTCCTGCTCTACCGGCCAGGTCCTTCGACCATGGGCTTGATCGGACACGCTCTTCCTGCTTACCTCCGTCCCTCCCTTCCGAATGTTCTCCCTGGTTTCCGGTCATAGATTTGTGCCGATTCTCACCACCATCGCGTACCTCCGAAGCTGCTCCTCCGTCAGTTGACTGAGTGAGCAGGGCGAGAGATGATGCGCCACCGTCATGAGTCTCTGAAGCTCCGACTCCCTGGACAGCTGGTGGTGTAGTGAGCGACGTAGAGCTTTGAAGACTGTCCGTTTCATGCGTTGACCCCTTCGCCGGAGCTGCAGTGTCGCGCGAGGTCACGTCTGGATCCTCTGTCGGCTCGCTTGGATCACCAAGCTCAGATGCGATCGGATCTCCCATAGTCGTCGCTAGCACGCCCATGAAATCGCCGGTTTGAGCTCCCGTGATAGGATTTCCTGGCAGCGTCGCTGGATCGCCATCGCCTGTAGCTCCCGTGATTGACTCCATTATATTTGTGTTTGTAATTTTATTTTATTTTTTTTTTTATTTTTTTATTTTTTTTTATTTTTATTTTTTTACTTGTGACTCTCTTGATAATTTTTAGATATTTCATATTTTTGAATATCTAATAGATATAAAATTAACAATAATTAACATATTTAAATATATTTAGATATATTTGGTATCCAAAATATTTTAGTTTGAATCAGATTCGGGTCTGGTTATCTGGATATTAAAATTTTAGATCTGTTTGAGTAATTAATCAATTCTAGTTTGGGTTTAGTACTGCTTTCAAATCTAGTTCATTTTGGTTCTTTGGATCCAGATATTTTACACAGACTTACTTTATTCTACTAATATAAAGCAAAATAAAATAAATGTAAAACAAATATTCTTGATTTATTTAACATATATAATTATTGGACTATACTTTAAAAATACCAATAAAATGGTTGAGAATCGTGTCAATATTTTGGGCATGTTGCAAAATTGACGTAGTCTAAAACCAATAACATGTACTTTCTTATAAAACATTCTTGGTAAATATAATAAAAACACAATACAATCAAGTGAAAAGTGTTAAACTTGCGTGGAAAATAATGTGATCTCTTCACTCAGCACCTAAATTATGTTTTTCAATCGATTTCACGAATTTCGTTTCTTTTAAAACTTTTATGATTTCTGAGTTTTTCTTATAATCTGATTATATTTCTAATTTTTGGTCTCATTTTGAAAACTCCGTAAAAAAACAATATTTAACTTAACTAAAGTTTTGACTTTGTGTGTCGTATTTTTTACCTCAATTTCCTTAATTCATAACCAATCACAATTATTTATTGCCTTCGTGTATACGTGTACATAAGCCTCAATTATGGCTAAGTTCGGCAAGATACAAAACTTTCAATTTGTAAGAACATTCTCATTCCATCATTTTAGGTGATGAGAAACTTAATCATTTTTTATTTATTTTCTTTCATTCAGAATGATATTATTCAGTAGTTATACGAAGAGAACTTTGTGGGTGTTATTGGTTGGTGTATTTCGATGGATTTTAAAATATGTACTGAAATCATGTGTTATTGCTTTTACTTGGATTTATAAATACTGTATGGATTTCTAAATATGTACTGAAATCATGTGTTATTGCTTTTACTTGGATTTATAAATACTGTATGGATTTCTAAATA
Organism: Brassica oleracea var. oleracea; assembly: GCF_000695525.1. Classification (NCBI taxonomy): domain Eukaryota; kingdom Viridiplantae; phylum Streptophyta; class Magnoliopsida; order Brassicales; family Brassicaceae; genus Brassica; species Brassica oleracea. The sequence goes on from NC_027752.1 coordinate 27,379,517, forward strand.
TGTACTGAAATCATGTGTTATTGCTTTTACTTGGATTTATAAATACTGTATGGATTTCTAAATATGTACTGAAATCATGTGTTATTGCTTTTACTTGGATTTATAAATACTGTATGGATTTCTAAATATGTACTGAAATCATGTGTTATTGCTTTTACTTGGATTTATAAATACTGTATGGATTTCTAAATATGTACTGAAATCATGTGTTATTGCTTTTACTTGGATTTATAAATACTGTATGGATTTCTAAATATGTACTGAAATCATGTGTTATTGCTTTTACTTGGATTTATAAATACTGTATGGATTTCTAGATCAATCAAAATATATAAACCAATAACACTTCCTTAGAAATCCATACAATATTTATAAATTCAAATAAAATATACAAATTTCCAAATTATCTCGGATTAGTATTTATAAATTCGGAGGTTTTCTCTCTGATTTGAGTCTTTATATTTTTAACAAAGAAATTCATGCAAATCCATTCAAATCCATTCAAATCCATTATGAAATCAAATCTATTAGTAAATTTGTATAATTGAATAACACTTGATTTGAATTAGAATTTATGAATCATTAAACCAATAACACATGATTTCAATACATATTTTAAAATCATAGAATCAATAACACTAAATTTAGTTTGGATTTTTAAATCCATCAAAATACACATACCAATAACCCCACTCATGCTATCTTGTTGTTGCAGAAGAGGGTCGTCGCGTCTCCGTGCCTCAGAAGATGTTTTTTTTTTCTTTTTTCGTTGCCGTAAGACGGCGGAGCCGTTGTTGACGAAAATGATTTGTTTTTCCTGAGATGTTTCTCCACTATTTTAAGACCTGATGGAATGTTGATGCTTATGCTTTTCAGTTTATGCGCCTTTCTCACCAAAAGACTCTAATTTTGTCCGTCGGACGTTTCATCAACGGAGCAGAGGAGTTTAAGCGTAGTTGGCCGGAGTGTTTTAACTTCTCGCCGTACCGACACAAGACTCGGATGGCGGCGTTACCTTTGTATCGTTACGAAACCGTGTTCTTCCGAAATGATGGACTGGTTGTCTCTTGTGAAGAGATATATTATTAGCGCTTCTTCCAATTTTAAATTGACACTTGACAGTAACCATACAAACGAAGCGTGTCTTGCCTACCAACATACTGAATTATTTATCATATTATTGTGATTCAAGTAACATAACCAATCACAAATCATAAAGAAACACCATCGAATCAATGAAACAAGAAAATTATACTTTTCGAACTTAGCAATGTGTCGTGCTTCTTTAGATAGGTTCTTAAGCTTTTTAGTCAAATGTATACATTATCAACATGAATTCAGAATTTCTTGGACATCAAGACACTTCAGAAGAAGAAAATGTAAAATGTCGCATGCAAGTGATGAATTAGATGCCCTATTATGCAATGAGAACTTCAATTTAAAATCCATTTCATTCATTTATAACAATCAACTTATTTTGATTTGGAAATTTACATCATTGATTTTGAAATCTGTTTGTTTGATTTTAAAATAAAGGGATTTGTCAATAATTTCTAAATCCAATTTTTTTTTATAAATCCACTAAAGTATTAGAACCAATAACCCCCGCTTCAGTTCACTAATACAAAGGTTAAAGATGTAAGAATTAAAAATTAGCTGATTAAAATTGAAATTAGTGTAAATACATTAAATTGTCTGTGGTAGAATTAAAAAAATTAGTATGTAAACGCATTAATTTTTAAATGATTGTGAGACCGACACGTCAGCATACTCAAATTAAAATCGACGTGAGACTGCCACGTGTCCAATGTAGTGTGAAAGCATTAATGACAATGATTCTCTTTTAATATACAATACAACTTCTATAAATTAATAATGTTGAGACTTAAAAAATTTATTAATTTATAGAGATATTAATTTACAAAAGTTTTTTTTTTAGATTTTTTTCTATTTTTATTAATAAAATAAAAATACTTGATTTTACCTTATACGAATTATTTAAATTTTAGAAAATTGATTGTCATATTATTTTATTATCTTATTTGGTGTATATTGTTATGTTTCATAAAATATTTTGAATATTTACTATATTTTATGTTTGTTTTGAAATATATCTAAAATACTTAAATTTAAAGTTTTATTAATCGAACTGGAATGAGTTCCAAATAGATATTTGACATATGTTTCACAATTCGTTAGAATCCAAAGTATTATTAACTGGATCTGACCTAAACATATATAAAATCCAAATGACACCTAATTAAGAAGAAGCTGATAAAGCATGTTATTTCGATAATAACGGTATATTCGTTTTTAAAGATCCAAGCTATGGTGATTGTGAGTATGATTATTAAGAAAAAAATATACTAATAATCTTGATTGATAATTCGTGGAATGCACTACGAATTATTTCATGATTTTTAATATAAATTATATAAGTCATATGGACGCAACAATCCCGCTTCCCAATGCACCATCTCTAAAAAAAAAAGGAGGTTAGTTTTGTGTTTGACTTTAAGTTGTAGGTCAATTTTGCAAAAAGCCCTACAAAATATAAGTGTTTTTTGTTAAAACAAGTAAAGTTATTTTTCAAATATATGTTAAATAATTTGATGATTAATATAATTCACACACACACACACACACATATATATATATATATATATGAATTATAAGAATACAACAAATAAATTTTAATTTAATATTTTCCTAAAAAGAACACAAAAAACTTAGGGACATATCTGTCTATCTTCTATATTATTAAATTAAAGTATCTTTGAAAATAACTTTGATTTCACCTTAATATTTACCAACTTGTAGCACTGAATTAATAACTGTTAATTAATTAATTGTTTTGTTAGTTTTTTCTCTATCCAAACTTACCAAACTTAATTAATTAACCAAAATGATTTATTTTATTATATTATTCTCTAACCAAACTTACAAAAATTTAAATTAAAGTATAGAAATATATAAATAAATACTTATATATATATATATATACTTAAAAATAAAAATATGTAGTTTCAAAAATAATTTTTTGATTTTCAAAAATAAATTTTGAAAAATAAATTCTAAGAAAATTCAAAAAAAAATATAAGAAGTTCGAATTTGAAATACTATAATTCAAAAACATAAAAATTATTTTTTATTATTATTTATTATTTATTATATTTATATATAGAACAATGATATAAATGTTTTTTGCCTCTTAATGGAAAATATGTTTTTGAAAATGTCTTTTTAGTGGTGGTAAACATGAATAATTATACCAAGAAAATGGTAAACATGAAAATTCTCCTTGTAATTTATATTTTGGTGTAATATTTGATTAATTAATGCTGTTATAATATTTTATATATGTTCTAATTACTTATAATTTTTTTTTATGAATTTAAATTAATTATACACAAATATAAAGACCATAGTGTAAAATAGAGATAATTTTAAAGTTAAGTTTGAAATGTTGCTTTTTGGAAAAGAACACCTTAAAACTTCAAATATAAAGTTTTGCAAATTTTAAAATAAAAGTTCTTTTTTTCTGGAGATGCTCTTATTATCTACTATTTAGTCTTTTTCCTCTTTTGTATTGACGTAGTTATGAAGTATGTGTTTTCATTCGTCTATATATCATGAACTTATTTCTCTTTTAATAAAATGCAAAATTAAAAGCAATTAAGACTTATGAGAAACCTTCAAGGTTTGAAAAATCGTCTTCACTTTTTGGTAAGTATATACCCAGAAATGTGAAGGATGCAATCAAAACCTCAACATGAATAGCAAGTGAAGGAAAAATGGATTCTTTTTTTTATGTCAATTTTTCTTGTCAGGCGGAGGGATGGATTCTTATCTTGGAATCCCAATGGATATCAGTGGCTCTAAACAAAAATTATTTGCTTTCGTAAAAGAAAGGCTACAAAATCAGGTTAGTGGTTGGACGGGATGATGGTTATCAAGGAGAGGAAAATATGTTCTGATAAAATCTATCTTACTGGTTGTACCTACGTATGTAATGTCGACCCTGCTACTACCTGTAGAGACTTGTGAGAATTTAGTTAGTTCCATTGTGCAGTTCTTGTGGAGCTTAAACCCACTTAAAAGAGGTATACATTGGCAAAATGGGAAAAGCTATACAGATCGAGAGAAGAAGGAGGAATTGTATTCAAGATGATCCATGAGTTCAATCTTGCCCTACTAAAAAACAGCTGGGGAGACTAGTGCAGTTACCAAATTCCTTATTAGCAAGGATTTTGAGGAAAAAATATTTGAGATGTAGTTCACCTTTTTGACTAAACAAGATTTACAATCCATCATATGAATGGACAAGTATAATAGCAATGAAACCATTAATATCATTGGGGATCAAACAAAAGATACACTTACGAAATGAGATCAGAATTTGGGAAGACCTTTGGATACCAATGATACCGGCATGACCAGGCCTATTGCACATGTGGTTCATCCAATGATGCCAGTAAGTGAGTTCTTAATAGGGTGCCCAAAAAGGTAGAATTCTGGCTACTAGAAAACTACGTCAGTCCATAAGATATCCCGCTGATTCAATCTTTGGAAATAAGTCAAGGAAATCATCGGGATGAGTATTGATGGAGTTATATAAATAACGTTTAGTACTGTAAAATCTGGCTAATGGGTAGCAACATATTTTCTCAACAAAGAAACGTTGGAGCCACTTCCAGAACCTAGTATTGCAAAACTACAAGCCTTTGCTTCTCCACCAAAAATCCATCATTTTATATGGCAAATAATCTAAATACAACTATATGTGACAAATAACTTAACACATCATCATATGTGACGCAACAATCATTGTCCAAGATGTGGAGCAGAGAATGAAACTATTAACCGCACTATCTTTGAATGTCCGGCAAATTTAAAAACATGGTCTCTAGCAGCAACCCATCTCCACTATTGGTGTTCCCCAGCGCAAGCCAATACAAAAATGTGGATTATCTATTCTGGCCAAAGAATGTATTGAAGATCCTGAGCTGGATAAAGACTAATACCCTTAGATAATATGCTATATTTGGAAAGCATGAATTATAAGTTATCCAGAGGGATACACATGGACCCATTGGAAACTGTCAGACACGCTGAATCAAAATGTCATGCTTAGTTTGAAGCTAATAGTAAATATGAAGAAATACCAGTGGTGCAACAATCTCCTGAATATGTCTCAACAACAGAGAGATGTATGATAGATGGATCATGGACACATGACACACTCTTTAATGGTTGTGGATGGACATGGAAAAATTCTAAAGAAGTAATTCAACTTTTGGAAGAAAAATCAATGCAGAAGAATCTCACACCTACATTCGGAACTTGAAGCTTTCTCATGGGCAATGGAGTGCATGCTGTAGCTATCGATGTGTCAGGCTTTTGGCACCAATTGTAAGGATTTAATCTCGATGATTCAAGATCCACAAGCATGGCTGAACTTTTCCACTGAACTGAAGGAGTTGTCAAGACTGAAGAATAGATTTTCTGATTTCTCGATTGTTTTTATTCCTTGTTCTGAAAATGTATCATTTGATTCATTAACTAAGATAGCAAAAAAATTTCATATGGATCTATATTACATTGGTTGTTTTGGTCTTTAGACAATTTCAAAATCTTTATAAATAAAATAGAGTTGTCTCTCTCTACAGGCTACCACATCATCAGGAAGCATGGGGCATTTTTGGACACATGTCGTCTCACTAAACCAAATGTAAATTCTGTGTAATCGGTTATCTCATTCCCCTTTTTGAACTGGGCTTTTATTACAGTTTTGTATTAAGCCCAATCCTTTGAAAAAAATCATCAGAACCCACATAACATTAGGTTTCTTGTTCCTCTTACTATTGCGACCTCCCACACGAAATTTTCAAAAACTTTAATCGCCGTTCCATCTCCGTATTTTGTCCTAGCACCGACAGCATTGACCTCACCATGAAACCTGATCTGGAAGATGAAGGAACCTCGCGCAACGAAGAGTTCATTGAGGAAAACAATGCTGAATTTGTGGAGCAGGCGATGGTTGAGAAGATGAGAGACTGCGTTTTGTCCAGAGGATCGTGGGTTAAGGATGACGACGAGTATCCTTTGTATCAGCCTAGATCGTGTCATTAGATTGACGAAGCTTCTGATTTCCAGAGGAACATAATGCGCGATTCAGACGATCTCAATTGGAGATGGAAGCCTGATGGTTGCGACCTTCCATGGTATGTTGCTTCTCCAGTTTTATCTCCTCCATTGTCAATCATTTGATCAGCATTTCACTTTCTACGTCGTATAGCTGTGTTATTGTGTTGGCTGTGATCATTAGTTATATCCATTGGAGACTTTGGAGTAATCAAAATAAAAGCATTGTTCTTCAGGCTGTTGAAGGGGTTCCAAAATAAAAGCAATGTGGATGCTTGACGTCACTACTCCTTCAATGGAGTCACAAATGAGTGTAGACTTTGCTCAACTATTCACCAACTCTTCTCTTTATCGGTATGTCAAAGATAAACATTACTATTAGTATTAGACCAGAGTGTTACTTACAAACATTGATGTCTGCTTCAGGAGAAACCATGATTTCATCAAAAAGCTCAGTATTCCACCACCAGAATTGAAATATCTCTACTTCCGAACTAAGTACTCGCAGCCGTTTTTTACTCAAACCAAAGCTTGCTTCTTGAAACAGTATTGGTCTAACTGGAGACATCCTCAGTACAATGCCATCCGGTTTCTCATGAAAATATTAGCGTCATGTTGGGTTTGGTTTTCTGCCAAACATGAACGGATGTAAGCTTGCTTCCATATTCATTTTATTAAACTGTCATCTTATCTAACCGTGATTGATTCATCCCAAAACCACAACAGATAGGAGCAAGACATGAATAATTTCTTTGGAGCCATCTACGCTGCGATACTGTTTCTCGGTGCCACAAACGCTGCAACAGTTGAACTGCTATCGCCATTGAGCGTACTTTTTTCTACCGTGAAAAAGTTGCTGGAATGTACTTAGCCATCCCTTATGCAATCTCTCAAGTTAACCATTCTGAATAATCTTCTTATTTCATATTTTAAAGACTTAAACAATGGTTAGACCATACTAAGAACATGTCCTTGAAATGACGCAGGTGGCCGTGGAAATCATGAACAACATGGTACAACGGGAGTTTACGTGCTGATCCTTTACTCAATGATTGGATACGACTGGACTGTGGCTAAGTTCTTATGGTTCTACTACTCAATGCTAACAAGCTTCATATTTCACGCTATACGGTATGATGATTGTGGCCTTGACACCAAACTATCAGATCGATGGGATCTGCATGTCCTTCTTCCTTAGTCTCTGGAATCACTTCTCCAGTTTACTCAGACCAAGACCGGTAACATTCTTAATCAACTTACATAATCAATAATTTAAAATAGTGTATCTAAACTAACTTATAAGTTTAGGTACGTCGCAAATAAAGATATGGTGGAGATGGTACTACTGGGCATACACCAGTGTCTAGGACGTTAGTGCAGATCGCTGGTGTTGGAGACATGTGCCTTAAAACTTTGCTGAAATATGGGTTCGGGTTCGAACATGACTTCTTACCAGTTGTAGCTGATGTCCACATAGGATATATACTACTGCTCTTTGTCTTTGGCTATGTCTTTGCTTACGGTATCAAGTTCCTCAACTTTCAAAAGAACGTGAAGGAGAAATAGTACCTTTGTAGCATAGTGTTTGGAAGTTGTTGGATTCCTGTAATTTTTCTTTTGTTATATATATTGTTTTTATTTGGTTAGAAACAACAATAATAACAGTTTATGTTATCAAATTATACTTTTGATATAAAATAGAGTTCTCTTTAAAAAATACATATATGTATGATTGGTATCTATATGTAAAGTTATACATTCTCAGACGACATGAGCACGACACATCAAATTAGGTAACATCTTTATTCATCTATTTATTAATTTTTCTTCTTATATTTTTACACCAAATATTTTAAAACACGTTAAATACAGTATATCTTAATTATACATAAATTATAAAAATAAAAAAATATAAGAAAAGAGGGAAATCTATTTACGATTTTGATTTTTTTAAGTTTCATCATTCTCAAGCAACTTAAAATGAAATGACTGAATCTAATTGAAGTATTCCCATTTTTGATAACTAAATTCAAATTTATAGAAATTAAAAATTTGATAGTAGAGCAGAAAAAATAATAATAATCAAAACAAAAAAATTAATATATAAAAGAAAAAGAAAAATAAAACAATTTGAATTTGGTGAAATACATAATAATAAAATAGAATTTCTTACTACCTTTTGTTTTCGGCCTTATCTTTATAATTTCTTAATATAAGCTTTATACTTTATAATTTCAGACCAAACTTCAGCAGAGTTCTGAATATGAGAACAATGTTCAAGTGATTTAAGATTATAGGCTTACGTAAAAAAAATGTTCAAGTTTAAATCCCTTTTTCTGTTTCAGTTCTCAAAATTCCATAACCAACTTAATCTATCTTGCTTTGTCTACTCGTCATCTCCATTAATTTATTTCATATCATTATACATCTTTAGTTTGTGTTTTGTTTGTAAATCTTCACTTTGTATATGCTCAGTTATATTATTTTAATGACTGGTTACTCCACATTCTTATGTATATAATCGTAAACAATAAAGTTTCATCATATATATAACTTGAATTATTAGTATTCATTTATCAGTCACTATGATTTATTTCTCTATAATTTTTAATACTTTTGACTGATCACTAGTTTGGTTTGAGAAATAGCCGCTTTAAACCGATCATCAATTCAAACAAAAATCATGTTCACCAAACTTATGTTTTCTTAATTCTGCAAAGATTTGATTATAAATCTTCTTAACTATTTTCTGCGCAACAATATATCTTAAAATTTGATTTTCTTTTGTTTAGACCAAGATCGCATAAATATAGTTAAATCAATGAATCTATTTTATCACTAAACAAAAAAGAATCGATTTTTATATTGGTTTGTAAGATGATAGTTCAATTATTTTAAAGCTAATAAAAATAAAAATCAGTTGTAAATTATTTTTTTTTTCCATAAAAACATGAATGAACAAGATAAAATACTATTTTGCTCATATCTAAAGTTTAATTAACTTTCTTAAATACAATTTCCAGTTAACAAAATGCAAAAATATGAGTATAAATAATTTTTGTTCGTTCATTATGAATAAATAAACATCTCATTTTCATTTATCTACCATTATATATTTGTATAACCAATATCACTGTATATTTAAATACCAAATCAAACATAAAAATATAATTTAAAATTATATAAAATAGGCCAACCCCTAGTTGAGTGATAAAATAACTGTTTAATGAAAAGAGAAAAATAAAATGCATGATTTGGTGTTAAAAAAAAGAAAAGAAAATGAGTGAGTTACCTTATAAGTAACTTTTGTCACTTTCTTTACATCATAAGACACATTGTGCCTGAAGAGCACTTTCTCTGTTTCCTATACGATTTATGGACTCTTTTGCCCTCCCAACCAGAATAAACTAGTTGAACTTGTGGTTGTGATAATAAAGTAAATTAACTAGGACCTGAGTTAATGCTTGTGTCAGTGGATGATATTTTTCTTTTAAAACTTTTTTTGGTTATTTATTTTATTACTGTTTATACCACCTAATGTTTTTAATTGATTTTATTTTCAATTGTAAGATAAATAAAATAAATAGAATTATTATAGTAATCTATTTATAAGATTTTCTATCTTTTAACATCCATTTCATATATATTTATTAACATTTACATAAAACAAATATGTGGACATGGACATAGTAAATGAATATGTGGACATGGACATGGATTAAATTTGTGGACATGGATGGAATCTGTTGATAAAAATTTGTAGACGAAAACATTTTCATTACTTAAGAGAAAGAACAAAGGTCTTGAGGCAACGACTCAAACCAAACTAAAGGACAAAATATGAAAGACAAACACCACTAGGTGTCAGCATCAACTCTCGAGCTTTATGACCTCTTAAACTCTCCTCAAGGATCCTGTCATGTAGCCAACAAAAACTTTCAGAAGTTATACGATTGGTAACATTGTTGGTAGGTGACACTGTCTGCAATTTCTTTGCCATACCACACATACATGATACCACAAACGAGACACAAAACACACAAACACAGTAAAATACAGTGACATAGAAACACAAAGACGATGACATATACAAAGATGAAACAATAACCGAACATCAAATTAGACAAAACAAAAACAAAGAAATCATCCACACGTGTTTCAATACCAAACACTACAATACAATGATATCAACCAAAAGATAGTTCATATTTTCATGGAGAAAATGCACACAACACATCAAACAAACTAAACTCAAACCCGTTTTCCTCAAATTGTCAGAACATCAATTTCTAATAACACAAAATCACGAGTGAAGAAAACAAAAAAGAATCTTACCTCGATTTCGAGAAACAGAGACAATCAACGAACTCAGTCCACCTTTTGTTTGTCCCGAACTCTCAAATCCTTCTTGATTTCCTCCCCACTTCTCAACTTCCTCATGATTTCATCTCAAACTTTTCGTTTATGGTTTGTGTTATTGAACGGAATTTCCAAAAACAAAACAAAACAAAACAAATCAATTTGGAGTGTATTTGAGGAGAGAACTTCGATAATTACGCGCCGTATATCAAATTAATGTTTACCTTTGCTGTGGAGATTGGTTTCATCAGTAGGAACTAAGCTGAATCCAATCAAGACACAACACAATAGAGAGATGCGTCCAAGGGAGAACCACAGAACCAGACTGTCGTACATATATATCTCGGTGGAGGATTCTCGAGAGTTCCCAAGTCGTGTAGATGAGATTACACAATCAAACTCGCGGCGGACCTCTGGTTTCACGGTGTTCTATGGAGAAATTGAAGATGAAGAAGAAGAGGGTTCACGGAATTAGGGTTAGTAAACAAAGGGACCGTCAAATTGAGGAAAGTAAATCTGAATTTGAAAAAGTAAAGTTGGAAAGAGAATACAGGTTGGTTTTTGAAAACTCAAAAATCAGAAACTGATTAATCAATTTTTTTTTAAAGAAGGGAAAATGACAGCTTAGTTAAGAAGGGTTGTGGTTAGGAGAGAGCGTAGTTAGTTAGATTGAGGACATATAGAACATTGCACAAAGAGAAAGTGTGCCTCCAGCAACAAGTGACTTATTGTATAATTTGAAAGATAAAAAGTGTCTTAAATAGTAAAAAAAGAAAAGAAAATTTGGTTTTGGAACACAAAAAAAAAAAAAAAAAGAATTGAATACACTAAGAGACACTTTTTTACTTTCTATTACATCTAAAGACACTTCTTACATGTGACACACTTTGTTGTGGGCCAGCAACATATTGTGGACAATTTTGCCCTTAATGAAAATGACAGTTGTGGATGAGTGATTTGTGGACGAGTGATTTGTGGACGAGTGATGTGTGGTTGAGTGATTTGTGGACGGGTGATGTGTGGATGAGTGATGAATAATGTGTGGATATGTGATGTTAATGTGTTTATAGTAGATAACGTGGACAAACTCTCTGTTTTGATTCCATAAAACTATACAACAATACGTTGACATGAACTTATATTACTAAAATTATACCATAAAACGTGGACACGGACTCTGTTATCTTCAATACAAACACTTAGCTTCTTCAGCTCAATTGATAAATTATCTGCAGTTAAACTTTATTCGAGATGAGAAAGAGATGATATTGTGAGTATGAGCGGAGAGAAAAATCAAAGAAGCGTTTATCTTTTGTCGGAGAGTAATAGATCTTGAATGTCAGAGATTTCTGATCTAAGGAATTTGCGTTTTGTCATGATGTGGATTAATGTAATTTTGATTGGAGTTGAATTTAGATCCCGTGATGATGAATGGAATCGAATGAATATTGTCCACGTCCACAACTAGTTTTTAATTATATTAAGATGTTCATGTCCACAACTAATTTATAATTATGTTATCTAAGCTTTCGTGTTCATGTCCACATTTTGTTTACACATTAATATATATATATATATATATATATATATATATATATATATAATATATGAAAATAGATCTTAAAAGATAGACAATTTTATAAATAGTTTATTATGAAAATTATTTTTGTTTAATATATTTTAGAACTTGAGATAAAAGTAAATAACTATATAAAGTAGAATAAGAAAAATAATAAAATGAAATAAGAAGAGGAGAGATAATATTTTTAGTTTATGGTCACTTTTTGACAAAAGAAAGTGTGTTAACTGATAAGTGTCTTGTTGTATAATTTGAATGTGGGAAAGTGTAATGTAAAATATTTAGTAAAAAAATACCACAAATATCTTCGGATTTTGACTATTGTAAATCTCATTTACGTATTTGAATTTTGAGAGAATTTGGATTAACATTACACAGCAAATCTTCCTTTTGCTCCTTCCCTTGTCCAAAATTGGTTTTGCCCGCCAATGTGGCTTCGGCGAGGGTTTCTTCGACAAAACCCCACTCAACCTAAAATCTGATTTGGCGAGAAACGCTGTCTACTTATCTCACGCGAAAAGAAAGGCGTAGATCCTCCCTAAACTAAAACAGAGCATCAAGTGAAATGGGACCCGAGTTTCCGATCGAACTCGTTGAAGAAGAAGATGGAGTGAGTTACCACCGAGTCTCTTTCTGGCTGGGTCAATTCAGATTTCCTTATTTAAAGTTATTTTTGTTTTTGCAGTTCGATTGGGAAGCAGCAGTCAGAGAAATCGACTTGGCTTGCCTCAAATCCTTAAACCCTTCTTCTTCTTCTTCGACCCATTTCACCAACGACAATGGCACTAAACCTGCTAAAAGACAATCTACTCTCGATCGATTCATCGATCGATCTACTCCGGATCCTCCTGTTGTTTCCGACCCGAGTTTCGAGTGTGGTACTAACGACAACACTCCCAGCGTCGGGATTGATCCTGAGACAGCTAAAACTTGGATTTATCCAGGTTTGTAGACTTTACCATGATTCTCTCTTTTATAAAACTGACATTAACTTTTTTTTTTTTTTAATTTCAGTAAACGTTCCTCTAAGAGATTATCAGTTTGCTATAACCAAGACTGCTTTGTTTTCAAACACATTAGTTGCTTTACCAACAGGCCTTGGTAAAACGCTCATAGCTGCAGTTGTAATGTATAATTACTTCAGATGGTTTCCACAAGGTAGAACAAACCCACTTTTGTCTCCATGATTAGAATCTGCGCTTATCCTTTGTTTTGCCAGGTAAAATTGTCTTTGCCGCACCTTCTAGGCCTCTTGTGATGCAGCAGATTGAGGCCTGCCATAATATCGTGGGGATACCACAAGTATGTCATTTGATTCTCTTCCACAAACAGTGATTTTTGATTGAGCATCTGTTCTGGGTTTAAACTGACTGCAGGAATGGACGATTGACTTGACGGGTCAGACTTGCCCTTCCAAAAGAGCTTCCTTGTGGAAAACCAAAAGGGTTTTCTTTGTCACTCCACAAGTTCTTGAGAAGGATATACAGTCAGGTGATGCTCTGATTCAAAACATCCCCTGCTGAAACCTCGTAATGTGGTTCATATACTTATAACAAAAACCGTCCCTTTCAGGAACGTGTGTTACCAACTGCTTGGTTTGCTTGGTGATCGACGAGGCACATCGAGCTTTAGGGAATTATTCTTATTGTGTTGTAGTTCGTGAGGTTTGTTTGCCTACGCTTTTATCTTGTACCATCTCTATGTGTTGATCAAGATAAAGGGACCAAATTAATTCCCTGTTTTAAACTTTTAGTTGATGGCAGTACCAGTGCAGTTGAGAATATTGGCTCTTACTGCAACTCCTGGATGTAAGTGATTGATTTTTTTGGTTATTATATGAATCTCATCACTCATTAACTTGTTGGATGCCATTTTTCAGCAAAGACACAGGCCATACAGGGTATCCTTGATAATTTGCAGATATCAACACTTGAATATCGAAACGAGAGTGACCATGATGTCTGCCCTTATGTCCACGACAGAAAAGTAGAACTAATCGAGGTTCAAGCTCGTTTCCGGTTTTTCTTTTTCTTTCCAAAATGTGTTCCAAATTCATTTTTAATAATTGTAGCCGTCTTTGTGGCAGAGCAGGTTCCCTTGGGTAAAGATGCAGATGAGGTATCTAAACGCCTATTAGATGTTATACGTCCATATGCAGTCAGGCTTAAAAATTTCGGGGTCATTCTAATAAGGGATTATCAAACTGTAAGTGCCTCGACTGAATCCTTATATCTCTCTTTTCACCACTAGCGTCAATGCTCATGTCATCTAAGGTTTTGACAGTTGAGTCCACACGAATTACTTATGGCAAGGGATAAGTTTCGTGAAGCACCTGTACCAGGCATTCCCCATATAAGTCACGGAGATGTAGAATCTTGCTTTGCAGCTCTTATCACGCTTTATCACATTCGCAAGCTTCTTTCTAGTCATGGAATAAGGCCAGCGTATGAGATGCTTGAAGAAAAACTCCAGGAAGGGTATGCTTTTACTTTCAATAAACTAAGAAGTTGCCTCTAAGACTAAGACTATCACTCTCCGCAGGCCATTTGCTAGGTTGATGAGTAAGAATGAAGATATTAGGATGACGAAGCTTTTGATGCAGCAAAGGTTGTCGAACGGAGCACCAAGCCCGAAATTGTCCAAGATGTTGGAGATTCTAGTTGATCACTACAGTATGTTTTCTTTTTAGATCTTGATCAGGGCGTGTTGATAGTTCTCAGCTAATTGAATATTCATATGATTTTATTCTATGGTTGCAGAAATAAAAGATCCGAGGACATCACGGGTCATTATTTTCTCGAATTTCAGAGGAAGCGTAAGGTCTGTATAATCGTTGTTTTTGTTCCCTTGTTTTACTATCTATCACGTTTCTTCTCTTGCATTTACGTAACTTCATTCATTTCAGAGACATAATGGACGCATTAAGTAATATTGGAGATGTTGTCAAAGCAACTGAGTTTATTGGTCAAAGTTCAGGTTTGTTACTTTCATTTTCAGTTACTCAGAAGTATCATTTATAATTTTCACAGTGAATGTTTATTGCAGGTAAGACACTGAAGGGACAGTCGCAAAAAGTTCAGCAGGCTGTTCTGGAGGTATTCATGTTCCCCTTGATCTGATTTATTGAAAAAGTTTCAACCTTGATTTGTTTTTACACCATCCCTTGCGTGATATACATACAGAAATTTAGATCTGGTGGGTTTAATGTTATTGTTGCAACATCTATCGGCGAAGAAGGCTTGGATATCATGGAAGTCGACTTAGTTATATGTTTTGATGCTAATGTATCCCCTCTGAGGATGATCCAACGCATGGGAAGAACTGGAAGGAAAAATAATGGCCGAGTTGATATCCTTAAGCTTGACCCTTTCATTACATATATTTCCAGTGCCACTTTTATCGGATTATGTCATTCCTTGACAAGCCTTTACTAGTTCTTGCTTGTGAAGGATCTGAAAAGAATAGCTATATGCGAAAGAAAGCAAATGGCCAAGCCATTAAAAAACACATGCGGAATGGAGGAATGAATAGTTTTAATTTTCATCCTAGTCCAAGGATGGTAAGAGCTGTTTAAAACTCTTTCTTTCTTCATCAAATTTGTTTTCCTTACTTTTTTTTTTTTTTTTGCTTCAGTATTCAACTTTCATATACTCTTGTCATGTGTTATTATAGATTCCCCATGTTTATAAGCCAGAAGTTCAGCATGTTAAGTTTTCGATCGAGCAATTCATTCCACGTGGAAAGAAGCTACAAGATGAGCCTGCCGCTGAGACTCCAGCTTTCAAGAAAAAGCTTACACCGGAAGAGATGGATATGCTCGCCAAGTATTTCAAACCCAACGAGGAAAAGTGGAGAGTTTCCTTGATTGCTTTCCCTCACTTCCAAACATTGCCATCCTTAGTGCACAAAGTAATGCATTCACGCCAAACAAGCATATTAATTGATGCTATGCAGCATCTGCAAGAGACAACTTTGACAGAGCAAAGTAAAAGCTTCTTCATTAAGGTGTGGATCGTAATATTGGTATATAAAATTGGTCTTTCCTTGCTTTCATTTTCACTTACGTGGAATCACTTGCTCTGATAGTATGGAGCTCCTTTGGCTGAAAGAGATGAGCTTGACGCAGGTCTGAGGGTTGGTGATGATCCGAAAGGTAAATTTAGTCTCATTCAATCTTATTCTAACAGTCGCATGGATATGATTTACCCTTAGCTAGTAGGAGGTCTATAGACGCCATGGTCGAAAGAGCCTATTTAGGGATGTACTCTCTGCTCTGTTTAGATCCATGTCACTTCTCACAAACCCAAATAAATTGTCACTAAATTATAGGATGTAGATGTTTATAGACTCTAATAGGTTATGGTCTTTGTTTATGTGGGACTAATAACAGCACTCTTACGCGTGAAGCTGCAGGATGAATCGTAAAAAGTTCCAAACTTATATCCTGAAATCAATCTTTAGATGTTTTTCTATCGTACGTAATGCTAGAGTTCACTGCATCGAAGAACTACAAATTGCTACTGTCATGTATCTTCTGCATCTCATACATCTGAAAGGCAGGCCGTTCAATTGTATTAATGTGCAGATTTACCCTCTTTCGATGATTTGGATGTCAACACATCACAGAGAAAGGCAAAACAAGTTGTAGAATCTCCCACAAGCACATTAGAGACTACAGAGAAGGAATTCGAAGCATCTTCACCAACACACTGTTATCTTTTCAATTCAGAATGTGCGTCCGTTGATACTCTGGGGAAGGTCTTTATATTGCCGGTTCCTCTTTCATTATCTTCTAATGTACCAGGGTCAGACTATGTGGGAAGAGAAAAAGAACTTTCTTCCCCGAATAAATCCCACATTGACGTTGTTCCGATGGATAGTTCCTCAAAACATCGGCAAGATAGTATTCCATGCAAGTTAAAGCAAGGATTCTTGCCAGATTGTGCCAACGAGACTTTGGAGTCCCAAAGCCTTTTGAAATGGCACTCCACCGATGTAGGTAAAGGAGATATAGAGAATTGTGCTGGAGAAATTATGATATCATCGGATGAAGAAGACGACTGTGAGGATTTGGAGCTTAGTCCAAGGCTCACTAACTTCATCAAGAGTGGCGTTGTTCCAGATTCACCTGTCTATGACCAAGGTTAGTGTTATATCCTGAACATTTACTATCGGTTAGAATGGGAAATATAACTAGATAGTTTTAAATGACTAGCATATCTGCTTGAATGTATTTTTGCATCTGCCATTGATTCAAACAGACGGAATGCATCAATCATAGTGTTTGGGGTTGCGGTTGCAGCTTGCAACTGACTGCAACCACATAGCTTTGGTATTAGATAAGTTGTACATATACATTCTTCAATGAGAACATCTGGAATTTGAGCCCGTAATAGAAATAAAACTCAGAAACATGTTTACTTTGACACATCTATATAACTTTTCTATTCCATTTGTGCAAACAAAGACTTGGAACTTATTATATTCTGATAACATCTTTAACGCTGCAGGAGTTGCATACGAAGCAAACAGAGAAGAAGACCTTGATCTTCCACCCACGAGTTTAAGTAATGAATTGGAAGAAGAGCCATCGACACCTGAGAAAAAGGTTCACATTGCTTCCACGGCCAATGAATTCAGAACTCCTCAGAAGGAAGAAGATTTAGCCAACGAAACAGAAAGCTTCGCTGTTTCTCCAATGCCTGAGGAGTGGAGAACTCCCTTGGCGAATATCACGAACGCAAGCAGCAGCGCTAGCAAAGATTGGCGCGTGAGTTCGGGAGAAAAGTCAGAAACTCTTCGACAGCCTCGCAAGTTGAAGAGACTTCGTAGACTTGGAGATTGCTCGAGTGCTGTGAAGGAGAATAATCCTGGTACTGCAAAGACAGACCATATCCGATCTCGTTCTCGCAGTGAAAAGAACATAAGAGGTAATATGATTCTGTATTTCCTTGTTCAAATAACTTGACATCACCAGAATCTACTTTCATTAATGTGGAAGATTTAAGTCGAATTTTACACTTTGTGCATTAGCGACAGTAATTTTTTTTTTATTCAACGTAAAGTGAAACACTTGTTACATTGACCTGTTTGAGTAATTGGCTAATTAGTTGCTCTGTGTTCAAGGCAAGAAGAAGATACGCGCAGATAATAATGCTAGAATCTTCATTGATGCGGAAGCTGAGTAAGTTATCATCTAATCCAAAAACAACCATCTGATTATCTTTCTTACTTTCACAGATCAATTTGTAGTTTTCCTTGATACAGAGTTTGACATTTACTTGCTTAAACCTGTCTTATTGATTAGGGTGTCTTCGGAATCAGAAATTTCGGTTGATGAGAACGTAGATTTGACCAGCGATTCATTTGAAGATAGCTTCATAGATGACGGTACAATGCCTACAGCAAATACTCAAGCCGAGTGTGCTAAAGTTGACATGATGGCCGTTTACAGGTATATATCGAATCAAAACAAGTCTTTCTTCTACTATGAGTAAAATGGTCTATGAGTTTACTAAGAATCATAAGCTATGGTTTCCACAGACGTTCTCTACTCAGCCAATCACCAGTACCGGGAAGATTTCGTGATGTAGTTGCATCAAGTCCGAGTCCTTATTCTTCTGGTCTCTTGAAGACAATAAATGAGAGCAGAAGCGACTCAGATAAATCATTGTCCTCTCTTAGAACCCCACAAACAACGAACAACGAGTCAAACAAGGATGCAATGGCCACAGGAGACTTTTCGGTAGCACAAATCTCAACAGACAGCCGGAAAAGGAAATTCAGCTTATGCAACTCAGCGAATGTCCCAGTGATTAACTTGGAAAACAAGTTTGAAGCTCATGCACAAGCCACGGAGAAGGAAAGCCATGAAGGTCCGAGAAGCAATGCAGGTGCATCACAGTACAAAGATGAGGATGAAGATGATGATGCATTCTACGCGACACTGGACTTTGATGCCATGGAAGCGCATGCGACATTGCTATTGTCGAAACAAAGGTCAGACAAGAAAACAAAAGAAGATGCATCGGTGAAACCTCATCTGGGCAATCAGAGGAATGATGGTTTGCCGAATGATGGGCCATCTTTTGATCTTGGTTTGTGGTGATTATTCTCCTATTAAGTTAAAGTGTATAAAGGTTGACATTTGGATGTATGTTTTGTGTATTTAGTTTGTGTCATATTTATCTTAATGAGAACAATCTATTAATTATCAAGCCCACTAATTATCTTAGTGGGAGCTGCTGGAACAGTATGTTGTAGACCAAGAAGACATACCGATGATTTTGCTGGAGTAGCTACACCAAAAATGGTCAATATACAATCAAGTCTGGATATTGGGTAACTACAAATATAATGACAGATGACCAGGAAAAATAAGTTCTAAAGCTTAGTATAACCAAACTTCAAGGTTTTGCTTGGAAAGTGAATGCACCACAAAAAATTTGTCATTTTATATGGCAATTAATCTCAGGACAGGTAGCGGTCACAAGGAATCAGGTACGTCACAATATGCGATATGATAAGTACTGTCCAAGATGTGGAGAGCCAGAATAAACTGTTACTCATGCGATCTTGCCCACCGGCCTTACAAACATGGGCATTATCATCAACACTGTCAAGCTCTAAAAATTTCCCGATCTCGAGTATCTACGCCAACATGGACTGTCTATTTTGGAGGAAGAATAGTATTATGGAGCCAGAAGATGATAGAAATACTTATCCTTGGATAATCAGGTATATTTGGAAGGCTAGGAATGATAGGCTATTTAGAGGTATAGACATTGACCCATTGAAACTAGTCAGATATGCAGTGAGTGAGTGTCATGCTTGATACAATGCAAATGATACTAGACAGGTTCCTCCACAAGCATTAATTGTTGAAAAAACACAAGCCTTAAGCTTGAGTAATATTTGCATGGTGGATGGTTCATGGACCTCCACAAGTCAATACAATGAAATTGGATGGGTTTGGAAGGATAGCATGGAAAAGATCCAATTAATGGGGACACATAACCTAAGGAGGCATGAGACATCACTATACTCGGAACTGGATCTATACTCGGAACTGGAAGCGCTAAGATGGGCAATGGAGAGCATGCTACAACATTCGACATGTCAGGGATTTGAGACAAATTGCAAGGACCTGATTGCAATGATAACAGACCCACAAGCTTGGCCAAACTTCTCAACTGAGTAGGAGGTCATTCAAATTCTCCAGATGTGTTTTTCCGACTTCAAGATCAGCTACTTCCCAAGGGCGCCAAGTGAAATTGATGATTCGCTAGCTAGGAATACCCGTTCTTTGATACCAAATGACCAAAACCTCCTGAGGAGTCGGCACTCTAAGTTGGTAAAGGGGAGAAGCCTTGCTGCTATGAAACTGTACAGTTTCAAAGGCAAGGGATGTGGAGTGAATGGTCGCACGAAAGATGCATAAGGCCTTCAATATTCCAACTCAATGCCCTAAGATATGACACACCAAGAAGGATCAAAAAGATCAATGGATATTTCACACCATTGAAAGAAAAGTGAGAATCACTCTCAAGGTTCCAAAAATAATCACTCAAAAGCTTATTTTATTCCATAGAGATTACAACTTATTTATAGGAAACTAAACTTGTTGAGAGAGCTATATAATTAATACATAGGAAATCACAAAATAGTGCATGGAGGAGAGAGAAGGTTCTTGGAAGAAGCAATCCTTGCATGCATGAGAGAGAAGCTTTCGATGCAATTTAGTTTCTGATTTTCGTCACTTTTTTTGGACAGCAAATAAACCACTTGATTTTGATTTTTTTTTGGCTTGTAACTCCATAAAATGGGCTAGACATGTTACCTAACATCATGGGTTGATTTCTAAATATTTTTCTTGTCCATAACTTCATAAATCAGCCTAAGATCACATCATACTCCTCCTCTTCAAAAACATTTGTCCTCAAATCTTGTTCTATGGAGAAAGAAAACTTGAACACACACTTCCAAAAGATCCAACAGATTTGTTGAACATAAATGTATAAAACTCTTTTTTTTTTGTAGAAGATGGATAGATGAGAATGATGGATATAGAAGTGAATACCAAACTCAAAGTGTTGCTTTGATACCAAATGACCAAAACCTCCTCGAGAGTCGGCATTCTAAGTTGGTAAAGGGGAGAAGCCTTGCTGCTATGAAACCATAAAGTTTTAAAGGCAAGGGATACGGAGTGAATGGTCGCACGAAGGATGCAAAATGCCTTCAATATTCCAACTCAATGCCATAAGATATGACACACCAAGACGGATCAAAAGGATCAAAAAGATCAAAGGATATTTCATACCATTGAAAGAAAAGTGAGAATCACTCTCAAGGTTCCAAAAATAATCACTCAAAAGCTTATTTTATTCCATTAGAGATTACAACTTATTTATAGGAAACTAAACTTGTTGAGAAAGCTATATAACTAATACATAGGAAATCACAAAACAGTGCATTAAGGAGAGAGAAGGTTCTTGGAAGAAGCAATCTTTGCATGCATGAGAAAGAACTTTCCATGCTATTTAGTTTCTGGTTTTCGTCATTTTTATTGGACAGCAAAGAAACCACTTAATTTTGATTTTTTTTCTTGGGCTTGTAACTCCATAAAATGGGCTGGACATGTTATCTAACATCATGAGTTGATTTCTAAATATTTTTCTTGTCCATAACTTCATAAATCAGCCCAATATCACATCATACTCCTCCTCTTCAAAAACATTTGTCCTCAAATCTGGCTCTATGGAGAAAGAAAACTTGAACACACACTTCCAAAAGATCCAGCAGATTTGTTGAACATAAATGTATAAAACTCTTTTTTTTTTGTAGAAGATGGATATATGAGAATGATGGATATAGAAGTGAATACCAAACTCAGTGTTGCCCTGATAACAAATGATGAAAACTCCCGAGGAGTCGACACTCTAAGTTGGTAAAGGGAATAAGCCTTGCTGCTATGAAACCGTAAAGCTTCAAAGACAAGGGATGTGGAGTGAATGGTCACACGAAGGATGCGGAAGGCCTTCGATATTCCAACTAAATGCCTTAGGATATGACACACCTAGACGACAATGAGGATGATTCCCTGGATATGACGCACCAGGATTAATCGGTTTGATCTCTTGGATATGACGCACCAAGACAGATCGAACATATCAATGGATAATACACATTATTGAATGAAAAGCGAGAATCACCTTCAAGGTTCCAAAAATAATCACTCAAAGCTTATTTTATTTCATTAGAGATTACACCTTATTTATAAAAAAACTAAACTTGTTGAAAAAACTATATAATTAATACATAGGAAATCACTAAACAGTGCATGGAGGAGAGAGAAAGTTCTTGGAAGAAGCAATCCTTGCATGCAAGAGAAAGAAGATTTCCATGCAATTTAGTTTCTGATTTTCGTCACTTTTCTTGGACAGCAAAGAAACCACTTGATTTTGATTCTTCTTGGGCTTGTAACTCCATAAAATGGGCTGGACATGTTACCTAACATCATGGGTTTATTTCTAAATATTTTTCATGTCCAGAACTTCATAAATCAGCCCAAGATCACATCATACTCCTCATCTTCAAAAAGATTTGTCCTCAAATCTTGCTCTCTGAAGAAAGAAAACTTGAACACACACTTCCTAAAGATCCAGCAGATTTGTAGAACATAAATAATAAAACTCTTTTTTTTTTTGTAGAAGATGGATAGATGAGAATGGTGGATAATAGTAGTGAATACCAAACTCGGAGTGTTGCTCTGATACCAAATGATGAAAACCTCCCGAGGAGTTGACACTCTAAGTTGGTAAAGGGGATAAGCCTTGCTGCTATGAAACCTTAAATCTTCAAAGACAAGAGATGTGGAGTGAATGGTCGCACGAAGGATGCAGAAGGCCTTCGATATTCCAACTCAATGCCTTAGGATATGACGCACCTAGACGACAATGAGGATGATTCCCTGGATATGACGCACCAGGACGAATCGGTGTGATCCCTTGGATATGACGCACCAAGACGGATCGAAAAGATCAATGAATATTATACACCATTGAATGAAAAGCGAGAATCACTCTCAAGGTTCCAAAAAAATCACTCAAAGCTTATTTTATTCAATTAGAGATTACACCTTATTTATAGGAAACTAAACTTGTTGAGAAACCTAGATAATTAATACATATAGGAATCACAAAACAGTGCATGGAGGAGAGAGAAGGTTCTTGGAAGAAGCAATCGCAATCCTTGCATGCAGGAGAAAGAAGCTTTTCATACAATTTAGTTTCTGAGTTTCGTCATTTCTCTTGGACAGCAAAGAAACCACTTGATTTTGATTCTTCTTGGGCTTGTAACTTCATAAAATGGGCTGTACATGTCACCTAACATCACGGGTTGATTTCTAAATATTTTCCATGTCCAGAACTTCATAAGTCAGCCCAAGATCACATCAATAGTCTTAAGAATGACCAAACAAAGGCAATCATCTCTCAAACGGGATTTCACTCAAAATATGAATAAAAGAGCCTAAGATTATTTATGCAACTAAAACAGAAGAGAAGTGAAAACATCATGACGAAGCTGCCAACATATTTAGATGGGTCAACGTATTTATCTAAGAATTCTAAGAATTATTCTATTGATGACACGTGGCTACCAAAAAATGTTGTAATACTTCTCAATTAACATATAGAGGATGATTAGTACTACTGAATGAAGTTGTATCTTTCAAAATTTGAAGATACTTATTTTAGTTTGTTGATTGATTGGCATTGTAAATGTCACAATAAATGTTATAAACATGTACTAAGAAGAAGAAATAAAAAATTTATATCATATTGGTTTGTTATCAAAGAATCTACACAACATACTCTTTTGGAGTGTATTGATTTAAGTGTTTTAGGAGATTTTGGAGTGTTTTAATTTTGGTGGGATTTAGATGAGTTTTGAAGTTGTTTGAGTGGTTTAAATAAAATTTTAAAAATAAAAGTAAAATTTATAGGGGATTTGGTAAGATATTTTCTAAAAAAATTAGAATTGTTTAGGTGATTTGAAATGGTAATATATAACTGATATTTCTCTGTTGCAAGCTTTTCCCCATCTTTGCCTCTTCTTGCTGAAAAACAGTGTGTGTCGGTTTCTCATTGACTCATTGCTGAAGAAGACTTTCGTATAAAGTAGAATCATATTATATATTTTGTTCCATGCTAAGATAAAATTTCATTTAAGCTCCACTATTCTCTCCATGCTCCTGCTTTATGCTGTCTGTGTCCAAAGGATTTAGCATTTAATTCGTTTCAGAGTCGCTGCTATCTCATTCTTGTGCGGATATCTTTCTGGTCAACACAAATCGACACGATAGACTCTAGGCATTGAGCCCAATGTCCGTGCAAATTCCACAACATACTGCACCTGAGAAACCATTTGAAACAGTGTGAATTGAGCAACAAAAACTGGAATGAAAAAGTGCTAGCAGGAAGAAGAGTACGTACGTGTCCACCAATATCAGAACCCCGACCAAAATCCATGTTTTCACCACGTATCAAACCATGAAGACTACAAAAAAATTTCAGAACAACTACAACTTAAAACTCACACGTACAGAACACCCTTACATTCCATTAAGAGTAGCATCATATACCTTATCAAGACGATGTAAAGATTTTTTTTGTGTCGGTCAAATCTATTCTCAAAGACGTCAACATAGCTGATCTGGGACATTCTTCCCTTGGTGTTTCCATCACTATAAAGTATTCTTACTTTCTAAAAGGAACATGGTGAAAAAGTTTAGTTATCTCAACAGAAAAACACTCAACTGAATATCCCACAATCAATGACAAGGCTACATTTTTTACCAAAAAAAAAAAGACGACTACATTGAGTCTGTGAGAGGATGGAAGCAGGCTGACGACTAGGCTCATAGAGGTGGAAGAGGGATTGAGGATTAGCGAGGTAAATTAAAAACTGAAATCCTCAGATACGAGCTCGTCGGTGGCAACAGAAGGGATAAAGAGTGGTGGCTCACTGGAGAGGAGAGAGCAAGAGGTGGGGTTGATGTGGATAAGAGAGTGGTGGTCCAATGAGGAAGAGAGAGAGGAGGATGTGATGTGGGAAAGAGAGTGGTAGCTGGGTGAGGAGGTATAGCAAAACGAGAACACAAAGCACGTCTCAAATCTTATGTGTTTGTACATATGTTCAGAATGTATTAACTAATATATTTTCAAGTTACTTTAAATAACATCTATGGACATATTATTCTACAAGAACTATTTCTAACTAAAAATGAGTTTCAAGTCTTCTAAAATCTTTATACAAAGTTTTTTTTACTACATAATGTTTACAATTGAATAACAATTGATTTGATATAGTTTTTTACTAATTGTTGATTGAATAACATGGAATTGCAAATGTGTTTTAGTGACTTTTCACAAATCTCATGTTGAATATACTTTTACAGTCGCTTTGTAAATAATAACCGCCTTAGGATAGAAAAGTTACAAAACATACAGTTTCAACATATTAATGCATACATCACTCATGATAATATGTTAATCAACTTAAATCATCTGGAAAACTACAATTTTTTTTGTTTAATGTTTGGTAATACTAATTAAAATAAAAAACATTCAAAGTATAATTATTTGCAATTTTGGTACGACTACTATTCCTGGATGACTGTGTGTAAATTTGGCAGCACACATGCGAATAAAAACGTGCACTTGTATGCCAAAATTCATTTTTACTTAGATTATACAATTATACTGATATTCCGTGTTTTTAGCGGTTTTAAACTCGTTTTGGAGAAATTAAATGGTCGGTTTTAATTAATGTTTTGGTCTATTTGATGCGTTTTGGTGTTCTTAAGTGTAATATGCAGGTTATTAGATAGCTTGCAAGAAAAGAACGCATTCGGGATTTATTCAGAAGCAAGATGGACCGAACAATGGACCGAACGAGAAGTA
>NC_027752.1:27405664-27405778 GCF_000695525.1 Brassica oleracea var. oleracea
TCCGGTCCATGTGGATCGACCGATCCCACGCTCTACGGGCTCCACACGCACAAACGAGCTTTTCACTCCTTTTTACCCACTCCCCTCAATAATTAACAGGAAAACTCGACCTTT
>NC_027752.1:27409142-27428484 GCF_000695525.1 Brassica oleracea var. oleracea
TTTTTTTACAGCTTGTTTATGTTTTGTGACACTAAAGAAAATTAAATAAAAACCATCAAAAATATATCTTCGTTCGCTGTAGCTATTAACTTGTCTGCAACTCTACGTGTGATCATCGGTCCCTGTGGATTCGATCCCGCATTACTACTGCGTACTTTACTGTGCACTTGCAGTTAGATAATCGGGTTAAAACTCGACACATCATATACCATTAGATTAATCCAAATTTAACTTCTTCTTTTTTTGACAACATCCAAATTTAACTTAATTAAAATATATAATATTTGTTAATTGTTTTGTTAATACAATTTTATAAAAAGAAAAGGTAAAATACAAAAAAAAACATACGGTTAACCTCCTTTTCACTCTCTTCTCCTGTTTACTCCGCCGAAAGCTTCATCTTCTCTTCAATGGTGATATCTTCTTCTTCGCACTGTTAAAATTTGTCATCGATGTTCTCTATTTATTCTTTCCTGTTTTTTTTTCTATGTTTCTTCTTCCTAGTATTTGTTCTTCGTCGTTTTGTTGCACTTCCATGGCAGTTCACCTTCGTTTTCTTCGACTAAGAGCATCTCCAAAAAGAAACTCTATTTTGAAGTTTCCAAAATTCTATATTTGAAGTTTAAAGGTGTTTTATTCCAAAAGCAAAATTTTAAATTCAACTTCAAAACTATTTGTATTTTATAATATGGTCTTTATATTTGTCATAACTAATTTGAATTCATAAAATTTTTGGAAATAACTAGCAGACATATAAACATATTACAACAATATTCATTAATAAAATATTCTATTAAAATATAAAAATTTAAATAAAAAGAACTTAATTAATATTGAACTTCAAACAAAATACCATATTATTCTATAAAATGAGTTTTGTAATGCATATATGATCTATTAGTGCATTTAGGAGTACAAATGGCTCTCCTCATTTTTACTTTGTAGATTACGAGTTAAAAATTGTTGAAATCGAGTGATATTGATACTTGTAAATACATTAGATCGGAACAAGAAAGTAAAAGAGAAACGTAAAATATTGCTAAAAGACTAATTTCTTTTTGATGATATTAATACTCGTGAATATATTTGATATGAACAAGAAACAATTGTACGAAAAATACATCAAAAACAACAACAACAACCATCTTAAGTTACACAAAAAATTTTGGACAATATTTGAAAATTTTGGACAATATTTGAAAATTTTGAAGGTTTCAGATCAAACTTACCTGACTATTAGTGTTGTTGTAATATTTAAATTTGTGTAATTGTTATGTCTTCATGTAACTTTTTTAAAAATATTTGTTAAGTTTCTTTTGTATATTATTGTTGTCTAAATCTAGTTTAAAATATTTTAAATCTTATTTTAAAGTTTTATTTAATTTTATGTGTAAGATTTAAAATCTGTATAATAAAATAAAATATTTATTAGATATATTTTATTTTAAAGATTAAACAATAAACGAATAAATATTTATGAATCATAAAAGTGGTGTGTGATTGTAGGAACCAATATGCAAATAAAATATGAAACTTCAAATTTGAAGTTTTGAGTAGTGAAACTTCAAATATAGAATTTCACTATTCAAAACTTCAAATTTGTTTGAAATTCCTTTTTTGAGAACAAAAAACTTCATATACGATTTTATTGAGTGTTTTTCGGAAATGCTCTAAATCATACTCCAAACCTTCAATTGCATCAAATTCATCTACCTCTCGATCAATATATGATTTTTTTTTCTCATTCACTTAGAGCCCTATATTTAGATTGGTTTGATTTTCACATCTTTTAATGGACTGTTCACATTTTTTATGAGCTTATGAATACTGATATTCACTGGATTATACGCTTAAACCAACCTTTAACTGATGATCATTGCTGGGTATGTGTGTCAACCTCCATGTTTCTTAAACGTAGAACATTAGTATCTTCTGTTTCTAGTTTACAAGTTAGTGAGTACATTGTTATACTTTGTTACAAAGCTCCAGAGTTGCTCCTTAATTGCTCAGAGTAAACAGCATCAATTGATATCTGGTCCGTAGGTTGTATTCTCGGTGAAACAATGACAAGAGAGCTTTTGTTTCCGGTTAAGAACTCTCTTTCTCTTACTGTGATTCTTAAGGATTCAAGCTTGGGGTTCTTAAGGAGTGACAACACAAGGAGATAAGGAGATACGTTAGACAGCTTCCACAGTACCCGGAGACAAAGTCAAGTTCAATCCTCAAGACAAAGTCAAGTTCAATCCTCAAGTTCAATAAACTCATCACAATGCTCGTTTTGTCTTGCTCTGTTCTCGTTATAGAATCTCTGATAAGTAATGATTATGTCTGTAATATGAAAGAACACAATGAGAAATTGAAAAAAAGGAACAGCCTTTGAGCTGTGTGCGCAAAACCAGTCGTCTTTTTATTTTCTTCTTTTTAGAGCTGCACACTGACTTTAATTTTCTAGACTTTTAAGTAAAATGAATATTCAAAATTATAGATTGATTAGAAACCTTGGACCTTTGTACTGAAAAAAACAAGTAAATAATCTGATGTCTAAGCAAACAAATCAATGAAAAGAAAGAGAGAGATAGACTGTGTGCTAACGATTCAATGAAAAAAAACTGAGTGAGAGAAGGAGACTCTGTGATTGATTGCAAGTTTTCTTAATGATGATGATGGGTTCTAAATGTGCCTAACCAAGATAGCTGAAGTGTTTGCTAGAAGAGGATTCAATGAAAAAAAAAAACAGAGAGAGAGGAGGAGTCAGTCTTGCAAAACAGATAAGAGATACATGAGGTCTTTCCGTCCTGATGGTTAAATGCCTTGGGCAATTGTCATGGGTAATGGGTTCGAGAGAGGTTTCTATATTTTCTCAAATTTTAATTAATTAGATACAGTAAATATTATGCGATTTCCATATTTTCGTAATTTTTAAAACTAAAACATTGAAAATCAGAATATGTCTAACACTGAATAATGGGTGGAAAATATATTCTTCCAGACGCATGGTATTTAGGGCTCTTCAATATGGTAAAACCGAACCGTACCGAACCGAACCGAATCGAAATAGACAATATGGTTTGGTTTTGGTATATACCATATAAACCGAATGGATATAATTTTATAAAAACCGTAGGATTTGGATATGGTTTGGTATATAACCGATTAAACCGAATAAACCGAAAAAAATCGATTAAAAGTAGAAACATATAAATATGTATCTATTTTATAACAATACATGAAAATCTATTTGTTACATAAGTTAAATTTGTGTTAATAACTATTACCATAATTTTATAGTAATAAAAAACCTTAATTTGTAAAACGTTTGAACTATAACTAAATAACAATACATCGCAATTCATACATCTTATTTTCTAAGTTTTTTTTTTATCTTTTTTATTTATTTTAGTCTTCACTAAATTAATATGAAGATTATAAATTTGATGGACAATAATTAATGGAAATTTTTCAATTGAAAAAGTATAACTTTAATGAACACTAAATATGGAAGAGTGGAAAAACTTTTCTTTCATGTTTCTATTTTGTTTCATATTTTTATTTTCAAAATTTAAAGTTTTGATTTTAGTTATAGATTTGATTATTTTATTTGATGGTAGAGACATTTTTACTTTTTTGTTCATTTATTTGAACATGTAATATATTTTTAATAAATGACTCTATTGACAATATGACTCTAAAATTCATATAATATGATCTCAAATAAAATAATTATGTTTTTTGGTATAAAACCGAATAAACTGAAAACCGACGGTATATAAACCAAACCAAACCGAAGTAAATATGGATTTAGAATAGTAGTTATATTTTACTAACAAAAATACCGAAAACCGAAAAAAACCGAACCGAAACCGAACCGATATCCGGATTGAACACCCCTAATGGTATTAGTTAATAACTAGAACTGTTTATGAAATATAACAAAATAAGTTAGAACATAGAGTTAGGCTTGAGACTTATTATCTGAGATCCACTCCAAAAATAGCATATCTAGAGTGTCCGGATCCGAATCAGGATAGTAAAATCTTGGATCCGTCCAAACCGAATCCGGATTTGGATATCTTAATTTTTAGGTCCGGATATCCTGATCCGGATCCGTATTTTTCAAACACATTAAATTTTTAAATTTCATTAATATTATTATTTTATATAATAATATTTATACATAAATTAATTTTATAATATTATATTTTAGTTTTTACACTATTATAGACATATATATATTTATAAATCTTATATAAATATGTAATTTATGTATTATTTTAAAAAATTTAGTATTTAAAATACAGAAATCCGAAATCCGGATATACAGAAACCACGAATCCGGATCCGGATATTAAATCCACAGATATGACGGATCCGGATCCGGATACCCTAAATTTCCCGGATATACAGATCCGTCCCAGGCCTACATAGAGTTACCTATAGAAAACATATTCTAACTTCGGGTATATCAACGATTTTTGCTCAGAATATGAGCAAATGAATTATATTAAGAGTAGAATATATAAGAAACTTTTATTACACTATCTATTTTTAACAAAAGGAAACATATAAATAGCCATACTTGTATTTTTAAAGTTGAATTTACTATTTAGTTCCATAAAAAAGGGTAAAATATGTTCAAAATACCATAAAAGATCAAAAGTTCCGTTAGAACAAACAAAAGTTCAAAGTTTCTCTTTTATTTTTCCAATTCTCCTTTTTTTTTATAAAAAACTTATTTATTTATGGATATTTTACAACTATAACTCAAAACAAAAAGTCAAATGCAAAAGTAATTTATGACTTTTGGAATTTCATTTATCATTTTCATCACAGAAATATTTCTTATTCACGAAAATACTTCTTCTTTTTTTATATATGCTTGTTTTCCTCAATCATCGTCATCTTCCTCTATTATTTACAACATTGATATTATCATCAATACACCAACAACCACTATAAAAAATATTTTAAAGCTCTAAATGCAACTAAAACGAACATTTACATCTTTTTATTTCTTACACACAGAAACAATTTCCCTTTCACTTCCTCTCTTATTAGTCTCAAAATCTCGACTTTTATTTCAAAATTTACCAGCTTATTAGAGTTACTCAAGTTCATGATTCTTGATCAAGAATCAGTGAGTACCTTTCATTAAGAATCAATGATTTTTGAATTTTTTCACATCTGTTTCGCGAAAAAGACTCTATCGTGAAAATTTCTAAAGAAGTTTTGTGGTCAATGCATATGTTAGTTTTTCAATTGACTTTTTTTACGTGTTTTATAGAAAACTTCTCTAAAAGTCTTCTAACTTTTATTTGTTAATAAAAACCGATAAAACTTCTCGAGAAGTCTTTTCAGATAAACATGTTAGTTTTGCAACTTACCGAAGTTTGTCAGAAATTTAACCTTTTTATAGAAGAATTTCCGAGAAGTCTTCTTACTGGTACATGAAATCTTCTCACTGTTGGCAAAGTCTGCGTGGTTAGTTTTGCAATTGACAAATTTTTTTTGGTCAACAGATACTTCCTTTTCTACTAAAATAAGCCCCTAAGAGTGAACAGACAGAGGTTCAAAATTCTTAAAGCTTACAATAGCTGACTTTGCAAGAGAATCAGCTTGAATATTAGAGGTGCGAGGACTAAAATTAAAAGATAAGGGAGAGAAGAAAGTTGCAAGGTTCTTGATGTCATGAAGAATGCCTGCGATTTCTACCAGCTCCAGCTCTGATCGCAGAGCAGATATGAGGACTGAGGAGTCCGAGAATATTTGGAGGATTTCCAGGTTAAGGGCTTTCGCCTTTGCTAGAGCCATCTTCACCGCTAAAGCTTCTGCTACCAAGGCAGAACCGATGTAGTCTCTGCTCGCATTCCCTTGGGTGATAATGATATCTCCAACGCCTTTAATAATCCAGCCCAGTCCTCCAATTTTTTATGCTGTCTCCCATGCGCCATTGGTCCAACATGCAGGGGAGCTCAGTCGGGGTGTTAGGGGGGGTGTCTTTTTTGGCTTCGCGGGCTGGCATGTCTCCACATTGGCTGCTTCCCAATATTTTGCCTCCTTCGTGGCCTTTGATAGGGTATATACCACTGAGTAAGCTTTGCCTTCAAAAATTAACTTGTTCCTTGCCAGCCACAGATTCCATAGGATCCAAGGTGCAAAAGGAGCTCCTACTAGGCCTGATGGCGAAAGGTTGGTAGCCTTTAGCGCTATGGCATGTCTGCTCATGAAACTACCCGTCGAGACCTGCGAAAGATAAAGGAGAGATAGGAGCCAGTTGCCAAATTCTCCTCGCAAAGTTGATATACCATGAATTTGAGCAATTTTCACCCATGGTATATAAGTATTTTACTATCTATATACTATATATTCTATCCTATTAGGTATTTTTTGAGGTTCAAAAGCATCTTGGAGTCAAGTGATGATTATGGAGCATTTAGGAGCTTAAATGAGATTTCATCCGAGCTGACCTTTAGAGGTCGATACGAAGGAGAGACAATCGATCGATGCACATCCAGTGTCGTCGATCGAAACAAAAGAGACGCCTTGACGATTAAAGATTATGATCGATCGATGTACATCCTGTACCATCGATCGACGCCGAGACGCGGACGCGCGACCTAGTTGCAGCCGACTTTAAACCCAAGACTTCACCAAATTACAAGAATACCCCTGACGAGTTTTTAACCTAATAGATTATATACTTGCCTAAGTGTTTAGAGGCATGAGAGCTTTTCAGCCACCTTTTGTGTTTTCTTATTTTCAGTAAAGAGTTTTAGGAGGGAAGATCATAGAGAGATTTGTGATTGGAACTCCATTTGATTCATCTATTTTATTCTATGCATTTTTCATTTACATTTTGTTTCATGAAATCCTTAGCTATGTCTGAGTAGCTCACTTGTTAGATTCAGGGTTCAAATAGGTTAGAGGGATTAGCCCCAACTATAGATTGCTAAGTTGTGGTATTTATTGATAGATTGATATTAATGCTTGTTCTAGATTAGCTACCTAGAATATTGAATCTTGGAATATGCATGAGTCAAGTAACCTTGACCATCCAGTCCTGAATCTAATCTGTCAGACTAGACGATAGGAAAAAGGCTACCGCTGAACCAGGAAGGTAGTGTTCATTTTCAACTTGCGCCTAGGGCTTAACTAGAAGCATCGATCGATACTGTCTTCTGATAATCGATCGATCTTGCGAAAGGTGTATCGATCGATGTCCCTATAGGACCATCGATCGACACTTTTTGTAGTCAATAAACGACAGTTGAGATCCAAGATCTAGTTAGTTAACCAGTGAAACATTGCCATTGCTGATCACTGTGTTAAAGGGTTGAGTTCTAACATATCATGCAAGCAACTGATAGGCATCTATAGGATTATAATCTCCAACACCTGAATAGAAACCCTGCATCTAATATCTTTCCAATAAGTTACACCCCCAATCATCTTGTTAGTCGAGCAATAGACTTGCTCATTTAGAATTGCTATTTACTTTTAAACCAATAAACAACAAAACCTTAGAATTAATAATTATCTAGATTTAATAGGTTCTCTAGCTCCTTGTGGATTCGATCCCTAAGTACTACAATTGAACCTCTTATTTGAGAGAGTAATTCACTCCTTAGGATAATTTTAGTGGTATCAAAAGTTACAGTCAAAAAAGATATGGAGGATTGATTCCTCATCTCCACATCGTTTGTAGTTGAGCTCTGAGCGAACGCCTCTAGTAGCAAGAAGAGATCCTACTGGGAGTGCATCTTTTGCAGCTCGCCATAGGAAGAACTAGATCTTAGGTGGTATATGGACCTCCCAAATCAGCTTCATCCAATTTGTTGCCGAGTCTCCAGTGTGGGGGACTTTCTTCCTCATCAACCGGTACCCTGACTTGGTGGAATAGATTCCATTCTTCTCCCCCCAGCCTAACTCGCTTGTCTGGTGGTTGAAGTGAGCTTGGGATGATCTGTCTGATGGTTTCCTCATAGAGAGGTAATTCTTGACGTATTTTAGTCAAGTCCCAGCTGTTTGTTGAGTGATCTAGGAGGTCATCAACCTTTAGATGTTGAGCGCTGAGCGTAATGGGGCCAATTGGAGTTGCTACCTCTGTGCTAGACAGCCATGGGTTAGACCAGACAGCGATGTCCTGTCCGTTACCCACAACATAACCAAGACCCAGTTTCAGAGCCTCTTCCCCGCCATGATTCCATACCACCCATGAGATGAGTTGTTCTTGTTTGTGCTCTCCATAAAGGAGCATTCACGGAAGTATTTTCCCTTGAGAACTTGAGCTAGCAGTGAGGTTGGGTTATTCAAGATTCTCCAGCCAAGCTTTGCTAAAAGGGAGTCATTCTAAGTTTCTATATCTTTAAAGCCCAGTCCTCCTAGCAATTGACAATTAATAGTAAAAAAATTAATATTAATTAGAAGACTTCCAGAGATGTCTTCTGTCAGAAGACTTCTCTAAATGTCTTCTCGATTTTTATTCAGTGTTTCTGGTCAAACATTTGATTACGAAAAAGAACTTCTATAAAAGTATTTTGTCATAAGACTTCTACATATATGAAAAAGTCAAATATGATTAATTGCAAAAGTAATATATGCATACTTCTTCCGACAGTGAGAAGACTTAATGTGACTGTTAGAAAACTTCTTCTAAGAAAAAGTCAAATATATGCAAAACTAACATGTTTATCATAGAAAACTTCTAGTGAAGTCTTCTCTGGTATTTTTAAGAAAATTCAAATACAAAAGTAAGCAAATATTTTCAAAGGAAAACTTTTTAAGAAGTCTCCTGTAGAGTAGACTTCTTTAGAAGCATTCTTAGTAAATTTACGATTGCCAAATGACCTAAATGGAAGAATTCTTAAAAAATTCTTCTTTGGAAGACTTCTGAGAATTCTATGAGAAGTCTTCTACGTCAGTGTTTATTAAACTTTCATTTTCTCCAAATTTAAAATAAATTTATAAGATTTTCTTGTTAATTCATGTGTATTAGTCAATATTAAGGCTTCTGAATAAAATTCATAGCTTAATTGGTGATAATTATAAGGTTACTAATATTCATGTTTATTAATGTTTCTAGTTAACGAGAGAAGTCTTCTACGTTAGTTTTTGTAAAACTTGTATTTTCAAGAGTGTTAAGTAACTTCAATATATGTGTTTTAACTTTCAAAAGTGTTAAGTAACTTCAGGAATATCAAGTCATGTGGTTTAATTTATCTTCTTAGATCATAAGATATACTTTTAACTTTCATGAGATTTAAAAATTTCAACTTTCACTTGAAATTTTAATTTCTTGGTTAAATTTTATTTTCCCGCTTATTTTTATTTCCCATTTAATTCGAGAGAAATCTTCCGAGAAATCTTCAGGAGAAGTCTTCCGAGAAGTCTTATGAGAGAAGACTTCTGGAGAAGACCTCCAAAAAGTATTCTGAGAGAAAACTTACTGTGTTCTCTGGTTATGTTTTTAAAGAGTTTTCTTAAAAAATCTTCTATGATTGATAATGTTGAAGGAAGATTTCCGAGAAGCCTAATGTGATTGATATTGCTCAAAGGTTTTTTGGTATGTTGTATCAATAACTTCAATAATGTCAAATAATGTTAGCTAAATAATATTGTAGACATAAATATATTAACCAAATTCCTTTCATTACCATCTCTTCAAGTTTACAAAAGAATCCACAACTAAAAGAGTACACATACAAATCACAAAATATATCATAAACAAAATTATTACACATGGAGCAAGAGATCATTCCTCAACATAGATAATCTTGAACTCCACTTAACATCATCCTTTCGTGCCACTTTGAACAAGCAATCATGTATGTGAAGTCTTCCGGGAAGTCTTCCTGAATTAGGAAAACTTTAGAAGACTACAGAAGACTTCCTAGTCTTCCGGAGTCTGACTCAGATCTGAAGAACCTTCATATCTAAAAACGTTCAAATTCCTTCAAAATAGAGAAAAACTTCAAAAATAAGATTTTATGCTTGAATAATAAATAAAACATTCACATTAGATTGAATCTATAACTTTCTAGAATCTAATATATAAAAAGCACAAAAATACATATCCAAAATTTATAGATTTACCTTTAAAGGATTGGAAACTGAGAATCATGTAATGAAAAATCTGCAAAAACAAGATAAATTAGTAAGAAAGACATGAGACACAAAAATGAGAAATTGATATAAAGTTTGGTGTTTTCCAGTACAAAGAGATTAGAGAGAGGTTGAAGAGTTTTAGAGAGAAAAACATTATATTTTTGTTGCAGTCATTTGAGAGAAAGAGAGAAAATATGCGAATTTTCTTAATATATAGAGAAAAAAATCAATTAGGTTGAATATTTTCGGTTCAGAACACATATTTTGAAAAAGTCTTTTAAACCCTAAATTTAGTATTCTTCTGAGAATACTTCCCAAAAAATCTTCTAATCCATTACATGTTAGAAAATTTCCCAAAAAGTCTTATGAATCATAAAATCAAATAACTAACCTGATAGCAACAAACACTTCCTTAAATATATATAAAGTACTAAAACACTCCACTTATATATGTTGAAAACAATTCAATTTTTAATAAATCCAAATTTACATCATATAGAAATGTTTATAATTACATGATTTCAGTTTTCCTGCAAAAATATATTGCTTATAAAATATATAAATTATTTTTTAAGATCTTATGCATGAGAAGACTTCCATTAGAAGATTCATTGGAAAGTCTTCTCACAAAAACTACACAAACCAAAGAAGACTTCACAAGGTTATATTCGTAAAAGTACATACAAATTTTTTTGTTTGGTCATCAGGAGATGCTTGTAACTTTACTAGTATTTTGGGTTAATTTTGCATTTGATTGAATTTATGGTAAACTTTTATATTTAACATCAAATTGTAGGTCATATTTGGAAATTTCTCTTTCATTTATCTTGTTGGATTTGATATTTATCCTTTATATACTATTTGAGAAGCATTTTAATATTTTTATTATGATAATGTGTTATCACTACAATGATTTTTAGAATCATTATAAAAATATGTTTATTATTACTAGAATAATTTCAATGCATATCATTCTTTATTTGGTCAAAAATCTTAACATCTATATATATATAAATATGTTCGTTTCTCTCCTGTGATGCCACGTCATCAAGTCGTGCGTTATGGGAGTGACGCGTGTCCCATTTTATATTTAGGGCCAAAATAAATGAATGCAGTCAAGAGTAATTGAATCCAGCACCTCTAGCACTGGTAATTTCTCTTAGAACCACTAGGATAAAGTCACTTTTTATAAATATGTGGCCGCAAAAATACTTATTATCGTGTCGGCTGGAAGCTCATGCTTCTTCTGCTTGTGGCCAGGGCCGACACTGAACTGACGTCAAGATGAAGATCGTGAAGTTAAAAACTTTGTTCCAAACAGTTTTGCAATGTTTTCAACCTTTATAACTTGATGCATATATATATATATATATATATATATCTATATCTATATATATATATATATATATCAAAATACATTTGTTGTACATACTTTTATTAGTTTTGCTTTTAAAAGAAGGTATTTACAGTTATAAATGTTTTGTGCCAGTGAAGTAATGGTTGAAAAACCTCTATACATATGTCATTTTAAAATAACACCCAACTTCTAAATATAGTCAATACATATCATATGTCCATGTTATATTCTAAACTAAATATTTTCTCTTTTAAAAATATAGAAAACAATTTTTTTAGTCTACAAGAAAATGTTGTAGAGCAAGCATGCATTATACAAAATAATATACATTTAAAATCCATACTCAAAAACATAAAAGTTGTTATAGGCCTCTTTCTGACACATGCACACTCCACTATGAATAAGAATTAAAAAAAAAACAGTATTGTCTTCAAACTTTATCACAAATCCACATTTGTACATCTATAATTATGAGTTGGACAATTAGTTAATTTGATACAATACCAAAGAAAGAATAATCGAAAAACAACTATACCACCGCATACTAATAAGTAACACATAACAAATAGCCAAATTCTTGAATCTTAAAACAAATTTCAACTCGAGCATTTAGTGAATATCAAATTAACTAATATCCCGCCCGTAGGGCGGACCGACCCTAGTATACTATATTTCTCATTAAACTAAATATATAATCAATTAGTTATGTACCAAAAAATCTTGCTCATTATTTCCTTAAATAAAATTATAGAACTGTCTAATGTGATTTATATATGACGATTAATGATATTAAATAATAAAATATTTCATAACAAGTTTTGTATGTTATATTATTTTTTCTTTAATTTTATATTCTTAAAACTAGATAAAATTTTACATTAATTATATAATATTTTTTTTGAATTCTTAAAAACAACATTAAATTACTAAAATTGCTAAAAATTATATATCAAAACATTTGTGATCAATCATTTAAACGTTATGCTATAAAAATACAAATGATCATAAATCCATATGAAGTTTAATTTAATAGATATCCAAAATAAAAAATAAAAATAAATTTATTTTTATATTGTTTAAATTAAATTATATACCTATATTTATTAATATTTTAATTTAAAAATTTTGAATTATATATTATAGTTGAAATGATAAAAGTCAAACATTTATACAATCTTAACTTGATCAAATAATTAAAATATATTTACGCATTTTCGTTATTTAAAATATTAATATATATATATATATATATATATATATATATGTATATTTATTATACTTTATAAATAGCTGCCATAACACGGTTTATTACATAGTTACATTTGTTTTGGTCGCTTCAAACCATTATCAGTCAAAATACGGTTCCATTTCTACTGAGTTTTGAATTGCTCTAAATTTTGACTTTGAATTTAATCAATTAGATTTAACAATGTTATTCAATCCAAGTTTATATGAATCTATTAAAGGCAGTATCTACCATATATTTCAATGCTCCCTACTTCGTTTTGAACCTCTGATTTGGGTTTTTAGTGGTCCCAATTTTATATGCCAATGCAAACACATAAAGAGATAAAATATCAATAATTCATGAACCTCTCTGTTCATCACTATAGACCTTGTGACCAGGATTATTAATTTTTTTTGACAATATTTTCTTGATATAGAAAATTCCCTAAAATAAAAATATAAAGTATTTTCCATATATAATGTTGTATTGACTCACTTGTTGACGAAACCATTTGTGAATCAAACACACACAAACAAAAAAATCAATATACATCATTTATATCGACATGTCGGTCGTCTTTTCAAGTTTTTTTTGTTCTTCACCATTATCACAAAGTCGGCCGATTCATCAGCTCTTCACAAAGATGAATGTAATACAAGAATCACCATTTTCATAAAAAAATTTAGAAAAATCACAGGTAATTTGCAGATATTGTGGGTATAAGTATTAATTTTATTTTGGTCAAGAATTATGCAGTAAAAGCGCTTGGAGAGATAGCTAATACACTTGGTATCAAGACACTGAACCTACGGAACGGAGATCCTTGCCATTTAGGAATCCTTAAGTTTGATGATGCTCAGAATCCGGAGAGCACGAACAGCATTATTTGTGACTGTACCTTCAACGACAGCACGACATGCCATATTACAGAATTGTGAGCTTCTTTTTCTAATGTATTTTTTTTGTTTTCTTTTTCATCGAACCAAAGTATCTTGTGGTTATCAGGAAACTCAAGACCCTCAGTCTTCCTAGAAAACTTCCACCTGAGTTAGTCAAACTTCAGTATCTGCAATCTATGTGAGTTCTACGGCGAATCAAATTTATGAACAATCGATTAAAAGGAATCTAGATTTCAATGGTAACCTTATTCTAGAAAAATAATATTCTAATGAATCATTTTTTCTCAAATAATACATCAATTATATTAAGAGAAAATTGCCAAAACGGAACAAAAAAAACAACATAATTGTCCCTATGGTATAAAACCATATTTATCCATCTATTCTCCCTTTTATCCTTTTCATTTCTGAAATTTAATGAAATAAATAGTTTTATGAATCCAAAAAAATATTAAAAATATAAAACAAACACATATTTCTTTTGGTTAAAAAGCCTTGATAAATAAAATTTTAAAATTACGTTCCACTAAAAGTAGAATTCGTCTTCTATGGAAAATGGGTTAGTAGAAAATGAATTCCAGATAAACAAGTCCATCTACTTTTTGTAGACGTTCATGTTAAGTTTGGATTTCGCATACCCGGAATTTTAGAATACTTTATAAAAATAAAAACTGCATTCAAAAGAAAAGTAGTGATCTTTACAATTAGTAGAATTCGTTTTCTTCATATTTAGAATTTTAATCATTTTTAGATTGTTTCTTCTAAAAAAAGTAGAAGGACTTGTTTATTCTGGAATTCGTTTTCTACTACCCAATTTTCCGTAGAAGACGAATTCTACTTTTAGTGGAACGTAATTTTAAAATTTTATTTACCAGGTTTTTTAACCAAAACAAAATATGTGTTTGTGTATATAGGTGTTTTATTAATTGTTTCTGTTTTTAATAATTTTTTGGATTCATAAAACTATTTATTTCATTAAATTTAAGAAATGAAAAGGATAAAAGGGAGAATAAATAGACAAATATGGTTTTATACCATAGGGATAACTATGTTGTTTCTTTTGTTCTGTTTTGGTAATTTTCTCTTATATTAAATAGATTGTCAAACTGTTGACATATATGTTCACATTCATTCTTCTTCTTTCCTCGGGTAAATTTATATGAAAATTATTTAAGAAA
This sequence comes from Brassica oleracea var. oleracea, assembly GCF_000695525.1. Classification (NCBI taxonomy): domain Eukaryota; kingdom Viridiplantae; phylum Streptophyta; class Magnoliopsida; order Brassicales; family Brassicaceae; genus Brassica; species Brassica oleracea. The sequence goes on from NC_027752.1 coordinate 27,423,906, forward strand.
TATCGTATGGAAAATAAAATTTATATTATTGATCGAATTAATATTTTTGGCCCTTCAACAATTTTTTTTAAAAAATTTTGTTAGCTATATAATTTGTTTACTAATGAACTTATCCCATTTTTAAGAGTATTTAAGCTTAAAAAATTATTTATCACATAAAAACCTAATGTTTAGGCCGAAGAATCTCATGCCTACAATTTGGTTACAATGAAACTATGTCAGCTCGGTTTTATATCATGATTTAGCAATTTAAAAGTTAATTATAGTTACGAGAAGTTTACGTTTACGTGTCAATCTTATCTATTTTTGATATTTTTCTCATATTTGTATTATTTTGATTATTTTGCTCGATATAAATATTAATTTTTGAGTTTATTCTCCTTTCTTTCTTTTATTTTGGCTTGAGATTTAGAAATTGTTTAAGATTTAAAATTATTAAAGAGATACATACTTAGGTTAAGATCTGCGCCTGCAGAATAAATGTTTTATATTAATTACTTATTTTATATTTTTGTGCATATTATGAAATAATAAAATAATAATTATATATTAAATAACTAAGAAATCAGTTACTATTAAGTAATAAATTGGCTTGCATATATAAATCAAATGACTGCTCTTGTTTATTCGCAATCATTTTAGATTAAATAAATCAAAACAATTAATCGTATCTATCGTATATGATATATAATTAAATTTAAACGGCATGAAGTATATATATATATATATATATATATATATATTAACATAAGCACCTATTAAAATACAATTATTTGTTTATATAATTTTATTATCATTTTATCTTATTATAAAAAAATTTAAACATTGATCACAAAATTTTATGTGAGATTTTTAATAGTTTTGTAATTTATACTCGTTTTGAAAAATTAAAAATACAATATATACAAAAAAATCTAAATTTTAATATATGATTAACGTAATTGTGTAATTTATTTTAATAATAAAGAATTAAAACAAATAATAGAAAGTATACAGATTATTAGCAAATCTTCATTATTTAAAGTTATTAATTACTATATATATCATAATCACATTAGGTAATTCCGTAAGTGTTATTTATGGAAATAATATATAATAATTTTCAATTTAATAAATTAATGGTCCATAATGGACATACTATATAATATAACATTCTCTAGCAATTTAATTTTTGAACTGACAAAATTCTCAATTGATTTTTAAGCAGCCACGTAAACAAATTAACATTCCAATTACGTGACAACTCAGCATGACATTTTTTTAATTAGTACAAACTACATGTTCTAAACTTTTTAAATGTTTTCCTATTAATATATAGGGGATGTTAAACCATTGATCATTAACAATTTTAGTAATTTTGTCGTTTCTAAAAATTTAAAATATAACATATACAAAAAAAAAATCTATATTTTAATTTTATCGATAATTTTATTGTTTAATTTATTTTAATAATATAAAATTAAACAAAAACAATGAATGGGATATAAATTGTTATCAAATCTTTATTATTTAGATATATTAATTATCATATATATATTAGTCATATTTGGTAATTCCGTAGCTTTAATTTAAGGAAAAAAACAAAATAGTAATTGTACACTTTAATTAATTTTATGATTAGTTTAATGAAAAGTATAATGTATACTTAATTGGATCAACATATTTTCTAAAGATCCCGAATTTTATTTTGGTGATGACACGTGGTTACACTTAAAGGTTGTAATGTTTCTCAATTAATATATAAGTGATTTTATTTTATTTTTTGAAAAAAAAAGTGAAACTCGTATCTATTAAAGACACAAACCTAACCCCCTGATAGAGGTACAACCCACGGATAGACCCTCTCCTGGGCACTCAAATGAACCGAAAGCAATAGCACATATCTGTGTAGCCAGCGGAGTTCGAACCAAGATTCGCTGTATTGGATTTATTTCGCTCAAGCGCCACTAGACTACCACCGCCGGTTACTATCTAATTTTGATGAAGAACAAATTAACCAAAATTTATATAGTACATTACAGTTTTCATTTTCCGTCATCAAAATATCACCAGTACCAAGAATATTTTCATCATTAAAATAATAAATGTCAAAAATATATTTGAAATACTTATAAGTACATTCATGACGTCAAAAAAAAAAAGTACATTCATTGGTTAAAACTTGAATAATTCAAATTCACTGTAAAATTATTCATGACACAAATATGGATTTTCCTAACATATTGTAAGAAACGAATAAGTTAATAATTAATCAATAAACGAAAAACTAAGGGTGTGATTAGTGACAAAGAGAATGAGGAGGAACACTATGTTTCTTAATATTCTTTAAACTTTTTACTGTTTATGAGGAATAGATTTTCCTTTTCACTCTTCTTCATTCCTTTATTTGTAGAGAATTATAGAACAAATCAATTCCTCATTAATTTTGATAAGGAACCATCATTCCTCATCATTCCTAAAATTTTATTCCTACTCATTCATTTTCTATTCGTTCCTATTATTCCTAAAAATGCTATGGGTTTAAATTGTTTCATTACTCTATTAAATGTATTATATAAGTGATATTTTAGAAAGACATTTTTTCTTTGTGATGCATATTGAACATTTTTTTATAATATGGTATATCTCAAAAAGTTTCCATAAATGTTATAAATGCCGTAGAAAATGTTGATTCTTTTTTAAATTTTTTTAATGTTGTACAATTAGAGTTTGATTATGATTGTTTATAATTTTAATTTTATTTAGATTGTAGTATGAGTTTGAGATTACTAAACAAAACCGTTAAACTCCAATTACTAATTATATTATGAAAAATTCTATATATATTTAGACTGGTTCTAAAGGATTAGCATAAGAAATTAACTATGACATAACCATATAGTTTATATAGAAAATTTAGAAACAATTGCACAAACTCATTTTGCAAAGATGTCAGTTCGAAAACAAAAATCGAGAGAAATAAAAAATAGTAAAAATAAGGTGAATTACATAGAACGAAAGTAAACAATATATTCTTATTCTTTAGCGAGAGAGACAATTGTATTTCTTCGTCATCGATCGGCTTCACCATTTTCATCTAATCCAATGCAAAATGCATAGATGGAAACCCATACAAAGAGGGTTACTCATTGCTCATAGTGGTGTGTTGAACTCCATGTGAATGGGTGGATGGACTTGGTTCCTTCCTAGAGATCCAAAGACCATGATTCCCGATTCCTGCTCTATAACAAAACCTCCATCCAAAGCAGACTGATCGTTTGTCCAAGATACATCCATTTGACACCTTGTTCTGTGTTACATATTCTTCTCTTCCCGGTTGGTTGATTGGGAATTCCCTCGCGTCTCTTGTCTTTAAAACTGTTAGTGCAACATTCCAAACCTAGCTCTCTTGAATAACCCTCTGTAATGTCTAAAGGCGAGATGTCTATTGATGAAAAACTTATCATTTTTGGTTTTCCGTAAGTATGAAAAAATCCTTGAGAATTTTGATAATATTTTTGCCGGTACGCCTTCGGCTGATTTTGTAAGTAGGAGGAAGTCAAAATTTTCATGGACGGAACCACTCAGGAATTGTTCTGGAACTGATGGAATATCCGATAATTCCCACGTCTGGAGGACACATGCATTAGAATAAGAAATGGTTTATGGATTTCTCATCACCTCCAAATCTGGGGTAAAGTGCGTTTATAATCTGATACAGCCTGTGAATAGGCTTTCTCCCATCACTCAAGCACAAAGTTCTATTGGTTAAAATAACAAGGCCTCATATTCAGCACCACCATCATGTGTATTTGATTGTCGAAATCACATTGAAATAGACCATTTCATAGGTTCAGTCCATGCACCCGACCTTCAACATTCCATATGCGAGCTCTCGGGAGCAGAGAATCAAAGCTTTAAGGCTTCTGCCACCAAGGTGGACAACCCTTCCAATAAAGGTGAGTTTGACTCACTCGGCCATAGCAATCATATCAAACTTTGGGATCCCTAGGATGCCATCATCAAGATCAAGTCGCCTTCTCGCTTGGTTGGAGCTTCCTCCTTGACTCATCATTCTGGTGTATTTACTCATCATGTAACCAAACATAGAATTACCACATACACACGAATCTACCATGGCAATTAAAAACGAAAAAATAAAGTGAGATTAGACTTTAGATCTTTCTGTAACTCTACTGATGCCTATCAGAACCAGCAACAGAGATATATGAAGTAGATCTACAACCAGTTCCAGAACAGACAAGTAAACCTCGAAAGAAACATTATCTTAACCGGGAACAGGTGGAACTACTCACCAGGGAGTAACAATCAACATAGCATTTTTTAGAGAGGAGAAAAAAATTTCAGGCGGTGGAAAGTAAGGAGAAGGGAGTTCTGAGTGCTTCGGTTGCGGGTTTTGAAGTAGTTTTTCATGGCTCTTGTTGAGATTATGAATGATGGGACTCTTTTTTCTGGTGGATGGGATCAATCGGATCTTCAGATTCAGGCGATGAGAGGAGGATATTTTGGTAAGGAAGTTCAGGAGGTTATTGAAGGGGAAGATGCTGGTTGGGGGGGGGGGGGGGCCAGGGGAAAAGAA
>NC_027752.1:27428508-27483237 GCF_000695525.1 Brassica oleracea var. oleracea
GGGGGGGGGGGGCTCAGCAGAAAAGGAATCATACTCAGCAATAGAAACTGATGCTTTGTCGGAAGAGATTCAACCGGAGTTTGAGATTAAAGATGGTGTTGCTGATGTCTCTATTCCGGAGGAGCTGTTGGTGGATCCTCTATGGAAATTTTTGGTGGTGGGTATTATATGAATGATGCACCTCACATAGGTTCCATTCATTCCACAGTAAACATGATTTGGGCTTCACCGGAGAAGGCTTCAAAGATTGATATTCAGTTTATTGGCAAGAAGACTGTATTATTTAGAGTGGAGGATGCTCATGTTTGCAGCAAAATCATTAGAAGGAAGTTCTGGCATATCTCGGAAGTTCCCCTGATGTTGAATGAGTGGACTCCAGAGACAGCCAAAGCCCCACCGGATCTCTCAGCAATGCCACTATGGGTTGATTTACTTAAACTCAAAGAAGGGTCTTAGTTTTCTATCCAGGACGGTGGGCAAATTCATGAAGTTGCATCTCACTACTGAATATTGTGTTCGCCTTAATGTTGCAAGAGTCCTGGTTGAGGTTAATCTGGAGAATCCACTGTCAAAGAAGATCTACTTTAAGGGCAAAGAAGGTCAGGATGTCACTGTTTGGGATGAGCTTCCCATTTCTCCCTCCTAGTTGTGGTGTTTGATCTAAATGGGGTCATCATGAGAAGGATTGTCAGCTGGAAATACCAGTGGAGATTCTGAAGAAGCCACATGAGAAAGAACAGTAAGAGGTTACATGCGATAGAAATCAGAAAGTCGGTAAACTATCTGGCAAAGAGGTTGTTGCACAACTACTTAATGAACTAGAAAAGTTTCCAGTAACCTATGTACTACAAGAAAGGGTTGTGAAGGATTTTGGGAAGGATTTGAGATTGTTTCTAAACAATCTTAGCTCTGGTACGGAACCAGAGAAGTGGGTTACTATGGGAGGGCAGAGTCACAATAGCTCTCAGGGAACAAAACTTGTTGGAAAAGGTTGTCTCTCCAAAGAGCTTTCACCTCCTTCAAGGTATACGTGAGGAAGGGAAAATTGTGGAGGATGAAGAAGTTATGGAGGACAAGATATATCAAGTTCTGCTGAATGAAGAGGAACAAATTCATGAACAGGAAGATATAGTTGGAAATAAAGAATGGGACATAATGCGGTACATAAAAGAAAAGGAAGAGGTCAGTCGATGATTGCGAATACTAGAGGATTGGTGAATGCAGTGATTAACAACCAAAGCAAGAAGCTTTCCTCTCGTAGGAACAGATGACGTCAATCTTTGCATGGTATATGCGTGGATTCAATCAACCGCGCAAACACAATGCAATAAAATATTGGGTTAAAGAGGAAAAATTAAATTTAGGTTTTTTGGTGGAAACGAGAGTTCATGATAAAATTTTCAAAAAGGTCTTTACTTATACTTTCTCGGGCTGGCAGTATTTGCACAATTACAGCCATCATTGACTGGGAAGGATTTGAGTTTGCTGGTTTGAAGCTGTTGAAGTTGTGCCAGTTATGGTTAGTGCACATATGATAACTTGTTGGGTGTGTTTTAAAGATACATATGATATATATCTATCTTTGTTTATTTATGGTTCAAACTGTATGATGGAACATAGAGAGTTATGGAGGGAGATGGATCTTCCTTGAAGTTCTTGGAGATGTTGCTTGTTCAGATAGGTTCTGGCGCCCTGAAAATTCCAAGAAATTACTGGGTGGTTTCAGAGACACCAGTGAAGTTGAGAGAGACAAAGAGTTCTTTCTTATAATAGAAGGGAACACCTCATTTTGAAGGAAAGTAATCAAAGAAGAAGTAAGGCGTTTACCCGAGTTGGGCTTCTTCTTTGCTGAGGCATGACCTCTATGATTCATAAGCTTCTTGGATGCTTTGTGCCTTTGAGGTCAAGGCATCTTGGAGTTATTTTATTCAGGTAGCCTTTTGGAATGTGTCCTTCAGACTGTTTCTTATCAGATGGCTTTGTTTTGTCGAGCTTTGTGCTGCTACTATAGGTGGCACAGCTACATACTGAACTGGATCAATCAGGTGTTTTTAATTGTTTTCAGTAATTGCTGGAGATATCTGAAAAATTGCTTTAATCTGTCATGCATCATAATCATGAGTATCTCCAAGCAAATCATCTTTATTAATCATCACATCAATCATTTGTAAAAGCTAAGTTTCCACAGCCATTTTATCAACCTTGCTATCGCAACCTGTCAGTGGTTCCTCTAGGTCTAGCTCTGGCACAGTATAATTTCTATATTCTAATTCGCTTTATCATCTTGACTAGAGGAGATTTCAACATACCTTGGATTAAAGTGTTTCTTGGATCGTGATGAGGAAGAGATTTAATCTCGAATAACCAGGCTGGTGTCACAAGCAGAGGAGACTCATGCGCGTGAGGTAAGTGTGTACGGGATAACTGCTTTTCCTTTGAGATGTATGAGACTATCTTCCCCAGATTCACGGAGCAGATCTGCCAGCAGTAGCAATTTCTCATGTTTCCAGGCGCTTAAGACTTTTCCAAGCGCTTAAGACTGTCTAAAATTTTTTTTTAGCAAATCAAAGATTGTCTTGTCCATTCCTCATTTTTCAGAAGGGAAGAGGAAGAGGGAGAGGACCATTAAAAGGGGGGGGGGGGGGGAATTTTGATCGTAAGATTGGGAGGGTCCAGGACGCTAGACACGATCATCTGACTTGAAAGCTCTTGAAAAGTCGGTTCTTCCTCTGTTTTGTGGATATTCTAATATCTTCTCTTGATCACGGGCCTGCATGATCATATTCCAATTCTCTATGCATTAATACAAAAATCAAACCACAACACTAAAATTTGATAAGCCAATCATATATCATTTGGAACAAAAATGGAATTCTGAAATTCTTCGATGTCTCAATAAAAAATCTTCCATAAACGACAAGCCAATAATATAAGAGCATTATTAATGGGAGGTTATTAGGATGGAGATTTTAGCTGAATATAAAAACCCGTCTCTTAACTTTTAATTAAAAAAACTAAGGACCGGCTTTTAAATAAGATTATTTAAGATATTTAAGAGCCGGTTCTTAGCTTTTTTATTTAGAGACCCCCATCCTAAGAGCATGATTAACCCGGAGTTCTTAGGATTGGGTTCTTAGCGGAAGTTAAGAAACTGTTTCTTAACTTTTAACTAAAAGAACCAAGAACTGGTTCTTAAATAAGGACTTTAAGAACCGGTTCTTAATTTTTTTAGTTAAAAGTTAAAAAATAATTTTTTAACTTCCGCTAATAACACCACTCTAAGAATCTTGGATTAATCATGGTCTAAGAACCTCCCATTAATCATGCTCTAATAGCTTTATACCGAAACCTTTTGACCACCGAATCTCATTTGTACTTTTTATCAGATCATCTGGTAAACAAAGGAGTCACCTTTCTCTCCATTGATTTTTTTCCTGATTTGTATCGCCTTGATCCATGACCGAGAACAGATCTGAAAAAACAAGATCTACCATTTGAACCAAAAATTTAGATCAAGGATTATAAGCCCTAATTACCAATGTTGTTGGGAGAGCATCTTTTTTTATTTAAGTAATTTAACTTTAAATTTTTTTCTGATTATTAATTCTTTAATAAATCAAATTCAAACTCGTCAAGGTTTCCACGGTCTGGTGTTCTACTCTTTAAGAGATTCATAGATTATAATTTGAAATAGTCCTAAAAAAATCAACAAAATCTTTAGCAACGACTAAAGTTTCATGCGAGTTTTTGCTATTATTGGCAGAGATTTTTGCAGAAATTACCTTTCAGGAACAATCCCAATGGAGTGGGCTTCTCTGCCATACTTTACTTCCATGTCAGCTCTCTCTCTCTCTCTCTCTCTCTCTCTCTCTCTCTCTCATGATTTACTACCTCCATATTGTTTGGATTTACCATCTGTATTATTAGTCTGATACTACACTAATGTGATACAGAGGAATTGAAGCCAACCAGTTCTCTGGTCCAATTCCTGATGAGCTTGGTAGTATGACCAACCTAACAAAACTGTAAGACAATCTTTGGCTTTGCAGACATCCAATCAGTTTCCAACACTGTGATATTTTTTGAAACTGTGTTTTTGCAGGCATCTTGCATCCAATCAATTTAATGGAAGCTTGCCAATCACTCTCGCTAGGCTGGTGAACCTTAAGGATTTGTAAGTTGTTGCTTACTTTTGGTTCGTAACTAAAGATGCTGAACTTTAATTAGTAAATTCGCTTAGGAGGAAGGAGTTGTGTTTATTGGCACCTATATTGAACTTTTTCTTGTTGTTCCTTCTTACATTTGATTGTGAACTTACTTTCCATTTAGAAATTCTCACTTCAGTTTATGAAAAGTTTCCGGAAGCTCTAAACTAGTTGTTTGTTTTCATTACTCAGTAGGGTAAGTGATAATAACTTCAGTGGTACCATCCCTGCATATATTGGCAACTGGTTTGGGGTTCAAAGGCTGTAAGCTCGTTCCTCCATTGCTTATTTTAGTTTCTATTATAGTTTGTATTTATGCACAATCTAACTTGTGTTTATGATCAGCAGACATATATATGCAAGTGGACTGAAAGGGCCTATTCCTGAAGCAGTTGCCCGGTTAAAAAATCTTAATGAACTGTAATGAACCACTTTCAATAGATTTGCAAAAAAAAAGACAACTGAAACAAGACTGATGTTTTGTTTTATGCGAATATATTCATTTGCAGGAGAATTAGTGATACGACTGGGATAAACGTATTTCCAATTCTATCCAGCGGAGCCATCCAAACCCTGTACATATCTTCCACTTTTTTTATTGGTGCTTTAATTTTATTAATGTCAAACTAATTAGGTCTCTGTCCCTTTTCCAGGACTTTGAGGAATGTGGGTTTGTCTGGTCCAATTCCATCTTACATCTGGAGTATGCCAAACCTAAAGAATCTGTAAGTTATTTTTGATGACATGTGAAGAGACTTTGTGTAAGATAGTAATTTGTCTAGCTTTGTATAATACCCTTTCCACATTTCTCTGCTAATGAGTTTGCATAAGACTGGATTCACGTACTAAAATGACATTTTTACAGTTACATATGCACATCTATGTGAACTTATAGACTCATGGGTAATAATATTAAGAAAGCATCGTAGAGAGAAAAAGACTTATAGACTATGCGTATGAGACTAATATGCAAGTATGAGAGTATACTGGATATATACAATTAAACACTTACTAAATAATAATAGTAATATTATTACATGTTGTTTGCTGAAGTGATCTATCTTTTAACAAGTTGACTGGTGGAGTTCAAGAACTAGAAAAAGCACCCGCAAATACGTAAGTGCTACAATTTGAGATCTAGAGTTTTAAAGCATTGAACACCTTTTAATACCAAAAAAAATCACGCTCGAGTAATATATTGTTTCAACATTTTCTTTCAGCTATTTGACTGGAAACATGCTTTGGGGAAACGTTGGATCTGCTCTGTCAATCTACGAAGAAGCCAATATGTACAATTCAAAACTTCAATTGTTTGTATAGCTCGAAAAAGCTTTACATCATCATGCCAGCTAATCATTTTCTTGGTTTTTAATATTTGGTAAATCCTTAAAGTGATATCTCTTACAACAATTTCTCATGGTCTTCTACCTGCAAGGACAAAAGGTCTGACCACGATATATCTTCTATCGACTTGTTTATCACCTACCAATGTTAATTAAATGTTTAATTCCACTTTCTGTTGAAGCAGTAACATTAACACATTCCGGAGCTCATATTTGAAGAACAATTTGTAAGTACATTCTTCTACTTTATCCTGCAACAATCCAGAAACAAGAATAGATATCTTGTGCTGATAAGATGCCTGATTACTATCATCTTCTTTTCCTAAAGAATTGGACTTCTTCCGTGCGCTGGTCCAATGAACTGCAAGAGATGTAAGTACCTATTGAGCCCGTATATGCTTATGATTTTTATAATATTCGTATCATATAAAACAAATCAGATGTGTCTAGTTTTTTTGTTGACGGTTATAGTCGTTATTAATTGTAGATCAGCGCTCACTACATATAAATTGTGGTGGAGAAAGTACAACGGTTACAAACACTTCGGGTAAAATCACTTATGAAGCTGATAACAGTGAAACAAAATCCGTGACAAATCAACACTTTCAAAACTGGGGAATCAGTAACACAGGTCTGTTGTCGAATGACATATACACCATTTCCACTAGTTTAACTCTACCTGGAGGCTCCCCTGATTTTTATAAGACTGCACGTCGATCTGCTATTTCTCTGGTTTACTATGCGTTTTGTTTGGAAAATGGAGCCTACAATGTGAAACTCCATTTTATGGAGATTCAGTTTACAGACGAAAAACTATACAGTCGTCTAGGCAGACGCATATTTGACGTCTATATTCAGGTAAAGCGTCAAGTTTACTGAATATTTGTTTTCATTAATCAATTATGTCAGATTGGAAGTTCATTTCCATTAGTCTCTTTCCTCGTATGCTAGGGAGAATTGTTTTTAAGGGATTTTAACATAAAAGAGGAGGCTAATGGAACTCTAAAACCTGTTGTGAAAGAAGTGAACTTGAACGTGACCGACCATGTGTTAGAGATTCAGTTATATTGGGCAGGGAAAGGGACAACTCTCATTCCCGAAAGAGGAAATTATGGTCCTCTTATATCTGCAATCTCTTTGTGTCACAGTAGTAAATAACACACACTGCTTGAAACTCCAAATTATTTAACTGTCAAACGTGTTGTTTTACTCTGAAGTGGCCATAACTTCAGTTTTTCATTGGTTCCTGCCATCTAACGATAATCTTCATCTTTTAAAAATTTCAGGCCGGGAGCCACAATGTGGAGGTCCAAAGACAAATAAAAATACTTTGTTTATACTTTTGTGGCTTGTTTTATGATGTAAATGTATATATACTTACATTTCTTTCATTTGCAGCGGAGTTAACAAAGCACCACACTAAGAATACACTAATTTTTGGGGTAACGGGTGCCGTTGTAGCAATTACTATCTTGGCTTTTGGGTTATTTGCTTTGAAAAGATGTAGAGGAGACAAGAACACGACAGAAAGAGGTAACAGAGTTCAAAGCGTATGTGAATCCATACATCATATACCCTCATAGCATTGTTAATGATTTTCTCTTGGGAACCTGATCAAGTAGATCTGAAAACCCAAGGTTTGCAAACTGTTTGCTTTACGTGGAGACAATTACAAACTGCAACAAACAATTTTGATCACGCCAACAAACTTGGAGAAGGAGGTTTTGGAACCGTATTCAAAGTAAGCTAAAAACAGATATCTGAGTAAATAGGGTGGTTGTTGTTTTGGTTTATGATATCAGAAACTCAATGCAGGGAGAGCTGTCGGATGGAACTATCATAGCAGTCAAACAGCTTTCTTCTAATTCATGCCAAGGAAACCGTGAATTTGTGAATGAGATAGGAATGATCTCAGGGTTGAACCATCCAAACCTTGTCAAGATTTATGGATGTTGTGTCGAGAAGAATCAATTGCTACTCGTGTATGAATACATGGAAAAATACATGGAAAACAATTCTCTTGCGCTTGCGTTGTATGGTAAATAACAGTCATTCATCTTTTCTTTAATTTTAAGTCTATTCAAATTCTAGTGATGTCATTTCTAGTACAAATATATTATAGCACATGTAATGTAATATCATTTTTTGGTTTACAATTTAATTGTAGGAAATAACTCTCAGACATTGGACTGGGAAACAAGACAAAAGATATGTGTTGGAATCGCTAGAGGGCTCGAATTCCTTCATGAAGGATCAATGATCAGAATGGTTCACCGTGACATAAAAACCACAAATGTCCTTCTAGACGCAGACCTAAATGCAAAGATATCTGACTTTGGATTGGCTAGGCTCCATGAAGAAGAACACAGTCACATTAGCACCAAAATTGCAGGAACCATGTAATTATAAAACATAAAGCAAAAAACAAAAAAAACCATACCATAGCCAAAGATATGTTTCATCCTGGGGTTGTTTTAATGCCGCAGTGGATATATGGCTCCGGAATATGCACTATGGGGTCAATTAACAGAGAAAGCAGACGTGTACAGTTTCGGGGTTGTGGCAATGGAAATTGTTAGTGGGAAGAGTAATGTTAAACCGCAGGGAAATGATGATCATGTCTCGCTTATCAATTGGGTAATCATTGAGCTTTTCTATCTCTTTAATCCATTATATTCACATTTTTTATAGTTGAATATGTGTACTTGTGTTTCTACGAGTTTACTAACCCCTTCCTACATCAAATCTCAGGCGCTGGCTCTACACCAGACAGGAGACGCAATGGAGGTTGTAGATCCAGTGCTCCAAGGTGATTTCAACAGTAAAGAAGCAGTAAGGATGATCGAAGTTGCTCTTGTCTGCACAAACTCATCACCTGCCTTAAGACCAACTATGTTAGAGGCCATGCAAATGCTCGAGGGAGAGATGGAAATAACACCGGTAATGTCAGATCACGGTTTATATGAACACAACTTGAGCATCTCAAAGATGAGGGTCACTACTACAATTGGTAGCTCGAGCACGTCAGGTGTGACAAATCAAACAGCAACCACAATGAAATCTGATGCTTCTGGTTGTGATATCTATCCACTATACCCTGAATCCATGATCCTGAACTCCACATCAGATCTTTCTTCCTCATCACTATAATGTCAAAAGCTATGCACATTGCCTTATCTTTAAGAGAGAAAAAAGCTTGTGAAGTTTTCTTATTTATCATATCATTAAAGCTGTCTCAAGCTTTACTATAGCTCAATTTAAATCGATCCAAAACCATTGGTATTTTTATGACTATATGTCGAACTCTTATTACTATACTGCATGTGGACTCGTGCGCACGGGTTTTATTTGAGTTTTTAATTTCATGAACACATAAGAAGAATGAAAATCTTCTTTCACATTAGTTCTTGAATTTTTCAGTATATATTGGTGACTTACTTTTGTAATAATAATCTGTTTCTTGATTAGTATTTCTATTTCAATAATCATGGTGCTTTAAATAGTATATTAGTTTTTTAATTTTTAGTAAATAATCACTTTTATTTTTTTCAAAATAATATTGATTGTAGTTAATTGAAACATATAAAACTGTGAACTCTCTATATTGTTTTAGACACATTAAAAATAAAAAACTTCAAAATATAAATGTTTACTTTAGCATCATGACTTTAACTTTTTTTTCTATATATCATATACTATTGAAAATTTCTTGATATATAATATTTTGTAGAACACTATTATCGTAATATTTTAAAAATCTGAAGCTCTGTAGTTGTAGTGATTCTTCGTAGTAGTGCGGCGTATGATTGTAAGAGTAGACTTGGCAAATATAGATCAACTTTTAAAGCTTTAACCTTAATATAGAGTAGGGAATTATGGTATTTTCAGTTTGAAATTCATCTTGCATTTGTTTGTATGACATTTGTTCTACGAATAAAACTTCATTTTTTCAAATAGTTTTTTGTTAGGATTTCTACTTCAATAATCATGTTGTCTAGGCGAGTTATTAGTAATCTTGTTCCATTGCAAAGCCCTTCTCTTTGATTTAAATTCTTTAGTAGCATGACTTACAACAACATAACCAAATTTATATGTCGATAAGAACAAACACACATAAACATAATCATACATAAGCATAATAGTCACACTAACTTTCCCCATTAACATACATACGACATCATAACAATTCTATATTTTTTTAAAAATCAACATCAGTTTCATGTGAAGACAAGATGGAAATTACTATAAAAAATTTAAAAGAAAAATTACCAGCAAATAATCGTTTACATCTATATTTTCATTAGGATTTTAGAAAAGGAAAATTATTATTATATTAATTATTTTACAAATATTTTTTCTTTACGATTTAAAAAAAAATTCATTTATATAAAAACTTACTATTAAATAATTTTGAAACTTTTTTTCTATTATTTTTTAGTTTCTTAGTTTATATATATAGTGTTAATCATGAGATATTCTACCACATGTCACAATATTAGAAAGAAAATTACTATCAAATTATATTTTGCAATTATATTTTTTTAAGATTTAAAAAATGTAAAATTACTATTAAATAATATTTAAATTTAATTTCTAACAAAAAAAATGTTTTTACTATCTTAGTATATATATTTTAATTATGAGATAGTTTAACACATGTCACATTTTTAAATATATAATTGTCATGTGTCACAATCATTTTAATTAGCAAGTTTGAAGAACCAAGCTCAATATAATCTCTTATAATTATATTTTCCATAAGATTTTAGAAAAAGAAAATTATATTAAATAAATTGTTTTCAAATATGTTTTTTTAGTATTTAGAAAAAGGAAAATTTCTAAAATTATCACTACTAAAAAATATTTTAAATTATTTTTACTATTAAATAATTTTTAAAATTCGTTTTTAAAAGTTTGTTTTTATTATCTTATTATAAATATTTTACTCATTATATATTTAAACACATATCACAATATTAGAAGGAAAATTACTATAAAATAATCATTTGCAATTATCTTTTGATTAGAAATTTAAAAATGGAAATAACTATTAAATAAAATTTATAATTACTTTTTAATAAAATTCATTTTTTGTTAATATCTTAGTATATATCTATTTTTAAAATATGAGATAGATTAATACATATCACAATCTTAAATAT
Organism: Brassica oleracea var. oleracea; assembly: GCF_000695525.1. NCBI lineage: Eukaryota > Viridiplantae > Streptophyta > Magnoliopsida > Brassicales > Brassicaceae > Brassica > Brassica oleracea. The sequence continues at coordinate 27,439,219 of NC_027752.1, forward strand.
ATAATTTTCATGTGTCTCTATCATGTTAATTAGCATCTTTGAAGATAAACTTTATATAATAAGACTATTAAACAATATTTATAATTATTTTTCAACAAAATCATTTTTATTATTTTAGTAAATATATTTTTGATTATGAGATATTTTAACAGATATCACATTTTTAAATATATAACAGTCATGTGTCACAATCATGTTAATTAGCAATTTTGAAGAACCAGACTCAATATAATCTTTTATAATAATATTTTCATTAAGATTTTAGAAAATTAAAACTATATTAAATTTTAATATCTATTTTTTAGGATTTTGAAAAAGGAAAATTTCTAAAATAATTACTACTAAATATTGTTTAAAAAAATAATATTAAATATGTTTTTAAAAAATTACTATTAAATAATTTTAAAGTCTGTTTTTTAAAAATTTGTTTTTTATCTTATTATATATATTTTAATCAGTATATATTTAAACACATGTCACAATATTAAAAGAAAAAATATTATCAAATAAAATTTTGTAATTATCTTTCGATTAGGACTACTTTTAAATAATATTTATAATTACTTTTTCATAAAATTTGTTTTTTAATATCTTAATATATATATTTATAATTATGAGATAAATTAACACATGTCCCAATCTTAAATATATAATTGACATGTATCGGGATCATGTTAATTAGCAACTTTGAAGAACCAAACTTTATATAATAAGATCGTTTTCTGAGCCATTGTAAAAATAATTACAAGTATTTTTAGAAATAAAAAAGAAAATAATAATAATTACAAATATATATACTTTTTAGAGAAAGATATTATCAATATATATTTTTTAAAAAAATCAGGGGTTTGAATAATAAAAACAAAAAAATAGTAATATTTATCATTTATATTTACTACTCGGTGTAAATATGTAACTTTGAATCATTTCATAAGATTTTTATTGTCTTGGTCTTCAATCTGTGATTATACTTCTTGTTCTTTCTTTAGTTTGTATAAAGGGAGTTTCATAAACATACTTATGCTTTTGAAGAGCAAGGGGTGCTTTTGATTTATCTAATATTCGCTCAAAAATGTTTACATTGTTTGCAGTTGTTTGAGGAACTTTTTCTTGATTTTCTACCTATAACATAGCTGATGTTAGTACTGAATATACTAATTAATTTATTTAGAGAATTTATAATAGAATTTACTAGATTTGATTCACAGTTCTGATATTACTCAAATTATCCTAAGGGGTGACTTTTACTCTCTCAAATAAAAGGTTCAGTTGTAGTACTTAGGGATCGAATCCACAAGGAGCTAGGACACACAATAGATCCTAATCAATAGTGATTAAGTTAGGTAAATTATGAAAACTGTAAATAAGCAAAGTGAACAAAGTAGTTGTTCAGTTGATTGGTTTGAGGTTTGTAAATAATTAAAAGAAAACGCTAGACCTAGGGTTTCAGGTAATCATGATTATAGAGGTATATAATACTCAGATTGTCAATCTTAAAACTTGACTTCTTATGAGAAAGTATTCCAGCTTTCACTGTTGAATCATTCCTATTGACTAAGTTCAATATCTCAACTGTTGCTTGTTGATATATATGGATCGAGCGTCGATCGATGCTATGGTAAAAGCGTTGATCAATGTTCTCTTAGGCAAGATTTAGCGAGTTGATCGATAGGTTCACTAGTGTTGTCTAGATTAGCTGTCGCTTGTTTCTAGCAATCCTAGCTTAAGAGAATTTATTCTGGTGCAGAAACTACCGTCGTAGTTGTCCTTAGCCACTCCTGAACACATGCTTTAATAACAATTCCTTGAAGGATATTTATCACCTTAGCAATTCTATATTTGAGCTAATTCCTCGTAATCTTATTGAACCATAAATCTAACAAGTGAATTACTCAGACATAGCAAAGTAAATCATAGCAACAATATGAATAAACTGCATAAAATATAATAAAGTAGAAAAACTGGAGTTCCAATACAAAACTCTGAAGGAGTCTTGGATCTTCTCTCCAAACTATCATAAATTATGTTTGCTATAAAAAAGTAAGAAAGTATGAAAGCGTGTGCTGCCTAAAACAATGGCAAACCACATAACAACACCAATTAATCTTTATAACAAACAAACTTAAAACCCCAAATTTGATTCACAATACATCAAAACTAAAATAACATAAATTACTACAGAGCCAAAGATTATTGTACAAGACAATACAAACAGAACCACTCAGTCACTCAAAATTCACACCGGATAATAACAACACAACATCGATTATAAGGCATCTCAACAATGTATATACTCAAAACTGAAATACACAAAAAACATCAGTCTTTGGTCCCAAATTCCCCAAATTGTTTTTCCAAATCTACTAACAAAAGCAACCTACTAACAACCAAATAAAGGGAAACTAATCACTTACCAAAAGGAACGAAGATGAAGACTCGATTTTGACGGAGAAGGAAGAAGAAACTAAGAGATTCTCGACTCTAGGGTTTGGGGTTTAACTCGAACACATAGACAAATAGAGAGTTGAGACACGAGAAATGAGAGAGAGAGATTGATGGATTAAGGCACGACGTAACAGAGGCTAGGGTTTCGGAATCGCAAAGTAGAGAGGAGACGGAGAACGAAATGAGGGAGAAAGGAGAGAGGAAACTGGGGTGGATTTAGGTCTGGGATGAAACACAGTCGTTTAGTTTTAGGTGGGTCGGATTTTGTGATTGGGTTTGGGTGGGTCGGATATTTAGGTTGGACCATAGTAAATATTATAGTTCACTACTGGACAATTTGTCTTTAACCACTCTTTACCCACATTATCCATTTAAAAAAAAAAATTATCTATACTATTAAAAGGGAAGAAGTCCTAAAAAATCTACTTATAAAAGATTGTTGGACCCTTTCATTAACTAACAATATTTTTAGTCTTACCATAATATTTGACTAACCATAAATCACCTAAAATTTTTCTAACAATAATTTATTGCACCACATTTTTTTGTACATGACAAAGTTATACAACATACCATATCATTTGCTACACAAAAATGATATATAACATACAAATCCATACATGACTCATTTCACTCAATATAAATAAACTTTAATTAATCTAATATAAATAAATTATATCAATCGTTAATCCAACAACTATGTAACATTAGACTACATCCTTTCTATATTTATGTTCTATATTATGAAAAAGCTCATTTACTGTCTCATGTTAATATTCAATCTATACTATTAAATTTACCAAAATCCACCAAGTAAATCATAAGTCTCACGAAGTTCAACAAATATAATTCTTATAAAATGCACACAATATATAATATTTGGACATAATTAGATATTTGGGCATCGACTCTTCTGGTCGGGTATGGATTGATTTCTTTCGGGTTTAGATTTTTGGATCCTAAACATTTGGACATAACTAGGTATTTAAAAAATTTCGGTTCGGATTCAGATCGATTCCTTTGAAGTCCGGATCCATAATTTAAATACCTATAACTTTTGGATATGTAACGGGTGCGAATTGGTTTAAGATTTTTTGAACTTGAAAAACACTTGAAGTACCCGAAAACCAAAAAATACTAAAAACACAAAAAATACATGAAAACACAAACAAGTACCTGAAAAAAATATTTGAATTCCAAAAAAAAACAAAATTTTACATAAATCTGACCTAAGGAATGGAAGATACCTAACTACATTTACTAATACCCAAAATATTTATAAAAAATAAAATTTTTATGTGAAACTCGAAACTATAAAAAAACACTTGGATCCGAAACTTAAGAAACTATTCATAATATTGAAAACATATTCGAAATACCAAATACAAATATGAAATACCCAAATATAGCTAATATGCACAAACCATGTACTTTGGATACCCAATTGAGTCTCGGGTAGGACCCATAATCAAACAGAGACAGTGGATTGAAGAAATAATCAAATATGTACTTTGCCCTGAACCCGGACCCAAACCACAACTATATTTCCAGGTCGTTTTTGGTTAATTTTTCGGATCCGATAAAATGTCCAGGCTTAATAAAAAAATTATATAAAAATGTACATACAAAATCTTATATAAACTAATTTATACATTATATTATTTTAAATAAATGCCTGTCTTCGATATAATGACTTTGTAACATAATAATGTACACCAATTCCAAAATACTAATTCAAAAATTTTGTTTACAATCCAAAGAAAGCGCGGGTCAAAATCTAGTATTATATTAAAGGGGCACCTGAGAATTTTTTAAGAGCACTTGGGGCATTTGAAGTTAAAGTCCGAAGATATCTGCTAAGACTAGACAATGAACTGATCAACACATACATAAATACCAAAAAAACGAACAAGGGAAGCTCTCATGCCAGTCTTTATTTACTACTAGCTCAATCCAAATAACATTTAACAGTTGAATTTTTCATATATAAACGTAACTAATGTATCCAATCCTTAAAAAATTCTCTTTCCTATCCAAAACATTATATTTGTTGAGAATGGAAACTACAACATTCCACAATCATTTAACATTTGTTCATTATTGCTAAGAGCATTATTTATTGGATGATGTAATTATGTTGTCGTTTTTATTTGTTAAGATCATTATTTAGTGTTTTTAGTGTGTTATGTAGTAGTAGGTGATAGGTTAATATATTTTGTTTTTTTTCGAACAATGTGTTGTTGTGTGTATAGTACTTGTTAGTAGTGAAATGAACCTTTAACGCAAAAGAATATTGAATTCAATAAGTTTGTTGATTCTAAGATTAACGGTTTCAGCGTCAAAATTGTATTATATTTTTTCATAGTTTTGAAAATTGTAACTTTAAGATGTTTTTTTGCCCTCTCCCCGTATTTTGACCTTGGCCATCACCGTCTATGTTTTCGTTACCTTTCTGGTGTCCGATGCTTCTCACCATCACCGGAAAAAGACTCACCTCTTTCTCTTGTTCTTCCTTGCCTTCTTCACCTGTGAGATTATATGGTATTTGTTGTCGATCTGGTTTATGAGTCCTCAGTTTTTCGGTTGATTCTCACGGCATTGTAGGTTGTTCTAGTCAATATTGATTGCTCCTCTTCTTCCTTTGATTTCAGCTGATGTTAGGAACTGCATCTCCTTGGTTGGGTCAGAGTTTGGTCGTCTTTGATGTTGTATTCCTCGTCGTTGGCTTACCGTCAATAGTCTCTACTCGTCTTGGATTTCAAGATCTAGTTTTTTGGTGTTCTGACTTCTATGCTCTCTTTCATAGCTTGAGGACGGCTCCATAGTTTGTTGATTTGGTTTCGTCTCCCTTTTCCTCTCTATTCTCGCATCTCTTTGCATCTTTCATCGCATCGCTGGTGGCTCTCTCTTTCACCATGTTTGCCACTCGAGGTTTGAATAATTTTTTTGTTCGTGTATGCTATGTGGGCTTGGAATGTTATTTCTGATCTCAAGTTTAGTCTCTGATTTCTCGGTGATTGTCTTCCATTTTTCCTCCTTCAACTTGTTTTTTTTTATTTTCATGTTTCCCTTGGTATAGGTGTGCGGAGTTAGTCTCTTGGAGTTTTGGTCCCTTCTATATATTAACTGATTCGTTGGATGTAAAAGGATGATGGTTGAGATTTTGAGGTCAATTGAAGTTTCTTAAGCATCACATAGGGGTAATGAACGAGAAGGAAGTAGTGGGCTTTGTGATATGTTTTACATTAACGAAGCCCATTAGAAAAATACAAAAGCATATGATACGTGAATCCTTTTAGGAGTGAGCTAAACCTCATATATTATATTATAGATTAAAATATTTGTGTTTAAAAATCTATAATAATAATATAAATAAGAAAAAAGGGCTTCTTAAGGAAGATGAGCACAACTGTCTCTCTCATCTCAAGAGACAAACTCAGCTCAGCCTCGATCTGCTCCAGCGTTCGGACCAGACTCTTGTCCGGTGTACATTAGCTTCGACGCCGTAGGCTTCTCTCTCTCTCTCTCTCTCTCTCTCTCTCTCTCTCTCTCTCTCTACCCCTTTGCTCCTCCGTTCTTCTGTTCTCCTTATTGCTTGCTTCTGATTTTGTGTCCGAGGCTTTCCTGGATGCATCTTCGCTGGAACCGACATGGTGCGATTCCCTTAGCCATGGAGCAACGGCGCTAGGTTCTGATGGAGCTGGTGGAGGAGTTGATTTATAGGGTTTTGAAGGCGGTTCCTTAAGCTGCTTCTAGGGTTTGGCGGCGCGTAAGTGGGCCTCGATTTCAGATCTGATCTCTGGTCTTCATAATCCGGTATGTGATGTTGCGGTGAAGATTGCAGTTCTCTTGCTCTATCCTCGGTGTCTTGGAAAGGGCGGGTCTTGTTTTGTCTTTGTCTTGAAAGTTATCGTAGTTCCTTCTAGGTCGATTGCGAGCTTAGCCAAAGGCGGTGGTATGTGTTGATGCTTGTGGTGGTGGCTCGTGATAGGTCCATTGGCGCGGTGTCGGTCGTCTATGGCTGTTCTGAGGCGTCGTTGCGAACTCCCTACTTTCTAGCCTCTCTCTCTTCCTGGCTCGTGTTCAAGTTTGACTTATGGAACCTTGTCGACCGGTTTCGTTGGCCAGTGCTTGTGTTGTTCTTTAGTTTGATTTTCATGTTGTCACCGGTGCAATCTTCGACAATGGTAAGCTAACTCTGTTAGTTTTTCAGGTTCAGGTTCACGTGCAGAAGCATTCCCATTCTCGAATTTTTGCTTACAGCTCTTGGTATGGAGGTCATTGTGTCTCTACGCGAAATCCAGTTTAGCGCTATTAGAGATTGGGTGGTGCGTGGTGGAGTGTTTTTCAAATGGTATGTGTTCTATCTCCTTTCCTCGTGTGTTACGGAGGTGAAGGTTATAAGCTTTGAGGAAATCATTGAGACCTAGCCACACCGGAGGCAGCTGACACGAGAACTCCCGTAGCGAGGAGAACTTTACTTTCTCATGATCATCGTGGTTTACTAAAAATAGATTAGCGGAATGTGTCGGGCAAAGCTAATTGTCATCATAAGTAGATTTAGATACTTTTGTTTGAATCGAGTTTGTAACCGGAACTATTCTTCGTTTAATCGGCTGATTTATAATATAATGTTTGAAAAATAAAGCAAAAAAAAAAGATTGTATTTGGTAGGTAAGCCCACAACAGTACAAGGTATACAGAAGAAAACCTAGTACAGATGAGGACGACTTGTGTCTTTGTGAGATTTGTTTTAGGTTTAGAGAGGATGTCCGCGAACGATACGGCGAAGATCTCTAAAATAGAGGTGTGGTGGGACATGAAGGACTGTCCGATTCCCGAAGGTTATGATGCTCGTCGGGTCCGTCCAAGTATAGAAAGGGCATGCAAGGAAATCGGCAACTATGGTCCAGTCTCCATCACTGCCTATGGCGACCAAAAACAAACCCTTTGCAAACACCTGCGTGGGCTCTCTTCCACAGGAGCAGTGCCGTGCGAAGGTTTCATGGGGCCTAAGGCAATTTTGATTTTAAAAATGGGTTTTCAAGATTTTTTGTGTATGTTTTACAAATAACCGAATGATAGATACTAGTAATATGTTCATAATTAAAGTCAAAAATAGCATAAACTGAAATGTGTATCAACAGTCAAATGTCATACATAAATATGTATGCAAACAGCTATAACAACAATAAACTAGTGTGTTGAATGTATAAAATGGAGCCTTATATTTTGATTTAATGATTAGGGGCCCGAGGCTGCTGCCTTTTTTCTACAATGGTAAGCACTGCTCTGCACAGGAGTCGCGGTTGCACATAGCGTATCCGGTTAGTCTTTCTCTGTTTGGGAATGAATTGGTCTTATATATAAGAAAACTAGACATTTAACCTTTTGATCCATTCATTATTTTTTGTTCATCCATTCACAGAAGCTACGTGCGCACTCATGTATCGGGATATGGTGGAGTGGCGAGGTCAAAATCCTCCTCCGGCTACAATGATTATCATATCCGATCAGGTGGAAGGTGACTTCTCCTGGGATCTGGCCCTTCTATAACAGCGCACTAGATACAACCTTTTTCTGGTTTATTCAGTTAAGAGTTGCAAAGATACATTCCTGCTCTATTATGCAAATTGGCGCTGGAAACAATTACTGGAAAAAGGAGGAGGCGAACCACTCGTGGATAGATTGTCTGCCATGTTTTATTGCAAATCGTGCGATTTCGATTGCCAAAGCCTGGAGAAATTCAGGAAGCATCTCTCCAGTTATAAGCATGGACGGGAAGTAAGCAAGCATCCTCTCTCTCTCTCAATACTTTAGTTTCATGCTCTAACTATTTGAGCAACAACTCGCAGGAGTTTATACGCACTAGGTGGTACACACAACTCGTATGTGTAACGAAGACGTGGAGAAGGAACTACAGGGCCACGCCTGAACACGCCACCGCTAAAATACAGGTGTGGTGGGACATGGATCAATGTCCGATTCCAGAGGGGTATGATGCTCGTCTGGTCCGTCCAAGTATAGAAGCCGCATTCAAGGAAATAGGCTACTCTGGTCCTGTTTCGATCACTGCCTATGCTGACCATAAAGAAACCCCTAATCACGTCCTTCTAGCCCTCTCTTCCACTGGAGTCGATGTTGCACATACTCTCCACAGTTAGTCCCTTTTCGTTATAATCAGGGGGTTTAATTTTCTACTATCCCTACTGAAATGATTTCCTTTGTTGAAACAGGGTTCAAACAGTCTCGCATCTATCAAGATGTGAGGCAATGGACAAAGAATAATCCTGCTCTGGCTTCATTGATGCTCATATCGGATAATGTGCATCCTGGCAACAGCATCACATCACTTATTTCTCGTTCTCTACAAATGAGTAACTACAACTGTTTTTTGGCTTATTCATTTAGGCCTTGTGAAATGACAGTAATGCTCACTTCCGCAGAGTGGCTCTGGGAAAGCTTACTTGCAGGTTTTTTTTTCTGAACATTTGTAGTAGAGAATTCTTGAAGAATATAAGAAAACTTCTAGTTTTGTTAGTTTTTTTTTTTTGGTTTCGGATCCTTTGGTACCCGATCTGTTCTCAAGGTCTTTCGGGTAGGAGATTTTTGGACCCATAGAGTTTCCGATCGGTTCCAGGTTTTTTGCCCATGCCTACATTACATAACCATCAAACTAATTACGCTGAGCTTTTTATTTTTCTTCTTCATTTTTTTCTCAGTTTCAGAGAAAAGAAACCACACTCTTCAGAAGTGATAGGGTTGTTGCATCTGCGGGACTGTTTTATTGCAAATTGTGCGACTGGTATTTTGAAAGCTTCGATGATTTCAATAGGCATTTCTCAAGTAAAGAACATGCAGAAAGTACGCATCCTCTCTCTCTCTCTGTATCAATAGATTGTTCCATTGTCTAACCATTTGATCAACAACCTCTTTCCACTCGTTGTCAAACAGGAGAATGGAATTATTTCTCATATTCAATATGTCAAGCGCTCGCAAATGCAAACTAAAATTTCCGACTACCATCATGAGGCATGTTTTTGTAGTTATAGATTTTTTTTTAATAATGTAAGACATGTCTCTAAATGCCCATGGTTCGTATACATGATGTAGGTAGGATATTCTCGCAAGAACAAACGTATGAGGAAGGCACCCCGGAAGTTAAGTGAAGCGAAGTGAAGCTCTTATCTTTCCTTTCTAGTCTATGTTTCGGTTCGAAGTATTTATTTCTCGTTTCCTTTTGCTTGTTTAAATTGAAGTTAAACTATGTCTTTCTGATTTATTAGTATTAGTATTATTTGAAATGCTGTTTAATCATTGGTATTAATCTATTTATATACAGTACCTCTTATATCCTTCATCACAATTTAATTATCTGCCGTTTCCTATAGTAATTGCTAAATCCGAGGCAACAAATTTATTAGTACTAGGATACCTTACTATAAGGACCAACTGTAGTAGCCTAGTACGTGCTTTTTTTTTTTTTTTTTTTTTTTTTGTAAACTAATTTTTTTTTTTCTTTCTATTACACAATTTGTGGGGTTTTGAAGATACTTTTGTTTTGAAGATCCAAAAGATGAGAAGATACTTTTGTTTTAGTAGATATACTAGATTTTGACCCGTGCAACCGCACGGATGTTTGTTTTCACTTTTCTATACATAAATTATTGTTTTAGAACATAAGTAGTATATATTTTTAATGTTAAGCATATACTTAAATATTTATAAAAATATTTCAAATACAATAATTTTATAATTTACATGTTATAATTAATTAATTCTTTAAACCTTATGTATTTGCCACTTCTTATTATATATTTATCTTATTGTATTTTCATTTAGTTATTAAGCAAATTAATATATTCATGAGAAAATATATTAAAAAAAATATTTTGTATTTAATTTATGCTAAATTCTGACCTGTATTTCAAAACTGGATTTCTTTTTACCAATATTTTTATGCTTATTCATTTTAGATAATTTATTATTGTATATATAAAAGTGTAAGATATGTTAATTTTTAGACATGTATTATATAGTTTGTTAATTTTAAGCCGTTCTATCATCATATTATATTTTAAATAAATAGTTTATATTTATGAAAATAAAATTTATAAATTTATCAATTGAATATAATTTTATCATATTTGTTTTAGTATAATAATTATATTTTAACATGATCATGACTATAAAAGTAGATAAAATATGATATAATTTATTTATTTTCATTTCTAAACGATAACTTAAAATACATTAAGTTATTGTTTAAATATTTTTACACAGATTTCTTAGAATTTTTAAAATATAATATATAAATATATATTATATTTAAAATGAAAATATATTATGATTAAAGTAGTTACAAATATTTTATATTATTAACTTTAAAGAAATACATGTTAATTTTTATACATGTATTATATAGTTTGATAATATTAATCCATCTTACCAACATATTAGATTTTATTTTTGAACATATATATTTTATAATTACGCAAATAAAATATATAAATATATAAATTTAATACAATTTTATTATATTTAACTCAATATAATAATTTTATTTTAATTTGATTGATTATGATTATATAATAAATAAAATATTATAGATTTTTTTTATTTTTCATTTTATATAACTGAATATATTAATGTATAATAATATTTTAAACTAATTTTAAAATTAGTGAAAATATTTAAATATAATTTCGAAAATGAAGATCTTGTAAAAATCTTTCTAAACAGATTTGTTAGATTTTTAAAATAAATATATTTATATTTAAAATGAAAAGACATCAAAAGATATTATGATTAAAATATTTTAAAAATTCTATTTATTATTAGTCTGAATTAAAATGTATTATGAATTTCCATGAATAGGTGTATTATGTCCATTTTTAAAAAAAAATCATACATGAATGAAGGTTGTGATTTATGTTTTAATATATAAGATATGAATTGGTTAGGATATTACTGTTACCATTTTCATCACATTCCTTTCATCCTTTGAGGAGACTTTTACATCCTTGCTTGTACTCGTTACTTGTACTGATTTGACAAGAACATCAATCCCACTTTTAGAGCTTGAAGATGTGAGAAAGCGATTTGATTTGCGCTTCAAAAACATGGATTGTTTTTTTTTTCTAAACAACTATTTTATTTTAGAAAAAATGTAACAAGCATTGGGTTTGTATATCGACCTTCCGATGCAACCAAACACAAATTTAAAATAAAAGATAACATTACAATACAAAATAAAATTTGAATAAGTATTCATGTTTGGAATCGACTTTGCGATGAAATTCCAAACTTTCCTTTCTTTTTTTTTTCTTTTTTGTATAGCATTGGTCAACTTCCAATCTTGATCTATAGATGTCCAACAATAAAGAATCCAATATAATGATTCTCTCGAAAAAAATAAAATTGGAACGACCAATCTTCAACGATTCTAGAAACATCACAATACAACAAAGAAAATACCAACTCCTCTTCTCTGGCATACTTCTTCCAGGATGGTTTACATAGCAATTGTTTCCAAAGTAAAGCGGTAAGGATAAGTTCCTTACAACTTAAATCTGAATTCAAATTTTCATCGATCATGGTCACGAAGACCATGCCGGAGATGGCAACAACGAATCAGAAGAAGAGATAATTAACGATTAATTCATTGTGAATAAATCTGAACGTCTTCTCCATTATAGAAAAGAACAAAGCATATACAAATTGTTTTGAGATAAGATCTTGAGATGCATTACGGAAAGAGTATACTTACGTAAGACACCAAAGTGTTTACAATGGTTGATGAACAAAAATGGACTTGTCGTAATTAGTCTCCAGTGCAAATAGAGTTACAGTGAACATCTTCTTTGGATCTTCACAGAATCAACACCCACCGGTGAGAGTTGCAGAAGAAACAATACTTACAACAATCACATTTTGTTTCGCCATATAACCGTTTCTTCTCCCTTAAACGGTGTCTTTAAAAAATATTTTTATGATAGCATATAAATATGTGTATATTGTTCATAAAATAATTTTTTAAAGTTTTTCTTACAACAAATGTTAAACTAAGTAAATGGACCCTTCGGTTCAGTGAACCAAACCAGAGGTGAAGAATCAATATAAAGCATAGCTGAGAGAGAACTCTTTGCACTGCGTGTAAGCTTGTCCGCCATTGTGTATTTTTTTTTTTTAAGGTTTTCAATCTGTATTATGTATGTCTTATATGATTTTTCCAATTTTGTAATAAGCAACGAATTTCTTTTTATAAAAATAATTTAATAACAAATCAATAACTGAAAATTGTAAATTATTTATTTTTTGACTAAGTAAATGATTAAGCTGTTACAAGTTTTCACCATTACAACATGTATTTTTAAAACTTGTTTATACAAACTTCTATATAAATTAAATAGTTTCCTTCAATGAGACTAATGAAGAATACTAATGATATATTCTCTCCGTTTCTGAAAAAGTGTAATTTTAAGATTTTTTTTTGTTACATAAAAAATGTCATTTTATAATTTCTATCAACTTTGATCTTAATATTAATTACAAATTCATTGATTTTATAAATATTTCTATTTATTTCAAATACTATATTTGAATAGATGTAATTAATAAGAACATAAATGCATTTCAATCTTTTTTAGTGTGTGTGAAATCTGTCAAAGAGATACTTTTTGCGAAACAGAAGAGTAGACAATTTAATCAAATTAGGTGAGTAAATTATCTATTAAAATCATTTATTTTAAACTAAATTTATGAGCAATTGCTATGACTTTTTTTTTTAATATTTAAAGTCCATTAAAATAATACAGTACATAAGCATAAATCTAATTATTTGGTCTAATTTGTTACTAAGTTTTATTATGTCTTTTAACCCAATCCATGTTGACGTTTTCTTTAATTTTTGATATTTGATCGAAATTTAAAAGAAAACTTTATAAAAAAGTAGTTCCACCAACGTACCATGCCAAAAACATGGAAAGAAGAATCTTTGATGTAGCATATGAAACCTCTCTTTGGCCCAATGACTTTCTTTTTTCTTCGGTTTGTTTTGTTAAGTTTTAAGAGGATAATTATGAATCCTTATGATGGATTTTTTACGAGGTCTTTATAAGCGACCTTAGGATTTATGTACACTCGCATATTATTGATTAACTAGGTGATTTTTCCGTGCTCATGCACGGGCATAAATATTTATAAAGTAATTATACTAAATAATTGATTGATATTTAATTTTCATTTTAAATTAACTTATATTGTGTATGTATAATTTATGTTAATAATATTATATTGCTTTACCTATACATATGATTTTTGATATTTTATATCTAACCGGTTTGTTTTGTTTTTACAGTCAATTTAGTTATCATTTGGATATATTAGATTCCATCTATTTTATTTGAATTCGGCTATAATATTTTTTTTTATTTTAAACATATTATTTTTATTAATTTTCTTATTTACATTTTGGTTGGTTGTTGTCTTATATATGTAAATATATTTTAGCAATATTATTTATAATTTATGATATATTTTGTTTAGGGTGAAAAAAAAACTAAAGTGTATGTCTGTCTGATTCCAAATTACATAAATTAATATAATGAAAATGTTCTAAAGTCTCATGTATATATATATATATATATATATATATTTACAAAAGAACTGAATTGTAATAGTGAGTTAATATTTTATTTTTCATTTGTTATTATGTTCTAAGTCATCGTATAATTAAATTTATAAAATAAATAAATTATTATTATATAAATATATATTCTTATAAAATAAATAAATTATATATTCTTATAGTAGTTACATCTATGATTTTAGATATAAGTTGAATTACTCGAGTCACTTATGTTGTAGTTATTTGATAAAAAGATGTTTATTGTTTAAATTTACTTTTAGTTTTTTTTAACATCTCTTAAAATATGCAGTAAAAATTTGATTGTTTTTGAGAAATTATGTTATATAAGTAAAATATAATTTACTTCTTTTTTTTTCTCTGTAATTTTAAGATATTATAGTCAACAAAATGAATGAAAAATAAAAATAAAAACAAAAACATTTCAATAATAATAGGGACTATCTTTTTTATCAGAGTTCAATAATACTAATTATAAATTATTTTTTGTCAATTAAAAATATATCAGTTTATGTTACTTAATTATTTTATATAATCATCTAATAAAACAGATAGATATAAAAAAAAATTCTATTACTTTGAAAATATATATATTTGTATTTTGTAAAATTATGTTTTAAAGGAAATTTTTGTTTTCTAATATCAAGATCATCTTTGTGAATTTTTTTTAAATGAAATCACATTATATACAAATATTTTTTCCACTAAGAAGATATAGATATAAGAAAAGTATATTGTTACTTCAAAAATATATTTTATGTTATTTAAAAATATATTTTAAATAAAATATTATTATTTTGTAAACTTTCCTTTTTAATGAAATCATATTATATATGAATATATTTTCGTTTTTAAATTAGTTATTTAAACTTTATAAAAAATTCCTTTTATTTTATATGTTATTTGGAAATTTTTGAAAAGGAAATAACAACATATTAATGTATGTTTTCATTCATTAAGAGTATCATAGTAATCAATCACCGTGAGAATAGGAAAGTGACTTCTGAAATAGTATTATAGAGATAGAAATTGCAATTCAGAGCTTTGTAAGCGCTTAGAGGAGTACTCTAACCCTTTTGATCTTGTCGAGAGCATCGGCAACATCAAAACTTTCTTGTCATGTGTTGAGAGTATATCAACAACGGCAAAACCTTATCGATTCTTCAAGATCACCTGTACTATTGTTAGATCCTTGTTCCTATAAGTTTCCACATCTCTATCAGTTGGGATCAGACACTGAACGTTCATGTAAGTCAATTCACCTTGTGACAATGCCTCCAAAGTGAACGAACAGCGCCCATCTTCGTGATTCAGCCAAATGGGCAGAGAGACGTTAAGATTTGATGGGTTTGAAGGAAGATATTCAGCTTACAATCCAGACGTCACTCTTAGAGATGGGAGAGACGATGGCACAACGCTTTGATGTAAAGGATATGTCACTTTATATATATATATATATATATTATTTTTTTTAAATTAGGGTTGGGCAAAACATCCAAATCCAAAGAACCGAACTGGGTCCGTTTCAAAAAGTAGTATCGAATCCGAACCGAAATTGATTAAATATCAGAACGGGTTAAAAATTTTGGTATTTAGAGAACCGAAACCAAATCCGATCCCAACAGAAATATTTCGTGCATCCGAATGTATCTGAAATAAATTTATATACCTAATATATTAGTTATTTTAGATTTAATATATACTAAAAATATCCAACATATATAAGATACTTTAAGTTGTCCAAAATACTTAAAAATATATACAAATAGTCAAATGTAAATGTCTAAAATAGCTAAAATACATTCAAACATTAAAAATACTTGAAATCTCTATTGATTCTATATCCAAATATTCAAACCAAACCAATTTATATTTTAAGTTTAGGTATTGAAACATGTTATTAAAATTTATATGTAACATTTTATTTTGTTTACATATTTAAGAAAAGTATATAATGAATTTTAATTTTTTTTCAATAATTATAATGGGTTATCTGAATCCGAACAGAACCCGAAAAGACCCGAACCAAATCGGAACTCAAATTTAGAAATACCTGAATGAGTTTTAAATCTTTGACCCTGAAAACTCGAAACCCGAATTTATCCGAACCGAACTCGAATGGGTATTCGAACGCCTACCCCTATTGTAAATTTGTGCTGGATATTATCGGGTTTATGATAAATGGTTAAAAAACCCTTTTAATTGTAGATACTACAGGTTTCTAGACATGAGAGATGTTGCCTTCGCTCATGTTAAAGCGTTAGGAACGCCAATGGCAGATACCTCATCTGTAACATCCCAATACCTGGCCCAAAAATTTCTTAAGGAGAACCCGTTAGGACTGCAGCCCATTAGGGTAAATGACCTAGGGTTCCCTCATTTTCCTATAAATAAAGCTGCCTCCTCTCTCTTTTCTCTCATTCTGAAACTTGAGCGAAGCCCTGCAGACATTTAGAGGGACTAGGAAACCCTAGCCGTCGAGCTCCTCTTTTCTTTTTCTCTCTTCTTCTCTCATGCTGTCTCTCTTCTTCTCTCTCTCTCTCTCTCTCTCTCTCTCTCTCTCTCTCTCTCTCTCTCTCTCTTCGTGATCTCTCTCCCCTCCCTCTCTCTTCGCGCCATAGTTGTCTCTCTCTCTCTATCTCCCTCTCGCCGGCGCCATGTTGTGGTGGTGGTGGTGATAGCCGATTGGTGTGGTGACCAAATCTCGTCTCTCCCTTGTCTCTTGTTTCCAGATCCAGATCTAGGCTAAGGTGAGGCATTTAAGCACAAATCTCTTAGTACCCGACTTAATTATATCAAACTCAAAACATTTCTGATGTGAAGCCGTCTGAATATGGAATTTTGCTTCCTCCTTGGTTCTAAATTCTTGACTTAAAACCAAACATGTACCATCATCCTGTGGCTGATAGACAACTCGTGGTCGTACTTTTGTATCTTCAAACACATGCTAATCTCTTTCCGTGAAATTCTCATGCATCTCAATGTCTCCGTGAAAAGTGAGCACACCACCAGTACCTTCATCACCAGTTGCATCATTCTCAGTACCATCTTCATCACCAGCCTCTCTATCAGGCAGTGTTCTTGCAACGACAAAACATGTATGTTACTTGATGTAACTTCTAACCGTCCAAATATCTGAATTCTATAACATTTCAACTCGCACAAACCACTCGCACCCATCTTTGGCTCCTCGACATTTAACCACAAATCTCTTAGTATCCGAGTACTTAATTATATCAAATTCAAAAGATTTCTGATATGACGCCGTTTGAATAAGAACTTTTGCTGCCTCCTTGGTTATAAATTCTTGACCTATAACCAAATTCATACCATCATCTCGTCTCTGATTAACACCATCATGCATCTCAATGTCTTCGTGAAAAGTAAGCACACCACCATTACCATCTTCATCACCAGCCTCTGTAGTCTATTTATCAGATATGCCGACATAGACATTAGTTTCATCATTCACAGTACCATCCTCATCACCAGCATCTATAGCCTCTTTATCAGATAGACCGACATAGCCGTCAGTTTCATCATCCTCTTCTGAAAATTGCACTTCTTCATTGATGAACTCCACATGTAGAACACTTCTACACTTCTCATGATTTACTTGCAGTAGATAACCAAAAATGTCTTCATCATTCCAGATGTATGATGGCTTGTAGCTTGTACGAATACAATATCATTGGAAAGTAATTAATCTTCACTTGCCCCTTAAATTCATCTACCTTTATCTTTCTACAAATACGCTCAACCAAACCAGAGTAATTGATCTCCTCCATTGATTTCCTCAGCACAATCATGTGAATTTCATCTTCTCTTTCACCATCTCCCGATATCTATTAATTTCAGCCCCATCTTTCATATAATATCAACCATAATAAAAACAAATGATTGTGCATTGCGGATTTTGCATTTTCCTCAAATAAAATAGAATATCATTAAAATTATCATTATTAAGATGCTTAGAATTAATTATCACACCGTACAATCTTCTCTTACTAATACTAATTTAATTCAGTAATATACATAGTAATACTAGAAATACTAGTAATAAATATAAATATAGTAATCCTAGTATTTCCATTAAAACTATTTTGCTTAATAAAACTAGTTATACCAATAATACCCAGAACTTATCCTTGGACTAACTAATCCGCTTTTAGGACGAAATTGTTAGGATTTTACATTACCCATGATGTATAATTCATCTTAAATGAAATTACACACAAAAAATCATCAAAACACACCTAAAATATACCAAAAATCTATAAACACAGTTTTCAAAATATTCTTTAATCTCTCATAATTTTCATTGGATCTTCTTTTTTAAAACTAGCCGAGATATACACTTGTTTTAATAACATTTATTGCAAAAAAAAAAAATCATCAAAAATTGGACGTAATAAAAATACCCGAAAGCGCTAAATACATTTTTTGAAATCGTTTTAAATCTCTCAAATTTTTATCAAATCATATATTTTAAACACTGCCCATGATATACACGACACTTTAATGTTATTTTACTGATAAAATCATGTCAAACGAACAAGAATTACCTGTCTTAGGACCTCCAAAATCGTCAATGGAGGTTGAAGAGGAGGAGAGAGTACGAGGAAGAAGAAGGACATGTGGACCAACTGAACTCTCTTTGGTTAAGGTTGTCTTGTAGGCCATGTAGGTAGTTGAATTGTGGTTGTTTTATTTAATTGAAGAAAGGGGGCAGTGAAAATTCATTTAGGCGGTACGAGATATATGGAGTTATTCTCCCATAAAATATTGGAAAGTACTCTAAATTATCCCACTTCAAAAATTAAATTCTCACTATCCGCTCTCTTTTCCCTTTCATTTCTTGCCATTTCTTTATTTATTATATTTTCTCTTTCTTTTCAAATTCTGCGGGACCCACTATTACTTTTATATTTTCTTTATTTTAAACTTTTTTAGTCATGGATCCTACCTTATTTTGTATACCAAACAGATATTTCTTTCTAGCTTCTTTTTAGATTTTTTTTAAGAGATTATTAATGATTAATATAACTAAAAATTATGAGAACAAACTTCTCACTTACATTTTCTGTTTATATTTAAATATTATTTTTAAAATATAAAATAATAAAATAATTTATTTTAGTAATATTTTAATCAATAATTAATTTCAAAAATAAATTTAATAAAATAATTCTATTAATTATTTCCTAAAAATTAAACTTTAATCTATCGTATATGAAATTTCTTATTTAATCAACAATTAATTTCAAAAATATTTGTATAAATCACAATAATATTTCATAAATACAATTTAAAAAAAATGTACTTCAATAATTCTTTAATCAACAATTAATTTCAAAAATAATTTTGATAAGATATTTATATAAAATCGGGTCAAATAAAAATATTTCAAAATTACAAATTTAAATTAAACATGTATTTCAATAATTAATTTCGAAATAAATATAATAAAATACTTATATAAATTATTTTCCTTAATTAAAGTTTTTATATCTTTTATATAGGCTTATTTCATATTATTTACTCTTTTTATATTTATTATTGAATTAGCAATCTATATAACTTATAAATAATATTATCTTTGTTTTGTAAAAGTAATTTTGACACTTTTTCTTGTTTTTTAAAGAGTGTCATTTAAGAATTCCATTTCCGTTATATTTATTTTAACTTTAATATTATATAAAATATAATTTGATTTTATAAATTATTTTATTTATCTTAAAAAAAAATTTGATTAAATAAATTATTTCATATTTAATCAACAGTTAATTTCAGAAATATCTTAAAATATTATTACAATAATATTTCAAAAATGCAAATTTAATAAAAATGTATTTCAATAATACTTTAACCAAGAATTAATTTCAAAAATAAATTAAATAAATGCATATATAAATTATTTTTATACTAAAATTTTAAGAATAGTGGAATTTTTAAAGAAATATATATATAATGTTTAAAGAAAACTATGTATATTTCCCTAAATTTAACATTGTTTTGAGGAAAAAAATATTATAATGGTGTTAGACGATAATTTGGGTTGTGTAGCACGTTCTTGGTCGGTTAAAAACACCTAAACTGATGAAAAACTAAAGTTTTAGGTGTATTGGTATAAAATAAATACGAAAATTATGGTTAAAGACGATTTCGTATATTTCTGCTTATCTGCACTCTTTTGAAGCAAAATAATACACTACAGTGGTGGGAATAACACCTTCGTGATGGATTAAAAATGTTAAATCGATGAAAATTAAAATTCTAGGAATTACTGAAATTACTAGTACTACTAAATGAACTACTAGGTACTATTGTGAACTACCTTAAACTACCTTAAAATACTTTGAATTACTATGTATTATGCATGTTTATAAGAATCTTAATTTTCGTCTTATTGTTTATTTTTAGAAGATGTATATCATATATTACCTGATAATATGTCCATATAAGTGTTTATTTGTCAAATTAGACTAAATTACTCTTAATTTCTCAAGTTGATAGAAAACTTCTCATTTCCATAGAAAAAATTCTTATACTTCTATACTAATGTCTTGATGGGAATGTCATAATGAGACGAATAACATAAAATACATATTTTTTTAAACTTTTTTCTGGTAGTATGTTATATACAATCTAAAACTGTCTAAATACATTGGTATTACTAATAAATTTGTCTTTTTGATGTTGTATTATTAAAAAATGTTGTATTTTGCAAAAGTATTACTATGAAAAACGGAATATTACTACTACCTTGAGTACTACTAAGTGTAAATATTCAAATATGTATTATCTCATTTTCAACATGTTTAGACGTGTTTTTTTCATTGAAACATGTACATATCATTCTACATAAGTTATAAAAACCTTAATTTTCGTCTTATTATTTATTTTTAGAAGATATATCCCATATATTACGTGATTATACGTCCATAACTGTGTTTATTTGTCAAATTAACATAAAATACTTTTAATTTCTTAAATTGATAGATAACTTCTCACTTTCATAGAAAATATCCTTATATTTCTATACTAATGTCTTGATGGAAAGGCCATAATAAGAATAAATAATAAATTAAAATAAATTATTTATATAAATTATTTTTCTTAAACTAATATTGTTTATTCCTTTCAGGCATTTGTTTGGCTTAATGATACTTAACAAACCTAGTATTATTTTAATAATTTTAATTTGTACCTAAGAAGTCCAATAATCCATTTTTTTTTGTACATAGCAATACCTAGTATTCAATTCAATTGGCCCAAACCTGTTTCAATCTTCCTAAAACTTTATAAAACCAAAATATCAAATTTTACACGTTCAAAATACAAATAAAAAGCATAAGAAAACTGCCATTGCCCACAAAATCATTCTCTATCACATCCCCTCCAAACTACTTATGCACAGAGTTCCACCTACACACTGTAACATACAAGCCAAGGAACATGATTAATAATTGAATACAGAACATATCCAAATCCAAATGAGCCACCAAGACATACGCTAACCACCAAGCCTTCACATATAAAATCCAGAGACTATTAAAAAGTAGATGAGGTAATGAGTAAGTAACTAAATGCTATGAAAGTAAGTAATACCTTCAGCTAATGTATCTAAAGCAAGATCAGAAGAAATGCTTTCAAGGGGCCCATTAACAACTCTGTAAGAGGAAGAAAGAATAAAAATCAACAGAAGTCGTCCATAGTAATATTGTAGAAAGATTACCCCTATTAATGACTTGTGTTGGTTTCTTTTTTCTTACAGACTTTTTTAGCCACAAGGACGTGTGGGAGAGAGCAGAACATTGAGATTTGAGAATTTGTTGTTTCCGTTTAATTGTTCACGTCAATATCCAGTAAAAGACCTGAGTTACCTTCGACATCAACCATTGGAGAATAATCTTTCGATGACGTTCTCTTGTACAAACAAACTCTCCATCATCTCCAATACAATTCGTCTCCTCGCTAGTTGAATATATTAGTAACAACACACTCGTCGCAACCCGGTAAAGCCTCTTTGATCCCCATGTTTGCTTTCGTCTCCCTGCTTTTCCCATGCATTGAGGCCTGAAACAAAACAAAATAAAGAGAAAGATGCATCTCTGGTTTTGTTGTTCTGTAAGCAAACTTTCTTGTTACATGGGATGCCTCTTTTCCCTATTCTAGTATCTCTCTTAATACGAATACCATCAATGGGTGTAAAAGTTTGGATCTTTTTTCAATGCTCTGGTAGTAAGCGCTGTCTTCAATCCATTTCATGTTGCTTCTGATCCACACAGACAACAAAAGAAAATTCATCAAACTAAATCCAAAAAGCCACATTAACATAATTTAAAATTACCTGAGTGAGAAGAGTTATCAGACCTTGGGGGAAAAGAAGTTAAGAGTAAAAAGGAGTTTGTTCAGTTCAAGCACGAGAAAGGATACGAGGTCTTCCATTGCGCTACGCCGCCACGAAATTCTCCGTCGTTCTTCGCTATCTTCTTGAATCGAAGACTCTCGTGGCTCAACGCTACGCCGCCACGAAATTCTCCGCCGCCGACAACGACGAACGACTCTCTGCTGTGGACCCCGTCCTCTCCTCTCTTGGCTTCCCCACGAGAATTGCGACTGCCCTCACATCAAGCATAGCCGATCGTCCTTCGCTACGATTGAGTCGTCGGAATTGGAACCGGAATTAAGACGGAGTTATGGAGGTGAACGATTTTCTCGGCGTAGTGAAGAGAAAAAGAAAACTCAAAAAATAAAGAAAATAGAATCCCAAAAAAGCGTGAAAGATCCGTATGTTTCCGGTTAGGATTTAGATAATCCGATTGAAGCATGGTTGGGTTTGTAATTATGCAAATTCATTAAGTCCTTAGATGTCTTTTACTCGTTTTCTCGTTTAAAAAATATTCAAAAAAAAAATCTTTTAGAACTGGGGCATACTAGAATTTTTGAGTAAGATACCAGGGCATTTTAGAATGAAGTCCTAAAATATTGTACATACAAAAATAGAGTCAAAGTCTAACATCTGCTAGATTAGCGAGGAAGTTTAGTGTATGAAGAAAGGATCGAATTCGATAGGTATTGAAAAAAGGGATGACGGAGAGTTCCTCCAACGGCCGCCGCAACGAAAACGACGAGACCAGCGCCGCCGTAAATCGTCGAGATCCGATCTTGCAATTCTTAGACAAGATTCGTCCCTCCGGGGATGCCATGGAGGATGATAATGAAGGTGAAGAATCGCCGACGGAGCTTAACGCAATTAACAGCGCAGGCGGGTTTGTGATCGTCTCTCCCGATAAGCTTTCCGTCAAGTACACGAACGCGAATCTCCACGGTTACGACGTCGGCGTTGCTCAAGCTAATAAACCTGCTCCCTTCAAGTGTCTTACTTACTACTTCGAGATTCTTGTCAAGGATGCTGGTGCTAAAGGGAAAGTCGCTATTGGTTTCACTAAGGAGGGCTTTATAATGCGGAGACAACCTGGGTAAACCTTTTAGCTTTATCATAAATAGGTCGTGTTCTCTCCGTGGCTCATTTGAAAAATGATGCCTTTGATACAAGTTATGTTTATTATAGAATTTGAGCTTATGTGGCTATTGTCTTTCTATCATGCGGATGATGGGTCTAATTTGTTGTTAATGGTAGATGGGAAGTGAATAGCTGTGGCTATCATGGGGACGATGGAAATATATACCTAGGTAAGGGAACAGGTGAAGCCTTTGGTCCAACTTATACGACAGGTGATACTGTTGGTGGTGGTATAAACTACGCTTCCCAGGAGTTCTTTTTCACGTAAGAACTAACTAATTCGATTCCATTTTCCTGTTGCCCTTTGACATATTTGGAATTACTTTCTCATGCCAGTAAAAACGGAGCTTTAGTGGGGAAAATCCCTAAGGACATAAAGGGTCACCTATTCCCTACTGTAGCTGTACATAGCCAAAATGAGGAGTATGTTCTCAGTTTCTGTAAACGGGTTCAGTGCAGGAGTAGAAGTACTTACGCAATGCGTTTCTTTCGAATTTTTGCAGGGTTTCTGTCAATTTTGGGAAGCAGAAGTTTGTTTTCGATGTTAAGGTAAGAGAAAAGTCCTATTAAAACTTTATTAGTAGAGTCTCTAGGTCCTACCTTTTATAAAGGTGGGGTTGGTGTAATCAGGAGTAAAACTACTGTAGTACAAATCTACTCCAGTGGTTCTCTTCGTACAAATTGCTCTCATATTTGCTATTTACATGCATCTGCTACTTTTACTGTGTGATCAAACCTCTTGGACCCGAGAATTATACGTATATAGATGTAAATCTTCCCCCTTTCGCTCTCTGCATTACGTATATGTTCGAAATAAAGTTTTGACGAAGGCTTGCCTTGTTCATGTATTATCAGGGATATGAAACATCAGCGAGGAATAAGCAACAAATGGCTATCGAAAAAATATTCATACCTCCAAATATCGGTTATGGGTAAGAGAGTACACTCCTCAACTTTGTTACCTAAGTTGAAAAAATATGTTTTTTTAACTAGAATAAGCAACAAATGGCTTTTCTGCTTTATTTTATTTTTTATTTTTTTTGAAACAACTTTCTGCCTTATCTGAACTTTTATTTTTCTTTATTATTAGGCTTGTAAAGTCCTACTTATTACACTATGGGTATGAGGAGACACTCAATGCTTTCAACCTTGCTACTAAAACTACAGTCCCTCCAATTCTTATAGCTCAAGAGAATGCTATTGACGAGGATGATTTGCATCAGAGAAAAACTCTTAGAAAGGTATTGAACGAGTTTTACTGTGCCTTAAATTTTCCTGGTTATAGTTCAACAAAAAAAAGATTTCTAAATTTACGAATTATTGCTTTGTTTGGTTGGTTTTGACCGGTCCATACTTTATTTGGTATAGCTTGTGAGGAATGGTGACATTGATGCTGCTCTGGCTAATCTCCAAGATTGGTATCCCCAAATTGTACAGGTGAACTGAGATGTTCTGTCAGTTCGTTTATTTTGTATTGCTAAGATAATCACTTTGCAGGATTTGAGATATCAACTCTAACCTAGCTGTACTTACTGCAGGACGATAAATCTGTAGTTTGTTTCCTCCTTCACTGTCAAAGGTTTATTGAGTTTGTACGGGTATGCTCTTGGTTCCCTTATACATCTTGTTTTCACATTTTTAAGACTTTTCACAACAAGTTTTTCTGTCTTATAAGAAACATCGAGTTTGTTCTCTAATTTGTGGTTCTGGAAAACAGGTAGGAAAACTTGCAGAAGGTGTGAAGTATGGCAGACTCGAGTTAGCCAAATTTGTTGGGTTAACCGAGTTTCAAGATATAATCGAGGTACTGATGACTCCCTTCAACTTTATTCCTTTTGCCTCTTTCAAGCAAGATCTGGTTCAAATGCAGATAGATTTTATATTGCTGGTCTCTTACGTCGATTTCCATGTTGATTATTCAGGACTGCTTTGCTTTGCTTGTTTATCCAAAGCCCGTGGAATCACCGGTGGGGTACTTCCTAGAAGACTCGCAGAGGGAACTAGTTGCTGATGCAGTGAATGCAGCGATTTTGTCAAACAAGAAAGATGCGTGTCACTTGCATTCCCATCTGGAGATGCTGCTAAGACAGCTAACAGTTTGCTGTTTGGAAAGGCGGTCAATGAATGGAGACCAAGGCGAAACATTCCGGCTCCACCATGTTCTTAAACAGTACAAGAAGATGAAATTGGATTAGCCGCGCATTTTGCTTTTGAAAACTCTGCTTTGTTTCTTTGGTTGTTTTCATCCTTAGTGGCTCTTGTTCATACCTGTGATATTATTCTGAACTTTCCTATTCTGTAAAAAGAAAGTTTTAAGAATAAATCTTGCAATCCAAAGTGTTTAATCTTGCAATCCAAAGTGTAGATGTTTCAGACGAAGTTTGTTCAACACAATGTGAGCTTCTGATTGTGTTTATGATTCTATTTTTTCAATAATACAAGATATTGTTATAACCTTTAATTTGAGAAATGGTTGTCAAAAAAGCACACATCTTTCTTGCCTAGAACGAATATTCTCTTATTTGTTAAGATTTCAGAAACTTTGAACAGTGGTTGTCAAAACCCCTAATTTCTTTTGTCTCTCTCAACCTCCCTCAGCCGCCGCTGCCAATTTCAGATCTGAGGCCGGTTTGGTGGCTCATCCAGCACCGGTACTGGCCTCCCCCTCTCCCTTCTAGTTGTCTGTTTGGCTTGGATTTGAGTTTGTGTCAGAGTTTGTCGGTTTTACTTGGTGGTGGCGTTTGGTTACAGAAGGTTATCACAACGGTTTACCAATGGAGTGCTCTGTGGTGGCTTTCAGAGATTCCGGTTAGACTTTTGTCTCTCGCAGGTCTATCTGTATCGGCGGATCTGAACCAGTGTTAGTGCTTGGTTACACTCTGGTGATTCCGGTTTGGTTTCTTCTGGTTTAAAATTGGATTTTTCAGTTTCATCTTTTGTGGAAAATGTCTTGTTTTAAAGTGATAGCTTTGGTTTTTTGCAATGGTGGAGGTTAGCCTTTCTAGTGGAGGTAGTGATGGTTGTCAGATGGTTTTTGGAGAGCTTGTTCTTATGCGCTTTCTTTAGCTTAGTCTGCTACTATTGGTGATATTGGTGTGAACCATCAATCCTCATCATTTATTTGATTTGTATTTGCATTCAAAATGTTTTGATGATAGTTTGTCTGAAGCGAATTCATTCGAAACAAAATTGATAAAGGCAATTGAAGATGAAGACCTATCTAGACGATGAGATTGTCGTGTTTTTGATAATGTATTAAAAGTCCGTCTGCTACTGCTGAAACGGGAACACATAATCTACCTTATTCTATAATAAAACTAGTTTGATATGGCTAATGTGTCATCAATGATGATTATCCTCACGAGCTTCTGTTGCAGAAGAATCATTAGTTTCTCATTATCATTATGGTTTTGTCGTATTCTTCTGTGATGTAATATGTTTCAAATCAGTTCAATAAAACAAAGTGTTAAAAAAATAAGAAACTTTGAACAGTTGACAAAAAAAAAATGTTATAAACAGAAGAGATGCAACAAAGTTACATTTACACAAACCTCCTCCTTGAAATAAAAATGCAACACTAAATACTTTATTTTGTCCATTTCGATAACGAATATACATTTTCTTTTATTGATTCTTTAAAAAGTTTCACCTTATTGTACAAAAATTTTACAGCTAAAGTACATACATCAAATAATCTATTTTTTTCTAGATCAAGTTTCGAAATTTCAAAAAGATCATCACCATTCATAGATTAAACCAAAAAGAAAAATACATGTATATGTATATCAATCCTAAAGGAAACCTTAATTTTCTTCCTTAGGTTTGCATCTGCACCTCTTCTGCTGCTCTGTTAACTCCTGAATCCATACAAAACAATATAAAATGATCAAATTGTTTTTAATAGTTTTGTGTTACTTATCATCCTCCCCATGCTTTTTTTTTCTCGAAATATTTCCCTCATTTCATATGCTAAATTTATGCAAATATGTATGTAGATAAACCTGGATCTGGCTTTCAAGAGCTTTCACATACTGCAAAGCTTCGTCTAACATGTCTGCAGTGTTGGTTTGCTGCACACCGAAAAGGAACCAAATCAGAAATCATCTCTCAAACGTTTGATTTCATAATGTATAAGGAGGCAGCTAATTATAAGATATCATACAAAGAATATGCGGAAAAAATGGCTGAACAACCATAGTTTATGGACTATGCCATATCTTAGACGTTTCATTTTGCTTTAAGGCTAAGCTTAGCAGGAAGAAGACTACCTTATCCATGTTAGGAACAAGTTCTTGCAGCCTCCTGATCCGGTCACTTATCCGCGTTCTCCTCACCTGAAAAAACGAAAAGAGAAATACGTAACAACAAAACAAGAACAGCACAAATGATTGAATGAAACTTTTAAGTAAATACCCGCTCAGCAATGCTACGAGGATGAGTTGCACATCCGCGTTTAGCACGAACCCTAAAAGGAACCGAGTCCTCAAGAAGCTTATCCTCCATCATCCCTGATACACCACCACTCATTTGCTCTTCTTTCTACACACGGAACGAAAGTGATGAGTTAATTATCAAAATCCGAGTGTCCATTCCATATGAATATATCACATCTCACATAACCACACTTCAGAAACTACTCGAGTTACAAGATCGCCTTATAAATTATCGATACATAACTAACACGAGTAGTTGATACAAAACAAAGATTAACAATGTGGCCTGTGTTTCTTTTTTTTGTTTGTCATCTATAAATAGAAGCTTTATGCAACATGGCTTTGAAAAAGAAAGAAAAGAAAACTGCAACTTGCTGGGTTTTGTTTCAAATAAATACAAGTTGTCAAAATTAGACAAGACTGATCTTTAATATTTTTCTTGTCTTTACGGCTAATAAGAAAATTAGAACTGATTGTTCCGAAGAAAGCTTACCAACTGAGAAGAGAACTCCCTCGACCGTTTACTCGCCGGAGAAATGTCATCGTTCGGCGGCGGCAAGTAGTCGTAGTTAGCCGGAATCCCAAAATTTGAGAAAAACCCATCACTCCCAGCAGCAGAGCCACCGAGAAAATTCGCAGGAGAGCTGTTCTGGCGGTGAAACCCACCTTGGTTAGTGTACAATCCCTGGTCAACAGCACTCGGGAACTCAAACGAGTTACGACTCGTTATCCCGGACGAGTTTCCGGTGAGAAGCTCAGTTAAACAGAGGTTAGGTTTCAAATCATCTTCTTCATCATCCTGGAGTAGGGTTTCAATCCAATTCGCCGGAGCTGAACGGATCCGAGACAACCCACCTCGACTCACCTCACCACCTCCTCCTTTTCCGCCGCCGTCGTGAGTGGACTGCATCGAATTTTCACCGGCGACTTGCTTGGTCGGTCACTCGCTTTTTTATCGCGCTTTTTCAGTGGATTCAATTAGACAAAGCCACAAAGGTCTCCTCTTACTCGCATCGCATTTTCTCTCTCATTTTCTCTTTATTTTTATATTTTTCATTCCAAAGATATTATTGGAGAAGTGATTTGCTACCTGTAATTTCTACTATCACTTTCATAAACATTACTATTAATGACATCAATAATTATATTTAATGTTAATTTATATTTAATATTGATTTATATAATTTTCTATTAGTGACATGACTATTAATGACACAGACAAATATTATTTGAAGCCTGACATATGTTTAACTATGATTTAATGTTAATTTATATGATTTGCCACACGTAATTTCTACAATCATTTTCATAAATATTTAGGTAAATATGACATGGAAAATTATACTTACTGTTGATTTATTATTTTGGTAAAATTTTTAGAATAATGTAATAACTATGACATGTGTCTTGCATATGGTGAGTTTATTTGTATATATTATCGACATTTTTTTTATGTATTTGATCATTTTATTTATACATATACAATATTTTTTTATATTATATAATTTCTTTCCGATGGACCGGATCAATTTTTATTAAAAATTGTGGAACTAAATTATAATTAATATATCATGGGTTGATCGGGTTGGACAACAAACAAATTATGACATAAAAAATTTATTTTTTATCGAACACATTCTTAAAAAAAATGAACAGCATTGTTTCCACAATTGAATTATTTTTGATCTTTATCTTTCATGCGGTTTTGAAAGGTTTCAGATAGGGGTGTTCAATCCGGATATCGGTTCGGTTTAGGTTCGGTTTTTTTCGGTTTTTGGTATTTCGGTTAGTAAAATATAACTACCATTCTAAATCCATATTTACTTTGGTTCGGTTCGGTTTATATACCATCGGTTTTCGGTTTATTCGGTTTTATACCAAAAAACATAATTATTTAGTTTGAGATCATATTATATGAATTTTAGAATCATATTGTCAACACAGTCATTTATTAAAAATATATTACATGTTCAAATAAATGAACAAAAAAGTAAAAATGCTTCTACCAGAAGACTAAAATAAAGCAAAAAAATCAAAAGAAGACTTAGAAAATAAGATGTCTGAATTGTGATTAATTGTTATTTAATTATAGTTCAAGTGTTGTACAAATTAAAGATCTTTATTACTATAAATTATGATAATAGTTATTAACACAAATTTAACTTATGTAACAAATAGATTTTCACGTATTTTTATAATCGGTTTAATTACATGTTTCTACTTTTAATCGATAGATACATATTAATCGGTTTTGTTTGGTTTATTCGGTTTAATCGGTTATATACCAAACCATATCCAAATCCTACGGTTTTTATAAAATTATATTCATTCGGTTTATATGGTATATACCAAAACCAAACCATATTGTCAATTTTGGTTCGGTTCGGTTCGGTACGGTTCGGTTTTACCATATTGAACAGCCCTAGTTTTAGATAATCCATTGAATTGATACATGTCTTTTTAATGCTTTTAGTTGTATGCTTAAGGAAAACTTACATTTTTATAATTTAAAGTCGTTTTAAAAATTCATAATATAACATATAACAAAAAAATCTAACATATAAGAAAAATATAACGTATAAGGTTTCTTCATTTTTGTAATTTAAAGTCGTTTTTAAAAAAATTAAAATATAACATATAAGATTTCCTCATTTTTATAATTTAAGGTCATTTAAAAAAATTCCAAATATAACATATAAGAAAAAATCTAATTTTTTTTATTATATGGTTAATGTGATTGTTTAATTTTTTAATAATATAAAATTCAACAAAAATGAAGAAGGATGCAAAAATTGTTATCAAATCTTTATTATTCATAGTCATTAATTGTCATATATATGTTAATCATATTAGGTAATTCTGCACCTTTTATTTAAGGAAAGAATACATGCTTCTTATATTTTGGGTTAATATAATGTTCCCTAGTAATTGGATTTGGACCAACATTTTTTCAATTGATTTTTTCAATTGATTTTTTCAATTGATTTTTAAGATTACAACTTTTTAAATGATCCTCAATTAATATATAGGGGATTTCTATTTTTTGGTAAACTTTTTAAAATATGGTAATAACTCATACATCATCATTAAAATAAATATATTTAAATATGACATTGGAAATTTTGAAATATTATTTAATTCTATTTTTATAGTTATACAATTTTTAGTACTAATTTTTTTCAGAAATTTCTAACATTTTTCTAAAAATTTAAATTTTAATCGTAAATTTTACTTTCCTTTAGATATCTAACTTTTTATAAATATTGTTTAGTTTTGAGAATAAGGTGCACCTGGGGGAACCAGTAAATGCGGATGAACTCCGGCCGCATGGGTAGGTGGCACATCATCTGGAACAGGAGAAGGCATCTATGGTGTAGGAGGAGGAGGAGGTGTCCCGGAACCTCTCTGCAAAAATTGACAGTCGGCAACAATATTCTGAACTGAAGAAGGTGTCAGGAGAGAAGTAGAAGTGCCAATATGGCCTATGCCGAACGTCTTGCTGTAATGTTGCGGAGGACATTTCCTACGAGCCATCTACAAAAAACAATTATAAATTAAAATGCATAAAATAATTTTATAAATTCCATAACCTAGTCTCCTTCCCTAAACTAACCACCAAAACTAACCACCGAAGCTAACAACCTACACAATATTATAAAATTTAAATATAAAAAGAAACTAACCTTCTTTCTTGCAGGAAGGAGAGAGTGAAGATGAATAGAGGAGGAGTAGGGTGCAAAGTGTCTCAGGTTTATATAAGGAAAAATGATTCATCGTAAACTACTCGTAAATTTAAGAGGAACTTACCACGTCCCGTGTTTTCTGTTTACGACTAAATTACCATGACCCGAATTTTCAGGTTACGAAGATGTTATGATGAATATGTGTTACAATGATTATGAGGATTTTACGACAAACACGTGTTACAAGGATTTCACCACGTCCCGTGTTTTTCATTTTACGATGAAATTACGAGGACTTCATCTGAGTCCATAAAACCTGAACCTCTAAACCCCAAGTCCCATAACTTCTTATCCCATATCATAAATCCCATTCTCCCTTAACCCTCAAGTCCCTTAACCCATTAAACCCCATCAAACCCTAAACCCTATTTTCCTTTAACCCTTGAGTCCCCAAGTAATTATCATAATTAAACATAACACACATGCATTATACAAGTCTGAAATTCATTTATACATGAAAACAAATTGCATAATTCAGATTCATCATTCGAGTTTTCATTATCACCACACTGATCATCACTTTCATAAAAATCATCTTCACCTACTTCATCAGTCATATCGTTGGGAAAATCTTCATATTCAAGGTTATCAGGGTCAATAAGAATGATGTCATCAGTTTGTTGTTCTGGTAACTCGACTTCATTGATACACACTTCTTGTTGCAAAGGTGGTTCATCTCCATCAACAATTCAGCCATGTGGAATAATTTTGATAGCAGATAACCAAGTTGTTGCAGATTCTATGAGCCGAGTGTATGAAATAAAGCTAACTTTCTCTTCTTGCAAACCTAATATGAAAGGCTTCAATGTGTTGTATCTTCGTTCTGAGTTGGCATCAACAACACCGAAATTGTTAAACCAAACATCATTGTTGACGACAAAGTCGAACCATTCACATTTGAAGATGACAAATGTCAGCTTCAGTAACCCCGAAAATTACACTTCAATAATCTCTTGCAAGATCCCATATAAACATGTTTCATCTTTCAAACATATTCCGTAATTACTGGTTGCCCGGCGTCTCCCATACTTGTATGACAGAAAACTAAAGCTCATGTGAAATACATTAGTGATGTGCTGATCTTTGCAACTGGACCTTGAATCAATTCTTGGAACAATGGAGGGTAATATGGATCGTCATACTCAACCTACAAAAATAAGCACAACATTACAATTCATATTAAACATTTGAGGAAGATGTATATTTATTACCTTAGTCCTCAACCACTTAATAAAGTGTTGATTTTTCCATTTGTTCAGATCAATTTTGGCTATTCCTAGTATTGCTTCTTCAACTTGAGTGATAAATAAGTTGAAAAATCACAAATTTATAATTAATCAATTCAGTATATATATATACCGAATTGATTAATTATAGATGTGTGATATATATATATATATATATATATATATTGTTCAGATATTTGTGGATATTAACTTGAGTGATAAATAAGTTGAAAAATCACACTATTATATTTAATCAATTATATATATACAAGTGTGGTTTTCATTTAGATAAAAGTGTTTGAAGGACAATGAATTTTTAATTTCCAAAATGGTTTGAAAGAATAACACAATTTTATATGTATTATGTGGTTTGAAGAAATTGTTTTAGCCAAAATATTTTTTGACTGTTAAAAATGGATCATTGTTTGCCAAAAAAAAAAACGTTTTTCAACATTTATATTATTCTGGTAGGTATGTTTTTCGGAATATTCGGACGGAGTGTTTTGGGAAATCTTCTTGAGAGGTCTGGTTTTCTCTTAAAATCATTTTTTGAAGAGACCTCGTTAAATTTTGAAATTTCCTGAGAAGAGAGGAATTTCCTGAGAAGAGAGGTTTTGGAAGATTCTCCCAACTCTTGCTTTGAAAAACTTGGTTTGAAAGCTTTTTACAATTTTAACATTTGATTCATGATAACTTCCGGAGATTGAAGAGATTTTGGGGTGCCTGGTTTTTTCTTCTTTTAGAACTTTTTTTTTGTAACTTAGATCCATGGTTTTCTTTTTGGGTGAGTGTTTGTAAGTTCAGTTTTTTTCTGAGACTGGTTCCAACAAAATTCTTTTGCCTTTGTCAATCATTTTATGTGGAGGCATTGTACCTGTTTTAGAGAAATTCTCGTGTCATAACATCAGGGACAATGTTTGAATCTCCTTTTGTAAATTCAATTTCATAATCGAAAATACTCAAAATCGCTTCCCACCACACAAAAATTTGTTTTGATGCAATACATTTCAGATATTTTTCTAATCAATTCTTAAAAGAAATTTTTTTATTTGAAAGATATCTTTGAAATTATTGAAAAAAAAAAAAACTATACTCAAAATTTCCTTTTTGATAGTAGAATTGTTTTTCTTTTGGGCATCGTTCCAATGTGATGATGTAAACCGTACAATACTTTCAAAACTATCTAAATTATTTTGTTTGAGAATTACCTTACCTCTGAAGCGTCTGTTTTTACGATTGTACAAAAATTTAGTAATTCTATTAATATTAGGACAAAAGTCTAGAAAATAATTGAGACTTCCAAGGAACCTGGTTAATTGATTTTTATCAATAATTTTGTCTCGAAATTTATTTGGAAATTCTAAAGATCTTTCAATAGGTGTTATCATACTTTGTGATATGTAGTGCCCTAAAATCTGATCTTAGTTTGAAATAAAGACATTTTTTTTTCTGGAAACAACAAGACCATTTTTTCTCGCAACAAAAATTCAGAAGGTGCATTTTCTAAACCAAATGGCATTACATTCCATTGGTACTGACCAAAAGGGACTGTTGTAATGCTGTTCTATAAAGATCATTTTCAGATATCTGAATTTGCCAAAATTTTGATTTAGATCAAACTATGAGAATATGTGGGTAGAGTAAAGTCTTTGAAGTAAATCTTTTTTATTTGGTATTGAATATCTAATCCATTTCAACACAGTGTTTAAAGGTTTGTAATTAATTACTAATCTTGGGGTATCTCTTTCAGTTTCAGAATTTTTATTTACACAAAAAGCAGCACAAGACCAAGGAGATCTTGATTTCAAAATTAATCCTTTTTCTAAAAGATCAGAAATTTCTTTTGTACAATGTTTTTCTAATCCTGAGTTCATTTTAATTGGACGAGCTTTCGTGGGAATCTTTTTTTTTCATGAAAATTTTCATCATAAGATAGATCAAAAATATGTTGTTTTCTATCCCAAAAAGCAGTTGGTTAGCCTGAACAATTTTCTTTCTCATATAATTTATTGAGAAAATTGTTTTTTTTAGAGCAAAAAAATGATAACTATGTCCCTTTAGACTAATCTTATATATTTTATGTCTCATTAAGCTAATTATTTTCAAAATAGCAATAATGCCCTTAAAATTGTAATTTTTAAATATAATAAATAATGGGTTCGATCAAGCGGGATCGATCGATCCGAAATTACAAGGTCGAACGGATCGATCGATCCTGATCATTATGCAGAACAAAAAAAAAAACGCGGAGCATATACTGATCGACCTGAGCCATTTCACTCGATCGGCAAAGGTCGATTTCATACAGATCGACTGATCTCGAATTATAGAACGACCGATCTCGTGCCCAGGTAAGTATTCCAAATCGGTTTCCTGGTTTTCTTCGGTTATATTCAGTTTGATTCTCACTTGATTTGAACCGACCAAACACGATTTCAACTCTTTAAACTCGTTTTTTTTAGATGAAACCCGTAATTTCTCACCTCCTTCACGAACAAAGGGAGAGAAAATCAAAGTCTCAAGTTCATAAACCCTAACTCACTCAATTTCACACTGATTTGGTAGAAATAATGTGATTTTTTGTGAAAATTTTGTGAATAATCAATGGAATATAGAAGACGGCGTGAGAAGAAGGTTACCACATTTTTTTTTCGTTTTTGTTTTTTTTTTTTAAATCGATGTTTTCAAAATATGAAAGTGAATATTCCCAAATATTTTGTTTCCATATTTTTAGGAACTGATTTTTTATCCGTAGAATACATCTAATCTGTAGAAATCGGTTTCTACTGGTTTTTAGAATTATAGTAATGTGTAGATTTTGATTTCTACATGTTTTAAATTTACAGTAAATCTGTTGAAGTCGGTTTCTACGTGTTTTAGATTTATATTAATGTGTAGATTTTCATTTCTAAAGATTTTAGATCGGTAAGTTAAGCGGGGAATGTGTATTCTAAATATTTTTAGAATACTCTTATTTACGTAGATCACATATTCTAAACATTATAGATTCAATGAAAAAAGTGGATTTCGTTTTCTACTTGGTAGAATGTCATTTCTACTTTATTTAGAACAAAATCTGAAAATTATGATTTAAAAATTTTTAGAACTGAAAAAAATACCACTAAGTTCATATAGGTATTTTATCAATAGTTACTATTTTTCTAATTTTTTTTTGTTTGTAAAACTATTTATTAATTTTCTTTTCAAAAATATTAAAGGGTATTATAGGCAAAAATGACACAAAATAGATATTAGTCTAAAAGGACATAGTTATCATTTTTTTTGCTCTAAAAAAACAATTTTCCCTTTTTATTTAAGTTTGAAATTTTATTTTTTATATATTTTGAATTTAACGTGTCTAAGGTCTTCTGAAGTAAAACTTCTGATTTTAAATGTTCTAGGTGGAAGGTTTTACCGTGGATTAAAGAATTTCAAAAGTTTTCTTGTATTGAGCAAGCTTTTATAAGATTTAGGCATCGTTTTTAATGTCTCAAGAAATTTAAAATATAGTTTTATATTTTGTTTTTTTAAAGAAAATTTCATCATCCATAACTGTATATGGTGTAATAAAATTAATAAATGATGTTCCTAAAATAACATTTTGATATATTTCATCTGTGAGAATAAATGCATTTTTAATAAAGATATCTTTTTTTTTAATATTGAAGCTCCTGCTTTAGATGTTATATAGAGTTATTTGCAGCAGCTTTTTTTTTTTGAGTTTCTAGATGAAAACATTTCAGAACAAGCCCCTACTTAATGCAGTTAAGATCTGCACCAGTGTCGGATGAAGCAATTATATCAACTTTATAATTTTCAGAATAAACAATGGTAATTCTAATTTTACATTTCGAGAAGTTGTTCTTCTTAGAACGAAAAGGAAATCATTTGGGGCCATATATAGAGATTGAATTTGCTCTTTGAGATTTTCATCTTCATTATTTAAGCACTCATTTTCTTGTTCTTCCGAACTAGAATCATGATGACTTTTGACAGATGATATAATTGAGTGAAATACTCAGAATCTTGTTTTTTATTCTTTGAGGATTTTAGATCATTATTTACTTCTTTGAGTTCAATCCTAAGATTTTGTATTGTTGTTCTCCAAGTGTCTTTCTTTCATTTGTTGAGAATGGTGGTGAGATCATAAGAGGATTTCGATGAAGTTGGACCATGGGATTTTGAAGAACTATATGTGTTTTAACGTCTTTTTGGTTTAGAGAGGAAATGATTTTTTCAAGAAATTTTTGTTTTAGGCTTGGATCAGAAATGGAATTTAGTAGTTCAAGTTGTAATCCTTGATCTTTAGTAAGGACGTAAATATTGTTTTCATTTGACTCTGCACTAGATGATGAACTATTTAGTTCATCAACTTGAAGGGCATTTTCAGAAGCCATGGATGAGTCAGAGTTATAAGATGAAGAAAAATCATTTAGTAAAACATTAAATATTTTGCTCAAAATTGCTTCTCTGAGGTTTAGTTCCTGGATTTTGCGATTAAAACGACAAAACTTTGAAGTGTGGCCTTCTTATGGCATTTGAAGCATGTAAAGTTTCTATAGAAGGGTTTTTTGGCTTGGGTTTCTTTTGAAGGAAATTTGTTTTGGAGTTTTTTCCCATGAATTCTCACGAATTTTAAAGCTCTTATGGGTTTTAGAATATTTTCAAGGCTTATTTTTAGAATAGTTGTTATCGTAGCAATCTCCTACACAAGATTTAGTACTATGGTTGGGGTTTATTTCAAATTATTTACATAATGAACCTAATTCTACTCTTGTTCTTTTAACTTCCCACTTGAGATGTTTCTGGAGTTTCAGGTCTTGGCATATCCTAAGACCTTATTTTGAATAATACTGTAAATTCTCCATTAGGGAAATCATCATAATCTATTATTTGGGTTCCCATAGAATCTATAATTTCGTTTCTAACTTTGTCTCCTAAGAGTGTAGGAATCCCAGCTAGAAATTTTACTTTCCAAAAAGGTTGGTTAGAATCCTGACGGAATAAAAATATAGTAAAAAATGTATTTTGTACCATTGGAAATCACTTAGCTTTTTGCATTTAAGATTTGAAAGAAGTTCAGCATTTTTATTTCTAAGAACTGAGGGATCCCCTCTAAAATGCATGCAAGGTTATGACTATGACTAATGTAGCAACAATATCTTCTTAAGGATTTCCAAGATTATCTAGATTAGCACATTATCTTCATCCATTTTAATTGAAACGAGGATTTCTGTTTGTTGCTGATTAACCGTTGATGAGGAAAAAAACATGAATTAATCTCCTTCTCAAGTATAATAATCAGTCTTATGAGTTTGTAACCCCTTGAGATTATTAAAGATTAAACTAAAAGTTAATGGGAATTTTAAAATAGTTATGATCTCTCAGTTCAGAAATGAAGATCCTCTGACACTCACCACGGCTAATAATCTTCTTCATCAAGTTCCATAGGTTGTGGCTCGTTGCCATTAGCATTAGCTTTCGAGGTGGCTGCTGCTTTTTGCGTCTTCTTCTTGCGTGTTCTGGTGCTTTTTCTTATGCCTTTAGAGGTGGATGCTTTTGCTTCCGCTGCATCTGCTGCCACTTTCGTTGCTGTTTCCGCTTCTTCTGCTGCTGTCACTGCTGCCTCTGCTTCTGCCGCTGCCGCCACTTCTGCTGCTGCTGCCGCTGCCGCCACTTCTGCTGCTGCTGCCGCCACTTCTGCTGCTGCTGCTGCCGCTGCTTCTTCTGGTGCTTTTTCTTCTTCCTGTCCGTTATGCAGGATGATACTGCATTTGTCCATTGTGGGAACCGAAATTTTCACCGTCGATTTTCGTTAACGGAGGAAAGCAAAGAAAACCCTACTTTCCTTGAGTTCTGGATTCTTTGCGAGAACCGACGACAAGTGACCAAATAAATGCGGAAAATATGGAAAGATAACAAAACAAATTTAGAAAACAATAGATCTTTATTTCGATTTTGCGTATGAGTGTTCCAAAGACAAAAGCATACATGAAGCTTGTTTGGAAATGGGATTAGAAAGGAAACCATATAACATAAACTGTCAAACGAGACTAAGTTTGCTAGCATTACCACCTGATACGCCCTAAATAGAAGGATCACTCAGCCGGACTGAAAGGGATATGATCTCGCCAAGATGGAGAGTGCAACGAGGGAGAACTGGTGGATTGAAGGATCGCACAAAAGTTGTGGAAGGTTGCTGATATTCCCAACTCCAACTATTGCTAGATATGATGCACTAGACCAGCAAAGAGGAGGCTGTTTACTTGGATATTACGCACCAAGAAACAAGGAAGTGTTCTAGACAAAGAACAAAGAGAAAAACTCATGAAATGAAGGAAAAATCGATGGCTTAATAATGAGAAGTGTTTACATACTTATAGAAGAAAAAAAGAAGAAAGAACTTAATGTTTTGTGGAAAAAAACATCTAGGAAAACAACAAAGTCTAGAAATTAAAAGATAGTCAAAGAACTCTTCGTTTCACACAACTTGGTCGAGGTGACCCTTCGGGTACTGTCCAGGTTCATTCGGGTCCATGGCGGTAAGGATCAGAACATGATTGCACGATCCGCACGGTCTGATCCTTGCCTTAAAGAAATGTCTGAGAGACAAGTCCATCATTGGATAAAACACCGAGTCAAAGTCTTCAGGTCGGTCGTCGGGACATGTTTGGAGAGCCCTCACCAAAGCGTATAGCTCTTGGTCATAACTGGGGTAATTGAGCATGGCTCCTCCCAATTTCTCACCGAAGTAGGCAATGAGCTTCTTTTCCTGCATCAACACGGCACCAATACCCACGCCTGAGGCATCACATTTTATTTCAAAAGTTTTGGAGAAATCAGAAAGGGTAAGACAAAGAGCTTGAGTTAACTTCCCTTTAAGTATCTGAAATGCCTCCTCCTGAGCTTGTTCTCACTTGAAACCAACATTCTTCTTGATCACTTTTGTGGGTGGGGCTGCTATTGTGCTAAAGTTCTGGACAAACCTCCAGTAGAACCCAGCTAGCCCATGAAAGCTTCTTACCTCTCCAACGGTCTTTGGACTAGGCCAATCACGGATGACCTTGATCTTTTCTTCATCCACCCTGAGTCCATCAACACCTACAACAAAGCCTAAGAAAACCATGTGATCTGTTCCAAAAGAGCACTTCTTAAGATTTACAAACAACCTTTATCTCCTAAAGACTTCTAGAACAGATTTCAAATGCAACTTATGTTCATCAAGACTCTTGCTATAGATAAGTATGTTATCAAAGTACAAAACAACAAAATGACCAATAAAGGACTGCAATATATGATTCATCAAACGCATGAATGTACTAGGAGCATTAGTAAGATTGTGGGAACCAAAATCCACACTGTCAATTTTCCGTAAAATTAGAAAAGTTAGGAAAACCCTAATTTTCCAGAGGTCACAGATTATCTGCTAAAACACACGAAAAACAAAAGAGACAAGAACAACATAATAACGAAAGTAGATTGCACAAATGCGTATTATTGATTGATAAAAGCAAAGTTACAGGATTTTCGAGAGACAAGACGAACAGAGTTTCGCTAGCCAAGT
Source organism: Brassica oleracea var. oleracea (assembly GCF_000695525.1). NCBI lineage: Eukaryota > Viridiplantae > Streptophyta > Magnoliopsida > Brassicales > Brassicaceae > Brassica > Brassica oleracea. Next base: position 27,479,806 of record NC_027752.1, read on the forward strand.
CAATCCTAGAACAAAGACGAAAAGAGTCTGAGTAAAAATCGAACCGCCTAAATTCTAAGTTTACCTAAGCTAGTAGAGTTTTTCTAAGTCTAAAATCTCTCTCTCCTGGCGCCGTTGGCTTTAGCTCTTCTTATATATGCCTTCTAAGTCGGTTTTCGCTTTCTTTTCTGCCCTTTGGTCGAGTTTATCTATTCGCGGAAATATTCCTTTTCTTTTAAATCTTCATAATTATCTTGGAAATTTGACATTTATCTTCCGATTTCGTGAGATTTATCTTCTTCCGCAAGTAAAGGTAGGCCGTCATAGCATCATTGGGCTTGGCTTTGTTTACGAAATCGTAAGTGGGCCCTTAGCCGTGTTCTAGGCCTCTTTGGGCCGTTTTCTGAGTTAAGCGTTTTTTTGCTATTTCTTCGAAAGAATGTTTCTTGATGCGACGTCGATTTGCCGAATGAGTTCATACTTCTCGTATAGTTAGACGAGTGTGGTGTTAAGTTAACTGTTGTTGTTTATACGAGAGCTATGAACTTTATTCGGGAAAACGAGTTCTCACGGTTCTCATTATAAAGCTCCAATGGTAACTCCGATCGATACGAAACGAGTTATTGATCCGCCGAGGTTCGGTAAAAGGCAAGAGGTCCAGTGCACGGCAACAAGAGTCGGTCCAACTCGCCAAATGGGCGAGTTGGACTGCTCGTCTGATTCCGAGATCCATTTTTCTTGATTCTTTTGCTTCGAGAACTTCTGTCGAGAGTGTGTTGAGAAAGATTTCATACAGGAATGCAACTTTTAGACGTTGGTTTCGAGATAACAGTTTTTGACCCCAACAATTAGCCCCCCAGCTCGCAAGTTTCGAGCATGATTCTTGCAAGCGAGAAGTGGCGTTAATCGAAATCCGCGGCTAAAATTGATTTTTCTTGAAATGTTTCTTCCGATTATTTTAATGCGGAAAATTCTTCAACTTTTGTTTCTTCTATAGGTATAGAGTTTCCCTTCTTCATTCTCTCCACATTCTCTCAACTTCCCAAATTCTCTTAGCATTTTCTCTTAGAAATTTCTCTCCACCAAAATGTCTTCTTCAAGCAACTTTCAGAAGAACTTTGATGTTGAGATGACCGACGCCGCCGGAGCTAGCTCACCGGCTCCCTCTTCTGCCAGAGAGATGCCAGCTCACATTGCGGAGTTCTTGTCCTTTCAGAGTGAGCTGGCTCGTTGCTATGCCGAGGGGACGGTGAAGCCTACGCGCAATGCGTCTCCGTAACCTGTGGTTTCAGCTGACGCCCTGACTTCCGAGATTCCTCCTATGCACGATGCCGTTTCCACCGGTGGGGCGGTTGCCAAGGATGTGTTGGTGCCTGAGGTTGAAGTTCAGCCATCGGGTTCCTCTACGACTCCGGTTCATTTTGTCGATGCCGAACCAGCTCCCAAGTCGATGCCTCCCCCAGCCAAGAGAGCAATCGTCGTACGGTTTCCTGCTCCAAGCCCCACTCCGGCTGTCGTGTCCAAGAGTCGCAAGAGGCCGAGCACTAACCCAGATGCGGCCAATAAGAGGAAATGTGCCGAGGCCGGTCCTTTGCCTATCAAGGCGTCTGGTTCGAGTTCGGCGTCACGACATCGCGCCAAAGTTTGTTTCGAGCAAAAACTTCTCCCTTTCTTAATGCGTGCGAGTTGTCGAGGATCGCCGATTCCCTTGACTCCTTGGCGGCCGTTCACGTTAGGGATTTGGCCTTGGCAGGAGTCGAGAGGAGGGGGGGGGGTGAACGAGGTCGGTGAAGCGCCTGTCTCCACGAGCCAAAGAGGCCGTGCTTCCCATCCGTATGGCAGAGCTGGTAGATGCGGAAGGAGACTTTGACCTGATCCTCGCGGGCCTGAAGTCCGAGTGCATTCTTCCGTCCTGGTCAGGCGAGCCCGTGGGTCAGGATCTCATAGCCAAGGACGCAGGAGGAAGTGTGGCTCCAAACCCAGAAGGGATGATTGGGGTGCGGCTCCGCGTGCGGAGGATGAGTTTACGGTCTCGTGTGAGAATTTTGTTTTTTACGTTTTTGTTTCGGCCAAGTATGGCCGTGTTTTTATCTTGGGACTGGCCGGTTGTGGTTTTGAATCCCCGTCGCTTCCGCGACTTTTAAATGAAACTTAGTTTTTGCGTTTTTACGATCTCATGGAGTATTTATATGGGTGTAGAGGGAAGACTACGAATTGTCATCTCATAGGCTAACTCTGGGTGTACTGTTATATACGTGATCTGTTTCGAGAGTTTCACGTAGTGCAAAGACTTGCGGAATTTCTGAAGTTGCACGAATACTAGCCAAGAGGCAGATTTTGGAATCTCATATCAGGGTGTTTGATACTATGCCTAGAGACATTAGAGACCAGTGTGCTGGGTTTAGAGTAAGACCTGGGTCTAATCATGGCTTTAGGGGGTGCGATGACTACTTCGACTTACGTCTCCCGTATTGTTTTTGACCTGATTTCGTCCCGCTTTAAAGTCCGCGATATGTTCTCGGCTTACGTGACTTCTATGGTAGGAATCGAGTCTCTCGTCGAGGACAATTTTTAAGTCTCCCGAAAGCGCTGACTGATACCACTCAAATTACCCTAAGGAGTGATTTATACTCTCTCAAATAAGAGGTTGAGTTGTAGTACTTAGGAATCGAATTCACAGGGAGCTAGGGAACCTTAGGATTCTAATATGATTTGTTAAGCAAGAATGTTTTTAGAGTTTTAAATTTAAATTGTAGTTTATATTGAACAAGTATTTGTTCAATAGCAGGTTTGGGGTTTTGGTGCTTAAAAAGGAAATAGCTAGACTTAGGATTTTTATTCAGGAAAAATGGGATTATAATCCTACAGATGCCTAATGATTTGCATGCATGATAATGTAAGGCTCAACTACTTTGCTCAACTAGTCAATCAGCTCTCGCATGTTTTGACTTGTCTATTAACTAGATCTATGATCTCAACTTTCGTTATATTAATCAATAGAAAGTGTCGATCGATATTCCTATGGGGATATCGATCGATACACCTTTTGCACCGTCACACCTTTTGCACTGTCACACATTTTGCACCGTCGATTGATTATTCAAGTGTGATATCGATCGACGCGCTCTAGTCAAGCTTTATGTGCAGGTTGAATGAAGGCTTACTAACCTCACTAGATCAGCTCTCGCCTTGCTCATAGCAAGAAACATAGTTCTATTAGAATGTTTTCAGGATGAGAATAAAGCTCTCGCTTTTATCAATCAATCCAAGAGAAAGTTCTAGGTAGCTAATTTAGACAGATGCATTAATGAACAATCCTAAAGATGATTATCACAACTCAGCAATCTATAGTTGGGGCTAATCCCTCCCAACCTATTTAAACCCTAAAATCTAACAATGGAACTACTCAGACATGGCTAAGCAATTCATAAAAGCAATTCATAAAAAAAACTT
>NC_027752.1:27483392-27483652 GCF_000695525.1 Brassica oleracea var. oleracea
GAAAATAGTAAAACAATGAAAGCACAAGGAAAGCACACTTTGCCTCTGACATGGCGGCAAAGCTTATATAATTAGGGTTAAACTCATCAGGTGTAATCTTGTAAAATGGTGAAGTCTTGGGCTTCAAGTCGTCTGAGACCAAACGGGCTTTCTGCGTGCTTCGCTGCCGATCGATACCAAGTCATGCGTATCGATCGATTCTAACTCTCCAATATCCACCGATTGTCGAGCTCGATGGTCATCTCGGGTGCTTGCTCCAA
>NC_027752.1:27483662-27488804 GCF_000695525.1 Brassica oleracea var. oleracea
ATCGATCACAGGATGCAAGGATTCTCAAACAAGTATCTAGACCTATAGGTAAACATTAGTTCCTATCCTCTCTCTCTACTAATTTTCTCTCTTAGTTAAAGTCTGCTTATATGCAAAATCATTGACAAAGATTGGACAGTCTTCCATGAATCAAACCTTAATGGTTGTAGCCACCAAGTCCTGTTCTAATTCTTTACCTATGAAATTCTTACGACGCAAGTCTTAATGGTTCTAGCCACCAAGTCCTGTTCGAATTCCTTCCTAATAAATCTCTATATTATATATATATATATATATTTTTTTTTAATCTATATTTCGAAAATAGAGAGAGAAAGGGTGATAAACCTATATACACAAGACTTTACCTTCCAGACTTGTTTGAAGAATCCGATCCCATGTATACCAAGCCCCAAGACAAGCAGTTGTGTCAGGTTTAGTATTGGAGGTCAGCTTTGGTTCCTTCAAAACAATCTCAGCAAGAGTGGATAGTTCACAGGTTGATCCACATTAATATCTTTAGTACTATCTGCAATCAGTAAGTCTAGAATGGTGCTAAAGAGTGGTTAGATATCTAGCAAAATCTATAAGTTCATAATCCCTTTCTTGACTCAATAATAACTTAATTTGAAAACATTTTAATAAGACTAATAAGTAAATAAATATCAGTACCCCCCAGACTTAAACTACACTATCCCAGTGTAAATTCTGTCGGAGTTTTGGTTGGAAATAAATCATAAGGACTCAATGTAACAAGTAAGAACGATATACCAGACCGGACTGAATGTCGACTGATTTATGGATGTTGATATCGGTCGATGCAGGTAAGACAATGTTGATCGATGTCGACAGGTTCGCATCGGTCGATACTGATGGCAATCGTCTACTCGGATCTTCTTTTTATCTTTTTTTTTTTTATTTTTATGACCTGTAATAATTAAAAACCAACATAAATAGTATATCAATAAAAACTGAATAAATATTACCTAGTAGTGGGTTGCCTCCCACTCAGCGTTTTGTTATAGTCATTTATCTTGACTTTGGAGGTGTTTCGGCTAGTAACTTTGAGAACTGGGACTTCTTGGAAAGCAAGTATCCATCTCTTCTTTGCGCTTGTTGAACCATGTACCAGTGAAGTCTCTCATTGCTTCATCTCCTCTGCGCCATTTATCCTTCAATATTGCAGTTGTGTTTTCAATCTTCTACAATCTTTCATCAAGACTCTCAAGGTTGAACTGATGTCTTGTAAGTGTGGTGTAAGTGTCAGCTGAGATCTCCTCTCCATGGTAAGGTGTGTTGGACATGTCGGATGTCATATTTGGTACTAGCCGTCCTTGGTTTGTGTCACTGTCGATCGATGTGTGATTGTGAATGTCGATCGATTTAGTGTTGCATCTGTCGATCGATAGTGATGCTTCTGGTCGACGGGCAATGTAACTCTGAATCTCCTCCAACTCCCCTTGTATAGCTTCAACCTTGGAGGTCAAAACACTAATGCTAAGATCCATTGGGAAATATATGTCATCACATCTCCCATGAAGCCTCTCCTCTGTAGTTTCCAGAGCTCTATAGATCCCTTCTACCAACTGATTATCTCTTCTCTGGTGTGGAAATCTGGTTGAGACTTCATCGTGTGTGGGCGTGGCGGATTTTTATCGATCGATGCGTGATGGTGCCTGTCGATCGATGTGTGATGGTGCGTGTCGATCGATGGAGGTGGTCTGATATCGATCGATGGTGGTTGTCTTCTATCGATCGATGGAGGTCGAGCAACGTAGGTCGCGTTCTGAATTCTCGCTATGTCTTGCTTCATCTCCTCCATGCAAGTAGTTAGCCAACTGATACTATCATTCAATGGATAATAGACACCATCAAGCTTCATCTGGTAAGCTTCTTTGTTCCTCTCATGTTCACCACAGACTCCATAGAATATCTCATTGATCTCGTCCTTGGTGTAGATCTATGGTACCAACTTTGTCTATGTGAATGAACTAGCATGTTCAGGAAGACATATGTAGGTTGGCTCATCTCTTAAAGCTCTTTCCAGAAGTCTTCTGATAGCCTTGTTGTGAACAGGAATGGTGTGTCCATCTAGATCTCTGGCAAATTCCCTGTCGTCTCTATAGACTCCATACTCATCTTTCTCTTCCCAGTAGAATTTCATGTTACCATAGAGATCATAAGCTCTTCTGCCGAATTCTGGCTGTCTGGCGACCGATGTTGGGGCGTCAACGTCGATCGATGGATGAGTTGTATGGTGAGATCGCTGTATGAAGCCATTGTCTACGCCACCAGCTGTGTCATAGGACTCCTTTGTAGCCTTCTGTTCTGGATTGCTGCATTGATGCATGAACAAATTGTTTGCCCCATTGGCTGTCTGAAGGATATCTGCGATATCGTTTCGAGATACGTGTAGTGTGCGGCCGTCTATTGCTTTTGTGTAGCAATCAGGGTCCCTGAAAATACCAAATTCGTCTGGAGTTAGATACTGGTTATCTAATTTATCTTTTTCACTTACAGTGTTTTTCGGTATTGGACGGTTGTCGATCGACGTGGTATTGTTGGTGTCGATCGATTGTTGAGGACAAGTGTCGATCGATTGTTGATGATGAGTGTCGATCGATTTCGAGTAGTCAGATTCGTACTCGGCTCCACAGTGGCAAGCTTCAGTGATTCCTGCATCATTGATTCTTCTAGAGATCGCCTGTGGCTTCTTGACTGGGATAGGGTCGTAGTGGGCATTAGGATCGATGAGTGTTAGACATTGCAAGTTGCACACTGCTCCCACTGTTGACCAGAAAGCTCTCCCAAGTAGTAGAGAAGAGTTCTAGTTTAAGTTGATGTCCAAGACATGGAAATCAGCTGGAACTAGGGCATTACAAATCTGCACCTCTAGGTCTCTCACAATTCCTCCTGAGTTCTTCTGGGAACAATCCACAAAAGTGAACAATTCCTGCGAAGGCTCCATTTGCAGGCTCAGATGGTCTGCCATAACCCTAGGTAGGATGCTGATTGATGCTCCTGTGTCGCACAAGGCATGTGGGAATTCAATACCCTTCACCGTGCATGGTATTACAAATTGCCCAGGATCACTCTTCTTCTTCAATGTAATCCTCATCCTCATCTATTCTCTAGCTTCACAGAATATTCTCCCGATGTCTTCTTCTTTCTCTCTGGTTTCTCTGAAGAACATCCCCAATCTGTGGGTGTAATAAGCTTCTTCGAATGGCTTATGTAGAGGAATCCTGAAGACTCTCTTTTGGAAATTTTCCTTTTCCTTTTCATTAACCCCCCTCTTCAGATGTTTCGCCACTTTTTCCTTTCTTTTCCTTAGGGTTCTTCCAGTAGAAACCCTATCCTCTTCCATAGGATCTTCTCCATCATCTGAAGGTGTCCTGACAGGCTCTGGTGGGTGTTCTAAAGGTTTGGGTTTGGGCCTAAGTGCGTTAAGTCGTGCAACATCTATCTTCGGCATCTGCACTGGGTAGGTAATAGGGGCTCAAAAATCGATAGGCAGTGATGGTTGTCGATCGATATTTGCCTCTATGTGTCGATCGATGTTGCTGTTGGCATGTCGATCGATTCAGACGTTATCAGGGCTGGGCGGATGTGGGTGTTTTGCTACGAACTCCTCGTGAGTTAGAATCTTCACGACATTGCAAGATGCGGTTGACTCCGTAGGCATTGTCGATCGATGCTCTGGAGTTCCTGTCGATCGATTTGGGTTGGTGTATGTCGATCGATGTTTGGTGTCTGGCGTCGATCGACACCAATGTGATCCGCCGAAACTCATCAAACTCTCTACCTCGAAATCACCTTCTTGCAGCTTCTCTTTCTTCACCACTTGCCAAAAGTCATCCTCAATGATGGCATTCACGTGGTGCTTCATCATATCATATCCTACTCCTCTTGTTGAAGCTTCCTGCCTCCTAATAGTATCTCCTGTCTGCACAACCTGCATCTCCATCTTCTTCACATGGGTGCTCAAAGTCTCAAACTTTGTGTTCAGGTTGGTGTAGACAGAATCTATCTTCCCATTGAAGTCCACTGTCATTCGCTGCTGTGCCTCAAGAACCCTATCGACCATCTCTTCAATCTTGCTCTCTTGAGTAGGCAGCGGTGGCTTCTGGTAGTAGGAACTTCCATAATTTCTGTGGTTGGCAGAATCGAGCGACACAGAAGTGTTGTTGTCGGTCGATAGGGAGCGCGCTTCCTTGCGGATCGAGCGTTCTAAACTTGCAAGATCTGGTGAAAATAGTAGTTGACTTTCCCTGCTGCTTCTGGTACTGCTGGGCATGTACCTGAAAATTCAAGAAAAAATTTATGTCAAAAACTTAACAAAAATTAGAAAAATAGGCGATCAAAGCTCTCCGGCAACGGCGCTAAATTTGATACCACTCAAATTACCCTAAGGAGTGATTTATACTCTCTCAAATAAGAGGTCGAGTTGTAGTACTTAGGGATCGAATTCACAGGGAGCTAGGGAACCTAAGGATTCTAATACGATTTTTTAAGCAAGAATGTTTTTAGAGTTTTAAATGTAAATTACAGCTTATATTGAACAAGTATTTGTTCAATAGCAGATTTGGGGTTTTGGTGCTTAAAACGGAAATAGCTAGACTTAGGGTTTTTATTCAGGAAAATTGGGATTATAATCCTACAGAGATGCCTAATGAGTTGCATGCATGATAATGTAAAGCTCAACTACTTTGATCAACTAGTCAATCAGCTCTCGCATGTATTGACCTGTCTATTAACTAGATCTATGATCTCAACTCTCGTTATATTGATCAATAGAAACTGTCGATCGATAATCTTATGGGATATCGATCGATACACTTTTTGCACGGTCGATCGATTATTCAAGTGTGATATCGATCGACGCGCTCTAGTCAAGCTTTATGCGCAGGTTGAATGAAGGCTTACTAAGCTCACTAGTTCAGCTCTCGTCTTTCTCATAGCAAGAAACATAGTTCTATTCGAATGTTTTTAGGATGAGAATAAAGCTCTCGCATTTATCAATCAATCCAAGGGCAGGTTCTAGGTAGCTAATCTAGACACATGCATTAATGAACAATCCTAAAGATGATTGTCACAACTCACCAATCTATAGTTGGGGCTAATCCCTCCTAATCTATATAAACC
>NC_027752.1:27488910-27494173 GCF_000695525.1 Brassica oleracea var. oleracea
TATAACTTTGGATCTTCTCTCCAATCTATCAAAATCCTAAAAACCTTTGCTGTGAAAATAGTAAAACAATGAAAGCACAAGGAAAACACACTTTGCCTCTAACATGGCGGCAAAACTTATATAATTAGGGTAAAACTTGTCAGGGGTAATCTTGTAAAATGGTGAAGTCTTGGGCTTCAAGTCTTCTAGGACCAAACATGTTTTCTGCGCGCTTCGCTGTCGATCGATACCAAGTCATGCGTATCAATTGATTCTAACTCTCCAATATCGACCGATTGTCGAGCTCGATGGTCATCTCGGGTGCTTGCTCCAAATATCTCCAAAATGCTCCAAAATCATCATTTATCTCCAAAACACTCATGATCTTATAAATATTATAAATAGACTCTATAATATAATAATTATTAGTAAAAACACCTATAAACTATTGATGAAAATGAGTCAAATCCATAGTCTATCACTGACCAAAATTTTGGATTTTTGTATAGCGCTATTACCCTTGTGTCGGGTGTGCGAGAGCTATCTCTATGAGACAGCTTAGTCTGTTTAGGACGTTGAGAGCTTGTTGTGATCAGCAACAAACTTATCGGCAGATATTACCGTTTTAGATTCTTTGCGAAGGATACATGTTAAGTAGGAGTGTGTGTTTTATAGTCGTGGATGGACTGTTTTTAAAGTGAGCGTTCCCTTTCGGAAAGTTCTTGGTGAAAAAGAGTCCTTCGGGCATTAGCGACATCTCACTTTGCCGAAGGTCGAATTTTTTCGTCGTTTTTTCAAGTGATGGAATGTTCTGATGACATTCAGATATTGGGATATTTTTCGCTGCCTTAAACAGAAATTTCAAAAATATCGAGTCTAGGATCGGATATTTCAATTTTTTTGGGAGTATAAAGGGGGGGGGCAGCTGAGCTTGTCGTATGACGAATTGCCTACGTACCCTCTTCAGGGATCAAGCCATCTCGTAGTTCCATGCAAAGTGTTGCTTAGTGGTTGTATTTTTTGAGGTGTATTGCGTTCCAAGATCTCGGAATTTTTACGTCCTGTATGTTAGCGATTTCGTACGCGCCTGGTTGGACTACTTTCTTGATTTTGTAAGGTCCTTCCCACTTCGCTCTGAGTTTTCCTGCGTTCCGTTCGGCAGTGTTTTGGAAAACGTTTCATAAGACTAAGTCACCGTCTTTGAATTTGCAGCTGCGTGCGTTAATGTTGTAATACTTTGCAGCCGCCTGTTGATAGTTTTGAATTCGTATAAGGGCTTGGTCCCGTCGTTCGTTGATTAGATCGAGCTCGTCCAGTAACATTATATTATTAGAATCTTCTCGTTCTAGGAGTAATCTTCTGCCTACTCTGGGAAATTTGACTCCCGATACATTCGCTTCTGTAAACGAGAGCGAACGGAGTTTCTCCCGTTGCGCGTCTCGGAGTTGTGCATGTGACCATAAGACTCCTTCGAGTTCTTCGGCCCATCTACCCTTTTTGGCGTCCAACCATTTCTTAAGCCCATCGAGGATGGTCTTGTTAATGGTTTCGGCTTGGCCGTTGCATTGCGGATATCTAGGAGTCGATTTGGTCAGTCGTATACTCCACTTTTCGTAGAATGCTTCGTATCTGGTCGAAATAAATTGAGATCCGTTGTCCGTTACGATTTCGTATGGGACTCCATGTCTGCAGACGATATTTCTTCATACAAAGCTTTCAACCTGGGTGTCTTTGATGCTTGCGTAGGAGTCTGTTTCGACCCATTTTGAGAAGAAATCCGTCAAGACCAGCAAGAATCGTTTTTGTTTTGACTTGTGCATGGGTCCGACTATGTCCATCGAGCATCGCATGAACGAGTATTGTGCCGAGATCGATGAGAGGACCTCGGTCGGTTGATGGATAGTATGGGCGTGCCTCTGGCATTTTTCGTATTTCCGCGTGAAGTTCTCGCAATCTTTAATCATCGTTGGCCAGTAGTGTCCGTGGCTTTTGATTTTGACTGTGAGGGACCTTCCACCATAGTGATTTCCGTAGGATCCAGAGTGGACCTCTTCCATTATCTTTCGCGCTTTCTCCCCTTCTACACAGGTCATGAGTGGTCCAGAAAATCTCCACTTGTAGAGTTCTCCGTCAAGCAAGACGTATCGTGCGGATTGGGTATTAATTTTTTAGGCTGCCCATTTTTCTGTTGGGAGTTTCCCGTCGGCGATGTACGCGAGGATTGTTTCTGTTCAAGGTTTATTGAATCCATGCTCGAACAGCTCTGGATCCTGCATTGCCTAGACATCGGTTTCGTCGGGACCGCCGTCGGGTGAATCGATTAAGTTTATAATGACATGCAGCTCGATGCTAGGATGCTCTATGAACTCTACGAGAATTACCCTGCTTAGGCATGGATCCGAACTAGACGCCAAGGCAGCTAGGGCATCGGCCTGAGCGGTTTCGGCGCGAGGGATCCTAGTAAGAGCGAATGATCGAAACTTTGAGCCATGTTTTGAACAAGTTTTAAGTAAGCATCCATCCTCTCGTCCATTGATTCGTATTCCCCGCTATATTGGCTTGCCACAAGTTGGGAATCACAATAGGCGTGGATGCTGAATATCTTTAGGACGTGAGCCAGTCGTAAGCCTGCGATTAGGGCCTCGTACTCAGCTTCATTGTTCGAGGCGTGGAACACTAGTCGGAATGACTGTTCCAGTACTTCCCCTATTGGCGACGTGAGTTTGATCCCGATTTATGAGCCCTGTTTGGATGAGGATCTGTCGACATGGAGGGTCCAGGTCGACTCGGGTTCTTGGTTTGTCAGGCACCCCGTAGGGAGTTATACTAAGAAATCGGCAAGTACCTGCGATTTTGCGCAAGCTTTTGCTCGGTACTCGATGTCGTACTCGCTCAGCTCGATTGCCCATTTTGCTAATCTTCCGGATTGGCTAGGGCTATGCAGGATCATCCGCAGTGGGAATGATGTAAGCACTACGACTGTATGGGACTGGAAATACGGCCTTAGCTTTCATAACATTACGACCGCAAGCGCCAGTTTTTCCATCATCGGATAACGTGTTTCTGCGTCGAGCAAAGTTTTGCTTACGTAAAAGATGGGCTTTTGCTCGCTGCGCTTTTCTCGGATGAGGACGTCGCTCACAGCCGTGACCGATACTGCGATGTATAGGAACAGTGACTCCCCCTCTACGGGTTTTGCGAGCACTAGGGAGTGGCCAAGTAATGTTTCAACTGTTGGAAAGATTTTTCGCGTTCCTCGGTCCACTCGAATTTCTTATTCCCCTTCAAGGTGTCGTAGGAAGGCAAACACTTATCCGTTGACCGCGAGATAAAGCAGTTGAGCGCTGCGACTCTCCCGGTTAATCTCTGTACCTCTCGTTTCTTTCTCTGGGATGCCATTTCGATTAGCGCGGTGATCTGTTTAGGGTTGGCTTCAATTCCGCGGAAGGTAACAAGATACCCCTAGAATTCTCCTGATGCTACTGCAAATCTACACTTTGCAGGGTTCAGTTTCATATTATATATGCAGATTTAGCCTTTGGAAGCATTCTTGGAGGTGAGTGATATAATCCTGCTCTTCGAGAAATTTAATGAGCATGTCATCAATGTATACCTCTATGTTTTTTCTGAGTTGTTCGGAAAACAAACGGTTGACCAGTCGTTGATAAGTGGCGCCAGCATTCTTAAGTCTGAACGGCATCACCCTGTAGCAGTAAGTGCCGCTGTCAGTAATGAATGCGGTTTTCTCTTGATCGTCAGTGTTCATCATGATTTGATAATACCCAGAGAATGCATCCATGAAGGATAAGAGTTTGTTCCCTGGCGTTGCTTCGACCAAGCGATTGATGTGTGGCAGTGGGAAACTATCCTTTGGACATGCCTTATTGAGATCTGTGAAGTCGACGCACACTCGCCACTTTCCGTTTTTCTTTTTGACAACGAGTGGATTAGCGAGCCAGTCAGGATACTGATATACCATGGATTTGACCCATTTTCATCCATGGTATATAAGTATTTTACTATATATTTAATATATATTCTATCCTATTAGGTATGTTTTCAGGTTCATGAGTATCTTGGAGTAAAGTGATGATTATGGAGCATTTAGGAGCTTAAAAGAAATTTCATCCGAGCTGACCATTAGAGGTCGATATGCAGAAGAAGCAATCGATCGATGCACACCCAGTGCCGTCGATCGATACATAAGAGAAGCATCGACGATTGAAAATTATGATCGATCGATGTACATCCTGTACCATCGATCGATGACGAGACGCAGAACGCGCGACTTGGTTCCAGCCTACTTTAATCCCATGGCTTCTCCAAATTACAAGATTACCCCTGACGAGTTTTTAACCTAATAGTTATATACTTGCCTAAGTGTTAGGAGGCAAGGAGAGCATTTACCATCATTGTATTCTTACTTTCAGCAAGAGAGAGAGAGAGAGTTTTAAGAGAGAAGATCATAGAGAGATTAGTGATTGGAACTCCATTGATTCATCTATTCTATTCTATACAGTTTTTATCTATATTTTGTGTCATGAATTGCTTAGCTATGTCTGAGTAGTTTACTTGTAGATTCAGGGTTCAAATAGGTTAGAGGGATTAGCCCCAACTATAGAATTGCTTAGTTGTGATATTCATTGATTGATTGTTCTTAATGCCTGTTCTAGCCTTGTTAACTAGAATATTGAACCTAGGAATTTGCATGTGTCAAGCATCCTTAATCATCCTGTCCTGAATCTAATCTGTCATGCTAGGACTGATAGAGAGAGCTAACCGTTGATCTAGGAGACTAGTGTGCATTATCAACCTGCGCCTAGGGCTTAACTAGAAGCTATCAATCGATATTGTCATCTGACAATCGATCGATATTGTCATCTGAAAATCAATCGATATTACGAAAGGTGTATCGATCGATATCCCTATAGGATCATCGATCGACACTTTCTTGTGATCAAAAGACGACAGTTGAGGTCCAAGATCTAGTTAGTTAACCAATGAAACATTGCCATCGCTGATCACTATGATTTAGGAGTTGAGCTCTAATATATCATGCATTCAACTGTTAGGCATCTATACGATTATTATCTCCAACACCTAAATAGAAACTCTGCATCTAATATCTTCCAATAAAGTTACACCCTCAAACATCTTGTTAGTCGAGCAATATACTTGCTCAATTAGGATTGCTATTTACATTTAAACCCATAAAACAACAAATACCTAGAATTAATAACCTGACTAGATTTAATAGATTCCCTAGCTCCTTGTGGATTCGATC
>NC_027752.1:27494286-27500507 GCF_000695525.1 Brassica oleracea var. oleracea
CCCCATTCTGACACAAAAATTTTCTTGTCTTTTCAGGTGCATGCCCAGCAGTATCAGAAGCAACAAGAACAAACACCTGCTATTCTCAGAAGATCCTGCTCACTTAAAATGCTCGTTCCGCAAAGACCGACGTTCCACATCGATTGTCGCAGCAGCTTTCACGTCAACCGATTCTTGCACCCAACCATCGACCGACACCCGACCTTCATCTTCGACCAATCTACATCGTTCGCCATCGATCGACACTACACCACGTTCATCGATCGATCCTCAGTCGTGAAGCATGGTTGCGATTGTTATTCTCAGACAAGACGAGAATGGAAACCTGTATGACAAGGATGGTCATCTCCGTAATGCAACAGATCAGAAACTAGACGCTCAGGGGAATGTAATCCATGATACTGATGCGACAGGAGCTGCTCAACCTGTAGAAGAGGCTGCTCGACCAAGGGCACTGTCCGACTACAATCGTCCAGATGAGTACTACGCCAATAGGTCACCTATTCGACTTCCAGAGATTCAGAAGCAGAATTTCTAGCTGAAGCCTCAGTACTACACACTCGTGTCACAGATACCCTACTCTGGGTTACCGTACGAGCATCCTATGGATATGGACCATCTAGAGAGGTTCGAGGATCTTATCGCTGCTATTCGTATGGATGGAGTCCCTGAGGACTACCTATTGGGCAAGCTCTTCAAGTATTCTCTAACTGGAGAAGCGATGCACTGGCTTAAGCAGCTACCCACAGGATCACTAACATCCTGGGCCGACATCAAGAATGATTTCTTACGAAAATTCTTCGATGAGGCACGCGCTGAAAACTTGAGAAGCAAAATCGCAACATTCGCGCAAGAGACAGGAGAGTCTTTCAAAGACGCGTGGATCAGATTCAAGTTCTTCCAGCGAGACTGTCCACACCACTGATTCAACGAAGTGCAAATGCTGAGCACTTTCTTCAGAGGTATCGCCTTGAGGTATCAGATGGCTCTTGATACAGCTAGCGAGGGAAACTTCAACACAAGGAATCCGGTGGAAGCTGTGAGACTAATAGAAAATCTAGCAAACAGCAGCAGCACCAAGAACACTGACTTTGAAAGAAAGAAGTATGTTGCATCCCTAGGGAAGGAAAAGATGGACGAAGTTAGAGCCAAGTTAGATGTGGTTCATGAGCTTCTCAGGAAGAAGGTCTGCTCAGCTGAAGGAGAAGAGGCTGTGAACTACATTGGAGGTACTGGATTTCAGAGGTCTGGAAACCAGGGTGGAAACAGAAACTTCTATGGCAATGGTTAGAGGAGTAACTAGAGTTCACAGTTTCAGAAACCTTTCAGCAACAACAGCAGAGGCTATGGAAACTCATTCTACCAGAATCCACCACCACAGACTCAGATGAGCAAGATTGAAGCAATGGTTGACAGAGTTCTAGAAGGACAGCAACAACTCACTGTGGATTTCAATGGGAAGATAGATTCCGCCTACAACAGTCTGAACACAAGAATTGAGACCTTAGGGACTCAGGTTAGGAAGCTTGAAATGCAAGTAGTTCAGACTGGACACACGGTAAAGAGGCAAGAAGCCTTGGCTAGAGAGGCAGGAGTTGAGAAAGCAAAACACCACATTAATGCCATCATAGATGATGATTTTTGGCAAGTGGTGAGGCATGAGAAGCTTGGAGAAGGAGACTTCGAAGTTGAAATCTCCATGAGTTTCGGCGGATCACAATGGTGTCGACCGATGTCAATGGATACACATCGATCGACAGACCATGACGAAGATCGATCGACAGATTACTCTAGGCATCGATCGACGTCATCTGCTGAATCGACTTCGGAGTGTAGTGCAGTTCGAATCATGACTCATGAGGAATTCGCGGAGAAACATCCTCACCCACCCTCCTCTTTCTAGGTCAAAATTGATCGACCGCTTCAGCCAGCAGTCGACCGACAGAGAGAGACCGACATCGATCGACCCCCCTCACCTCCCATTGATCAACGGGCACCTGCACCTACCGAGTGCGGTTACTATCTATTGATAATGACCGAATCAACGCACTCAGAACACCACCTAAACCATCAGCCAACCCACCAGAACCTACAACCAACCCTTCGGACACTACACCAGAGCCTATGCAAGTTGACGAGGCAATTGAAGGAAGAAGGTTAAGGAAGAGGAATGAGAAGAATCCTAAGAACCTTAAGAGGGAAGCTAATGAGAAGGAGATGGATGGTTTCACTAAGAGAGTCCTCAGAATCCCAATGGAGAACCCTTTTGATGAAGTTTATTTCACACACAGGTTGTGGATGTTCTTCAGAGAGACTAAGGAAACTGAGGAAGACATTAGGAGAATGTTTCATCATGTCAGGGAAAGGATGAAACTAAGGAAAGGATGAAACTAAGGATCACATTGAAGAAGAAGAGTGATCCTGGGAAGTTCGCAATACCAAGTGTGGTGAAGGGTATTGAATTTCCCCATGCACTTTGTGACACAGGAGCATCAGTCAGCATACTACCTATGGTTATGGCAGACCAGCTGTGTGATAACCCGCCCTTCAGGATAAAATGGTTGAGAGCGGAAAAATCAGAATCTAGAGCCGAGCGTTTGGGAGTCTAAGTATCAGAAGGAATGTTGAGTTTTGATCAGATAAAACTTGACATGATTCGAAGAAAAGAGAAGACTGGTCGAACATCAACTTGGTGGTCGAATCGCGGGCGGTAAAGATCGATCGAGAAATTTTGAAGAACGAAGTGGTCGAAGAATTGATCGTGAGTGAACTATGAGTCAAATAAGCTGCTAGACCATAGTTAGAAGATGTCTTAAATTGATCAGACAGACGTTTTGGAAGCATCACATTTTTTGAAGCACGACATTTTAGAAGCACGACGTTTCCGAAGCACAACGTTTCTTAAACACGAAGTAATCCACAAAACTTCATATCAGCGGAATATTAATTCAGAGACATCATAAGTCAGAAGCAGGACAGGATTTAAGCAGGACAGGAAGTAAGCACGACGGGAAAACCCGAAAGGCAAAAACCCTAATTTCGGTATGATGAAATTTTTCGAGGAAGACGGAGACTTGGGAAATATTTTTCATCAAGGTCAGAAATATTTTGGAGTCTATTAAGAATATTTAGCTCATCAGAACTTGAGCGAAAAAATATTCGGGATTGATCGTGGGTCGAAAATATGCTAGAAGGGTCAAAAATCGCGTAAACCGACCAAGAAGCTCGAGGTGTCTCTATACATATGGCCAGGACGTTCAGTCTAGCATATCAGCAGCTGACTGTCAACAAAAGGAGGAGGTGTAGACATGAATGGGTGCTGAACATGCAGCTTGACAAGTCGTAGCTCGAGGTGTCGCAGTATCTGCGAACTGCGCATTCGGACTGACATGCAGAGGCCGGTGTGTCGCAACGCATGAAGTCTGTGCATGCTGAGGGACATGTGGACGTGGGTGTGTCTCCCTGAATGTGTCTGGGACATGCCTCACGACATGTGTGTGCCCGTGTGTCGCCGCGCATGTAACCGGAAGCATGCGGGTTGATACACGAGCGCTTGTGTGGCTTGATGTTACTCGCTGAAGATATCTATAAATACACACGACCCCCACTTCATTTCTCCACATCCAGACCTGTCCAAGGCAACATAAAAACGTGAGAGAAAGAGTAGAAAAAGAAAGCCAGAGATTCCGAGCTGTTACGAGAGTTTTAGAGAGATTCCGAGGACCAAAATTCTGCCGGGAAGTTCCGAAATACTATCCAGAAGCTAGAGAAGACTCTGTCCGACTTCTGATCAGTCCAGTCCAGTCCAATCAAGACATTGACGTTGGGTTTTGGCTAAATACTCTCCGATCAACCAGCTGCTCACCGGCCTAGAACACTGTGAGTTGGTTTGTTTGAGTTCCACTTGGAACTTAGGGAAGATCAAGTATTCATATAGAGTGGAATGCTCACCACTGTTGCATGATAGAGTCCTTAGGGTTATTCATTAAACCGGACTCAGTTTAGCACGGGATAAGCTGAGATGAAATGGAATTAAGACTGAGTTAATAACCGGACTAGGACTAAGATGATCGATTATAGTTATTCATGAATCGATATATATTATGATGAATTATGACCTAGTTGAATTGGCTAAGGATAATATGCATGTCTTGATTATGTATTACTTGGTTGATTAGTTATGATTTAAACATGCCTTAGGGATGTTAGGATGATTGCTGCTGGTTAAGATTATTGTTTGTGCAGGGATTGTGGTAATGTTGTCGTCTAGGGATCTTTGGCCATATAGGCCGATCTCCTAGTTTTGATGTTGATACTACGAGTCCTATGCCATATAGGCTGGACTACGAGTATTGGTGGATATTGTCGTAGACTCCTAAGTATTGTTTAGTTTTGGATAGGAGTCTTGTCCCTTAGGTCTTTCCTAGGGATAATTGTGTCGAGTGTGTGTTATGCCGACAGCAGGTGCGAAACCTGCCCATGCTAGGCATGTTTTGGGGTGGACTAGTGTTTCCTCGCCCTCGTGCCCAGCGGGTTCAAGGAAACCCCTTATTCGTTGGATCGGGAACACTCAGACGAACGGGGTCATGTCCTATGGCTGAGTATTACACGACGGTGTAATGTGGCAGTGACCCAAAGGACTATGGGCTGTCGCGCAGTGACCCGAAGGACTGTGGGCCACGGTCGGTTGAAACTTCCTTCTTCTGGCCTCTGTGGTAGGAAGATAGGATATTGCCGATAGAGAGGATGAACAGTCACCAGGGCCCAAGTTAGAGTGTTGTGTCGTCTTAGTTTATTGTGTTGAGTTAGTCTTATTGTGTTGTGTTGGGGGGTTTTGGAACCCTCGAGTCAGTATTAGCACCGAGATACGATGTTATCTCTGATCGAGTCATGATTATTAGAATTGTTAGGGATCCGTTTTAGTGGTTGGCCGTGTGGCCAAGGTTATTATTATTAGATTAAGGATGAGCATACCTTAGTCGGTGTTGTTTTGGGGATTAGCCTTAAGCTTTGTTTATTGCGTTTAGGCTAGATTGTTTGTTATTTTGGGTTGTCTGGGCTAGCTACTAGGTTTTGGATAGAGGGAGCCAGCTCACTGAGTGACCTTACGTTACTCACCCAACTCTCGTTGTCCTTTTTGCAGGAGACCAGGTTGTAGAGGATTGGACGCATAGGCCACCAGAGTAGATTTGCAGTGAATTTGCCTACGGTTTGATTCTTAAAAAATTTTATGTTTCCGTTGCGTTTTATTTGGATTTGGGATCTCTAAAATATTTAAATGTTCTTAAAAGACATAGAATTGAATTTAAAAATCAACTGGTCCAATATGATATTGGTTTAGTCCAAACCAACACAACGTTAGGTCTTGGTACGTGTTGAGAAACCTTAGGCCTCGATCTAACGGAATCGTTAAGTTTGGGTGTAGGTTGTAAAGCATTCAGCCTTGAGTCAGCGGGACGTGTTAGTGGACGAACTGTTCTAAGTCGTAGAGTAAATTATATGATTCTGACCGGATCATCCCTAGCCCGTCATGTAGCTCTTTCGGACCATGGTGTTGGGTTGGACGGTCGGTCATGTTCTTGTTTGATTGTTGGCCGGTGGGTCGACCTATGCCTAGGACGGTTCGGGGGTGTTACAGAGGTGGTATCAGAGCATGATTACGATTATGCTCACTGATTCCCGTGTTTTCAAACGTTTTCAATAATTTTCTAGTCAAAAGGAGTCGCCAATGTACTCTCCAGGAAATCCGGTCGTGTCCAATCGTTGGGAAGGGGTTTGTTAGATTATAGTATTAGAATTTCGTCTAACCCATATATATTTTTGTAACTTTGATTCCACAGGTTGTTGCACTGGTGTGGTAGGGTGAATATTTGGAGTTATGGAGGATTTCGACGTTTTACCTAGTCCTACACTGGCAGACCTTTTTGCGCCCTAGAGTTTTGATCAGGTTGTGCCTGACATGTTCACGACACCTATCATCATGTCAGATGATGAGTCAGACGATGTGGCGGTTCCAGCACCTATTATTATCATTTCGGATGATGACACCGAGTCAGATAATGATGTTCTGGAGATGCCTTCAGTAGCGCCACTGAGCCCTATCACTATTTGGTCTACGGGCACTACAGGGGAGACCCCTAGCTATGATCCTGCCGAGGATCATGGTCCTTCTCCTCCGACGCCAGAGGTAGGGATGCCATCTTGGTCCCCACCTTTGGAGG
>NC_027752.1:27500761-27507303 GCF_000695525.1 Brassica oleracea var. oleracea
GCTACGATGGAGTTACCATTCCCGGAGATCATATATGATATTGGAGAGCCTTCCAGCTTTCCATATATGGAGACAGCCACGACAGAGTTACCATTACCCCAGACTACTTACGAAACCGGAGGACCATCGAGTTTTCCAGCTTATGCTCCCGGAGGATCAACTTATTTTGGAGATCCTTACGCTACTCAGTCCTTTTATTATGGACAAGGTAGCGAGATGTTCACTGGTGCCGAAGATGGATATGTGGATCCTCACGGATACCCATATCATACTACGACTTATCTTGGAGGATCTAATCTATACCTGAGGGGTTTTGTTCGCGGAACGATGGGGCATTTGACTGCTGTTTGTCCGAGATATGTGGAGTTGCTCGAGATACCCTACCTACCATGTGCACGACCTGCTGGGGGATCGACGGAGTGGGGGCGCTGCCCCAACTGCGCTATGTTACTTTATATATGGCGTCCTTAGACGCTTAGGGCCGGGTAAGTTTGGGTACTAACTTTTTGTTGTGATATAGCGGTGTATAGACTTTCGTTGTGCTATGTGACAGGCTATGTCCCTTTTGTTGTATGATATACCATCAGTAGTTATAAAGGATGTTTTTCTGTCAAGTATATGTATATTTGATGGAAGGATATGTTTTGTAGTGAAAATGGTTATCAGTTTGCGTAATCTATTTAGTAATTATGTGACCATATTATTCAAGTATGCATGTTCTTGTTTGATGTTGCATATTTGAGTTATTTGGTTTGCAAAATGAAAAATGGAGATCGCTTGAACGTATGGTCTAACATAACATTTACAATGGTTGAAATATCACACATATTGTTAGTATCATTGGAACCTTAGAATTTTAGACCGCCTTTTTAAGATTAGATGGTGGAATCTAGAATGCCTGGATAGAATTGCAAGGTTGCCTGGATAGAATTGTTAGGTTGCTGGTTAGCTTTGCAAGTTAGGTTGCCCTGTTAGTATTGCGATTAGTTAGCCTTGCGATAAGTTGTTTGGCTAGTAGATTATTTGTGAAGTGGTTGGCTAACTTGCATATGCAGTGTTCTGTTAAGTTGCAGCTTGTAAGTGTGTTTGTTGATCGAGACTTTAAGGGATGAAAACCTTAAAGTAAAGAGAGTTCAAGGCCAAAAACCCAAAACCCGAAGAGAAAGAGGAAAGAGAGATTCAGAGACTGGACCGTGGTATGGACTGGACAATGGACAGGGACAAGGCTTCACTTCATCAGTATTGAGAAAAGAGAGTTTGACAAGAGGATTCGAGTGATATGGTGCAAGGATGGTATTATCGAGAGAATAAGATAATATCATCGGAAATAAATATACTATGGCCGAGTAAGAGAAGATGATCCAGCAATCATTCAGCTGAAGAGTTACGAAGGTCGTTGTGGATACCTTGAGGAGAACACTCAAGGAACATTGGTATACAGCGTAAAAGAGATGATGAGGACAAGTAGATAATGGATGAGCCATGGGAATTCGAGAGGAAAAGAAAAGGTTCGACCAAGAAGAATTCTTGGAGAAGCATCAAGATGGAGCGAGTCTAAAGTCTGAAGTGTCTATGGAGACCACAAGACGGAAAAATTCAAGAAGAGATCACCATCACCAAGTATCAAGGAGGAGTGTGCCCTGAAGCTGAGCATTTACGCAACAAAGAATTCGAGGACGAATTCTATTAAGGGGGGGGGCGGGGGGAGAATGTGATAACCCGCCCTTCGGGATAAAATGGTCGAGACTGCAAAAATCAGAATCAGATAATCTAAACAAACGAAAGTTGATAAATTATACTTAAGTTTGAGTTCGAGAACATTTAATTTACAATTCCTAAACAATTTAGTTACATTTTCATACTTGTCATCCCTGAGAATTATCCCAAGCCTAACCCTTTCCAAAACAGTTACAACCTATAACCATTCAATCGAACAATCACTTTGTTCAAAACCGATTTACTGCTTTGAACAAAACAGTTACAACCTATAACCAGTTACAACCTATAACCAGTTACAACCTGGGGACGTAACGTTCCAGTTGCCATATGGCGGCCTGAACCTATGAAGTCTCGGTCGCCATATGGCGACATGGGCTTGCGACGTCTCGGTTGCCATGTACCGACCCTGCTGCACGATGTCTTGGTCATTCCTCGAACTTGTTTCGAGCATTCTCCAAGATCAGTGCTTTCAGACGTTGATTTCAAGATTGCCGATAAAACAATTTCAGAACTTATCGTAAAATTTCCTAGTTAAAGATTAAACGAAATTTATTTTTTCCGAGAATTATTTTTCGAGGACTTTCAAGAATTGATTCTGTCCCGACCGTTTTTGACCCCAACAGTTAACCCTCCAGCTCATTAGAACCGTGAACTTCTAGCGAATAGTTAGGCAAGTTAGGCAAGTTAGGCAAATTAGGCGGATTTAATGGTTGAAAAGGTCTGCCGTAAGTGGTCTTCTCGCTCTCCTAAGAGTGGACTGCGGTAAGATTGGGGCTGCGCCTTATGAAGGCTGCCTATGTACCCTTATCAAAGGGATCAAGCCTTTCGTAGTTTGTCCTGAAGTTAAAGTTCCTATGACCTTTTCCAATGATACCTTCGCGATTTAGTTATATATCGCGTAGAGAATATCGAGCATGTTGCTGCCGATGGCATTTTGTAATAGGCCTTTCTCGGCTTCGAGTCTAGCCTTGGAGGCTGTTTGTTTCGGCCAAGTGTGGCCGTATTTATATTTTCGGGACTGGCCATTGGTGGCTTCGAATCCCTGCGTGGTTAGGGTGTTTAAAAATATTGTGCTCGAATCTATATGATTATAGTTTTATAAATCGAGAGAACTAACATCTTTCGGAGTTAGAGGGACATGGTGTGCATTGTCATCTCATTGCTGTCACCCGGACGATCATAATACCAGCCATTGCGCAAGATGAGAATTCTCAAAAAATTTCTAGAGACTCATAAACTTACCAATAAAAATGAGGAGACAAATTTTGGGATCTCATATCGGGGTGTTGATACCCTTTGAGATGTAAGAGACCAGGGGATGCTGGGTTTAAGGCAAGACCTAGGTTTATTTCCGGCTTAAGGCTTTGTGACAACTAATCACTTTCATTTTGCATGTTGCGATTTCATGATTCGTACCGATTTAAAGTCCGCGAAGTGTTATCGGCTTAAATGACTTGTCTTGGTATGAACCGAGCTACTTCCAAAAGCCTTTTGGAGGTGCTGAGAAAAATTTGGAATTTCTTGTATAGCGCACTATGTTATCCTTGTTGGATGTACGAGAGCGTAACTTTGTGCGGATGGCTAAGTCTGTTTAGGATGTTAGAGTTCGTAGGTTGTGATCAGAAACAAATAAATGATAAGTGTTACCATTTATATGTTTGTTACAGTTTAGAGGTGTTAGAGCGTTTGACTGTTTCAAGTTTCTGGGATGAGGGTTCTGTCTGAAAAATTTAGACGGAAAACAGTTCTTCGAGCGTTAGCGATGTCTCGCAGTGCCAAAGGGTGGGTTTTCCTTATGCCGCATTTCATGGTTGAAATGTTTGCCGGCTTGAAGAGTGGTATCGCAAGGGTTTTTTCTAACCTTACGACAAAGAAACGTTTTGGTTTGTTTGCGGATGTTCGCAGCCAAAACTGTCGTTTCTGTTTGGATGCTAAATTGTTTGATTTGTGATCAAGGAAACTTGGACCGAGGGGTTGCGTAAATTTGTCCCAGGGAAGAAGCGTCTTTCTCCACTGTGCTTCATGAAGTGTTGGGCTTCCGAAATTTATTTCGTGTATTTTTAAGGACGACTTGTATAGCTCTAGGTGCTTTGTTATGAGTGTTTCTTTTCATGCCGCATTTTGTGGGTAAAATTTTGCGGGATTAAAGCTAGCATACAGAACTTAGTCGATCGTCGATAAGTTCAAATTTTATGTTAACCGTTTGGTTGTCAGGACCGAGTTTTGTTATGAAGTTTTATCGCATGATTTTTTCTTATGGGTTATACGACAAATTGTTTGTGTAATGGTCACATCGTGTTTTATGACAAATCGGGGATCGTCGTTTAGCCGGTAAGTGATTGGAGCAGTGGTCGCTCAATTGTTTTGGCTTTGCGTGAAATCTGTGTTCAGCTGTATAGCCAAGGACGTTGTTTGCAAAGGACTGGACCACGGCACATTCGTGTTAACACTAAGGTCATGTAAGTTTATGATTTTCCTCAAAGGAGATGCCAAATTCAAATTCAGACTTTTACTGGAAGGCGTAACTGGCCGAGGGAAAAGAGCGTTTATCGAGATTGATAGGCCAAGTATACCGAAAATTTCCGTTTTAAGATGGCCTATGTTTTTAGAAAAAGATTTTCCGTATTAGGTTTCAGTTATATGATGAATGTTTAGTATAATGTATTCCTTTTGTCATATGAAAATTGTTTTCTTTTTGTCAGAGGGAGACGAAGCCTAAGATACTCGACACAGAACCTGTGCAATGTCAGCTGCGAGGTCACTGCCTGCTCGGATGTGTCCGAGGGAAACACAAAATTGTTTTCTTTTTGTCAGAGGGAGACGAAGCCTAAGAGACTCAACACAGAACCTGTGCAATGTCAGCTGCGAGGTGACTGCCTGCTCGGATGTGTCCGAGGGAAGCGACAGGCAGGAGTCAGCGATCTGCCGGGAGCTTCATTTTTGGTTATACGAAAAAGTATTTACGATGGTTCTTCGTAAGACCCATTATGTTTATTTCCTAAAGTTGCTTCGTACGACTCGATTTGACTACACGGAGGATTTTTCTTGAAATTATTGTGATAGGGGCTTCTTGTAGAAGTAAATAGAGAGTGTTTCTCGCAAATTACTCGTGATTTTGAACGAGGAATATTATTTCCTCATTCAATTTTTCGTTTCACAAAGTCATTTTGCATGACACCGATCTTGGTTTCCTGTAGACTGTTTCGTATAAAATGTTTTTGTTCTACGAAAGAAATGGGTGATCAGTTCTATGAATATAGTAAATCGAAGATGTCTAAGTAAAGTTGTTTCCGCAGATTTTGCGGGACAAGTTTCCGCTTTGATTTTGACCTTTCGCAAAAGTTGCTTGGAATCACTCATGGAGTTTTACCGAGGGTTACTTTGTTACGATTCGATTGCTAACCATCATGTTATTAGTCTGATGCTCGCACAAGTTTTGTAATCGCGAGATTGCGACAAGAGATGATGTAGAGTTTTCAAGACTATGTTTGTGAGGGTTTGGTTATGTTGCTAACTTTGGAGACGAATCTTAGATTGTCGTTTGCCTTTTGGGATGATTTTGATGGGGCATCGCATTGCCTAACTGTTTTTTTACTTATTTCTGCAAGAGTTTGCTTTGTCGAAAGCGTTTTTCTTGATACTGAAGATAAATTTGTTGAAGTATGGGAGTATACGTACTTACTCTCCTTTTTTTTATGAAAGAAAATAAATTAACTGTTCTTTCGAAGAGTTGTGTACGTTTTTTCTTTCTTTAGGAAGCGAGATGAGAATGCATGAATGTGTGGCGATCATTTCTCGGTTTTACGAGTGATTAGATCGGTTTGCAAGTTCTACTTGGACTGTTAAGGAACAATAGAACCAGACTGGAAAAATTGCCTAAAACTTAGCTTGCTAGATTATCCACCTAGATTCTAAATTCCCTAAGTTCATGGCAGTTTCCAAGACGTTTTCATTTCTTTCCTAAGAAAAATTACAAGTATAATAAAGTTTCTAAGTCGGCCATACCTTAGCCTTATGGGAGATTCAGGTTTGCCTCTTCTTCATTCTCCTTCTCTTCGTGTCTTCTGGCCGAAGGAACTTTTCGAAATGATTGAAACAAAGTGAGGAGAAGTAGGTGATGATCCCAAGAAGGATGAGGTTGGCGATTAGGAAAAAGGAAGCAATGGACAAGATGTCATTCGGGTGAGGTTCTCAGTTCGTCAAGCTGTGAGCGAACTGGTTGATAAACCATGGATTTGACTCATTTTCATCCATGATTTAGGTGTTTTTACTAATAATTATTATATTATAGAGTCTATTTATTATATTTATAAGATCAGAAGTGATTTGGAGATAAGTGATGATTTTGGAGCATTTTGGAGATATTTGGAGCAAGCATCCGAGATGACCATCGAGCTCGACCATCGGTCGATATTGAAGATGAATAATCGATCGATGTTCATATCTTGACATCAATCGACAGCGAAGCGCGAATAAAGCCCGTTTGGTCACAGCCGACTTGAAGCCCAAGTCTTCACCAATTTACAAGATTACCCCAAACGAGTTTTAACTTAATTATATAAGCTTTGCCACCATATTAGAGGCAAAGTGTGCTTTTCTTGTTTTATTATTTTCACAGCAAGGTTTTCTAGGATTTTGACAGATTGGAGAGAAGTTCCAAAGTTATAATTTGTGATTGGAACTCCATTGATATCTATTTACTATTCTAATGAAGTTTTCTTACGTAACTGCTGTTATGAATTGCTTAGCCATGTCTGAGTAGTTTCATTGTTAGATTTTAGGGTTTAAATAGGTTAGGAGGGATTAGCCCCAACTATAGATTG
>NC_027752.1:27507627-27507695 GCF_000695525.1 Brassica oleracea var. oleracea
ATACGATAGTTGAGATCATTAGATCTAGTTAATAGACAAGTCTAAACATGCGAAAGCTGATAGACTTG
>NC_027752.1:27507821-27520074 GCF_000695525.1 Brassica oleracea var. oleracea
CAATCTATTGAACAAACACTTGTTCAATATAAAACTGTAATTTACATTTAAATCTCTAAAACCATCTAGCTTAACAAATCATATTAGATTTCTTAGGTTCCCTAGCTCCCTGTGAATTCGATCCCTAAGTACTACAACTCGACCTCTTATTTGAGAGAGTATAAATCACTCCTTAGGGTAATTTGAGTGGTATCAAATTTGGCACCGTTGCCGGGGAGCTTTGATCGCCTATTCGATCTAATTTTTTTTAAGTTTCTGACACAAAATTTTTTCTTGGATTTCCAGGTACATGCCCAGCAGTACTAGAAGCAACAAGGAAACCCAACTACTATTCTCACCAGACCCTGCAAGTTTGGAGCGTTCAATCCGCAAAAAAGTGTGCTCCTCATCGATCGACAGCAACACCTGTTCGTCGCTCGATTTCGTTCAACCACCGTCGACCCAGACACTAGTCCCGTTGACCGATACTCGCTCACCACCGTCGACCGAAGACACTCATCTTCCATCGACCAACATCGTCCATCCGACATCGTTCGATACTCCACCCCAGACATCGATCGATACAGAGCCGCGAGAAGCCGTGAGACATGGTTGCGACTTTGATACTTGTACGAGATAATAATGGGAACTGCATGACCAGGAGGGTCATCTGCGTAATGCAGCAGGTCAGAGGATAGATGCTCAGGGGGCTGCAATCCCTGAGTCTGATGGTAATGCTACATGAACTACTCTACGTGTAGATGAGGCTACGCGACCCAAGACTCATTCTTATGAAATTTCTTTGATAAAGCACGTGTTGAATACTTGAGGAGCAAGATCGCTACCTTCTCTCAGGGGTCTGCAGAATCATTCAGAGGCTCTTGGAACAGATTCAAGTCTTATCAGAGAGACTATCCACACCATGGATTCAATGAAGTACAACTGCTCAGTACTTTTTATAGAGGCATCTCGGTGCAGTACCAGATGGCTCTTGATGCTTCCAGCAATGGAAACTTCAACACCAGGAATCCATAGGAGGCAGTAAAGGTTATTGAAAACCTAGCATCTAGCAACAGCACCAAGAACACTGATTTTGAGAGGAAAAAGTCTGCCACCATCCTTGGCAATGATCAGATGGATGAGGTGAAGGCAAAACTGGATAGTGTTCACAAGCTGCTTAGGAAGCAGGTCTGCTTGGTTGAAGATGCAGAAGTTGTAGACACAGAGGGTAGAGCAGAGGAAGAAGAAAAGGTGAACTACAATGGTGGAACTGGATTCCAAGGTTCTGGAAACCAGGGTGGAGACAGAAATTCCTATGGAAATAGGGGTAATTTCAACCAGAGTTCGCAGTACCAGAAACCCTATAGCAACAACTACAACAACATCAGTTATTATGGAAAT
Source organism: Brassica oleracea var. oleracea (assembly GCF_000695525.1). Classification (NCBI taxonomy): domain Eukaryota; kingdom Viridiplantae; phylum Streptophyta; class Magnoliopsida; order Brassicales; family Brassicaceae; genus Brassica; species Brassica oleracea. Next base: position 27,509,202 of record NC_027752.1, read on the forward strand.
TCCTACTACCAGAAGCCACCGCCGCCTACTCAAGAGAGCAAGATTGAAGAGATGCTTGATAGGGTTCTTGAGGCACAGCAGCGAATGACAGTGGACTTCAATGAGAAGATTGATTCTGTCTACACCAACCTGAACACAAAGTTTGAGACTTTGAGCACTCATGTAAAGAAGCTGGAGATGCAGGTTGTGCAGACATGAGATGCTGTCAAGAGGCAGGAAGCCTCGACAAGAGGGGTAGTGGATGATGTGATGAAACACCACGTGAATGCCATCATTGAGGATGATTTTTGGCAAGTGGTGAAGGAAGAGAAGCTGCAAGAAGGAGATTTCAAAGAAAAAAGTTTGATGAGTTTCGGCAGATTGCATCGGTGTCGATCGACGCCAGACTTCGAACATCGATCGACACATACCAGTCCAAATCGATCGACAAGATCTCCAGAGCATCGACCGATGACACCAACGGAGTCAACCGCATCTTGCAATGCCGTGAGGATTCTGACTCACGAGGAGTTCGCAGCAAAATACCCACGTCCACCCAACCCTGATAACGTCAGAATCGCTCGACGTGATGTTACCCCCATCGATCGACAACAGGATGTCGATACTGATCGACAACCTCCAGCGCCTATCGATCGACGAGCACCTATTACCTACCGAGTGCAGATGCCAAAAATAAATGTTGCACGTCTTAATGCACTCAGGCCCAAACCCAAACCTTTAGAAAACCCACCAGAGACCATCAGGACACCTTCAGATGATGGAGAAGATCCTATGGAAGAGGATAGGGTTCCTACTTGAAGAACCCTAAGGAGAAGAAAGGAAAAAGTGGCGAAACATCTGAAGAGGGGGCCTAATGAAAAGGAAAAGGAAAATTTACGAAAGAGAGGCTTCAGGATTCCTCTAGATAAGTCATTCGAAGAGGCTTATTATACTCACATATTGTAGATATTCTTCAGAAAAACTAGAGAGAAGGAAGAAGACATCAAGAGAATGTTCTATGAAGGTAGAGAAAAAATTAGGATGAGGATTACATTGAAGAAGAAGAGTGATCCTGGGCAATTTGCAATACCATGCACAGTGAAGGGTATTAAATTTCCACATGCCTTGTGCGACACAGGAGCATCAGTCAGCATCCTACCTAGGGTTATGGCAGACCATCTAGGTCTGCAGGTGGAGCCTTCGCTGGAAATGTTCACGTTTGTGGACTGTTCCCAGAGGAACTCAGGAGGAATTGTGAGAGACCTAGAGGTGCAGATTTGTAATACCCTAGTTCTAGTTGATTTCTATGTCCTGGACATCAAGCTAAACTGAAACTCTTATCTACTACTTCGGAGAGCCTTCTTTCAACAGTGGGAGCAGTGTGCAACTTGCAAACCAACCAGTTGTGTCTAACACTCATCGATCCTAATGCCCACTACGACCCCATTCCAGTCAAGAAACCACAGATGTCCTCTAGAAGAATCAATGATCCAGAAATCATTGCAGCTTGCCAATGTGGAGTGGAATTCAAGATAGAATACTCCGCGTCGATCGAAACTCATACTGCAACATCGATCGACAGTGACAATCTTAAATCGACCGATAATCCCCACGAAGAATCGGTCGATAGTCTTCTAGATGATTGGGAGAACGACTACTACAACCCCACTATTGCCGCATACACCATACAAAACATGCATACAGAAGAGTATGATGAAGACTATGAGGATGAACGATCTACTGAGTACAAAGCCATCCTTGATGAGGAAGATACACTTCTACAATATTCCTCTTGGAAAAGGAATGCACCATCGATCGACGTACCTGGCTCACCATTGATCGATACTCAACCTCATCAGAGAAACAGGAAACGAGCATCGTCCGACATCACCAACTACTCATCGATCGACACAGAAGTCAATCAAGTGCGAGAGGGAGACTACTCGATTGACAGTTGGGAAGATGATCACCATCACGAAAGCTATGCAGTAGAAACAACAATATATGAGCCAGGAGCAGATGAACTACATGAAGGTTTCACATATGAAGAACTTTTCAACATGCAAAGACGAGATTAAACAGCTAAACATTGATCAGAAACTGCTTGGGGAAGAACACAATACAGGCATCGGATCGACAGAGCACGCCGTCCATTGATCGACATAACTCCTTCAACATCGATCGACCTTGCACATACAACATCAATCAACATCCGCTCTAAACCAAAAACCACTGTAAGCGAAAAACATAAATTTAATAACGAGTATCTAACTCCAGACGAATTTGGTATTTTCAGGGACCCAGATGGCCACGCAAGAGCAATAGACGGATGTATACTGAATATATCTCGAAAAGATATTGCAGACATCCTTCAGACAGCCAATGGAGCAGAAAATTTGTTCGTACATCAACACAACATTCCAGAATACCAACAATAGGATACAAAAGAGTTCTATGACGCAGCTGGTGGCATAGACAAAAGCTTCAAACTAAGGCTTCGCCATCCCACTCGACCATCAATCGACGTTGACGTCCCAACATCGGTCGACAGACAGCCAAAACTCGGCAGAAGAGCCTTTGATTTCCACGGTACCCGAAGATTTTACTGGGAAGAGAAAGATCAGTATGGAGTCTACAGAGATGAACAGGGATACGCCAGTGATCTAGATGGAAACACCATTCGTCTTCACAACATGGATATCAGAAGAGTTCTGGAGAGAGCTTTGAGAGATGAGCCAAGATACATATGTCTTCCTGAAAATGCTAAATTATTCACACAGACCAAGCTGGTACCAGAGATTTACACCAAGGACGAGATCAATAAGATGTTCTATGGAGTCTGTGGAGAACAAGAGAAGAACAAAGAAGCTTTCCAGATGAAACTTGATGGTGTCTACGATCCATTGAATGATAGTATCAGTTGGCTAACTACTTGCATGGAGGAGATGAAGCAAGACATAGCCAGAATTCAACATGCTACCGACGTTGCTCGATCGTCATGGATCGACAGATATCAACAGACATCGATCGACGTTCGTCACCGCACATCGATCGACAACCAGATGCCGACATCGGTCGACAACCAGATGCCAACATCGGTCGACGACAATCCACCACATCCACATACGATGAAGTCTCAACATAACTTTCACACCAGGGAAGAGATAGATCAGTTGGTAGAAGGGATCTATAGAGCTCTGGAAAATACAGAAGAGAGGCTTGATGGGAGATGTGATGACATCTATTTCCCAATGGATCTTAACATTATTTCTTTGACTTCCAAGATTGAAGCTATACAAGGGGAATTGGTGGAGATTCAGAGTTACATTGCCCTTCGACCAGAAGCATCGTCATCGATCCACAGACGCAACAACAAATCGACCGATATTCATCATCGATCATCGATCGATGACGCTACAAACCGAGGCCGGCTAGTACCAAAGATGACATCAGACATGTCCGACACACATTACCATGGAGAGGAGATCTCATCTGACACATACGCCACACTTACAAGACATCAGTTTAACCTTGAGAGTCTTGAGGATAGATTGTAGAGAATAGAAAACACAACTGCAACAATGAAAGAAAAATGGCGTAGATGGGATGAAGCAATGAGAGACTTCACTGGTACATGGTTCAACAAGCGCAGAGAAGAGATGGACACTTGTTTTCCAACAAGTTCCAGCTTTCAAAATTACTAGCCCAATCACCTCCAAAGTCAAGCTAAATGATTATAACAAAGCGCTAAGTGGGAAGCAACCCACTATTAGGTAATATTTATTTAGTTTTTATTGATATAATATTTATGTTGGTTTTTAATTATTGCAGGTCATAAAAATAAAAAAACACACAAAAAGAGATCCGAGTAGACGATTGCCGTGAGTATCGACCGACGAGAAGCTGTCGACATCGATCGACATTGCCTAACCTGCCACGACCGATATCAACATCCCTACATCGGTCGACATCCATTACGGTCTGGTATAATGTGCTTTTGTGGTTAGGACTTCTTAGATGTGAATTGCAATATTTCAGAGGTAATGATTCTAAGTTTTAAATCATGCGAGTCCATGCTGTTTTTAAAACCTCTTTCAGAGAGACTGCTTGTTTGTTTTGCTTGAGGACAAATAAAAGGGTAAGTTTGGGGGAGTTGATAGACCATGGATTTGACCCATTTTCATCCATGATTTATAGGTGTTTTTACTAATAATTATTATATTATAGAATCTATTTATTATATTTATAAGATCAGAAGTGATTTGGAGATAAGTGATGATTTTGGAGCATTTTGGAGATATTTGGAGCAAGCACCCGAGATGACCATCGAGCTCGACCATCGTTCGATATTGAAGATGAATAATCATTCGATGTTCATATCTTGACATCGATCGACAGCGAAGCACGCAGAATGCCCGTTTGGTCACAGCCGACTTGAAGCCCAAGTCTTCACCAATTTACAAGATTACCCTTGACGAGTTTTAATCTAATTATATAAGCTTTGCCACCATGTTAGAGGCAAAGTGTGCTTTTCTTGTTTTATTATTTTCACAGCAAGGTTTTCTAGGATTTTGATAGATTGGAGAGAAGATCCAAAGTTATAATTTGTGATTGTAACTCCATTGATTTCTATTTACTATTCTAATGAAGTTTTCTTACCTAACTGTTGTTATGAATTGTTTAGCCATGTATGAGTAGTTCCATTGTTAGATTTTAGGGTTTAAATAGGTTAGGAGGGATTATCCCAAACTATAGATTGCTGAGTTGTTGTAATTGTCATTAGGATTGTTTATTAATGCATGTCTCTAGATTAGCTACCTAGAACTTGCCCTAGGATTGATAGATAAAAGCGAGAGTTTCATTCTCATCCTAAAAACATTCGAACTAAGCTAAGTTTCTTGCTATGAGTAAGGCGAGAGCTGATCTAGTGAGCTTAGTAAGCTATCATTCAACTCGCGCATAAAGCTTAACTAGAAGCGCGTCGATCGATATCATTATTGAATCATCGATCGACGGAGCGAAAGGTGAATCGATCGATATCCCTATAGGATCATCGATCGACACTTTCTAATTGATCAACATACGATAGTTGAGATCATTAGGTCTAGTTAATAGACAAGTCTAAACATGCGAAAGCTGATAGACTTGTTGACTAAGTAGTTGAGCTTTACATTATCATCTATGCAACTCATAAGGCATCTGTAGGATTATAATCCCAAGTTTCCTTAGTAAAAACCCTAAGTCTAACTATTTTCTTTTTAAGCACCAAAACCTCAATCAATCTATTGAACAAACACTTGTTCAATATAAAACTGCAATTTCTATTTAAATCTCTAAAACCATCTAGCTTAATAAATCATATTAGATTTCTTAGGTTCCCTAGCTCCCTGTGAATTTGATCCCTAAGTACTACAACTCGCCCTCTTATTTGAGAGAGTATAGATCACTCCTTAGGGTAATTTGAGTGGTATCACTGATCCTGTCCCAGCCCTTATTGTCTTTTCTTTTCCGTTGATCGTTTCATATGATCTTGTTTGAGTTTATGAATGATGTTTCGTTAAATATTGTCGAGCCTTTATTTTACGAAATTTATTACGCAAACTGTTTTCAAGTCAATTTTACGAAAGTTGTTTCGTAAAATGTTGCCGAGTTAAATTTTACGAAAATTACTTTGTAAAATGTCGTCGAGTTTAATTTTATGAAAGTTTATTTGTAAAATGTAGTCGAGTTTAATCTTTCGAATTGTTTCGTACAAAGTCGTCGAGTTTAAATTTACAAATATTGTTTCAAAAAATGTCGTCGAGTTTAATTTTACAAAAGATGTTTTGTGAAATGTTGTCGAGTATTATTTTACGAAAGTTGTTCCGTAAAATGTTATCAAGTTTGGTTGTGCGAGAGCAGCTTTTCGGAAAACACATGTTTTGTGGCTGTTATGCCGGTCCTTTTTCTGAGTTTTAACATCAGAAACTCTCGATTCGGTGAGCTTAATTTTTCCGAAAGTCTGCAGTGACACACAATTTTAGGTTTTAGAAAACGTCTTAGCAGTGAGGGATACAATCTCTCGTTTTTGCTTTGTTTAGTCGTCGTTAACCGTTTTAGGTTTTGAGTGACTTTTATAGAAATCACATTCGTTTCCCCGAAGGTTTTTCGGAAGAAGTACAGACGTGGGGGATTGTCAACCCAATTTTCTGCGCTTCTATTTCTGCGAGTAATCTTAAGATTTTTCCGCGGTTTTTGGGGAGATCAAGTTTTATTTTCCCGAAGAGTTCTCACAACTAGGTAAAGAAACAAATTTTATGTGGTTTGATAGATATTATTGTTTCCCTTTCTGTTTAGATTGAGAAATCTGGATCACGTTTTCATGCTCTTCCTGTGGCAAAAATTACGACTAGGTTTTCGATTTTCTTGAGCACTGCGGCATTTGCGTAAGCGTTGGCCATAGGAGCAGTCGCTGCTGGAGTTGTTATAGCAGTTTGTTTGTGAGCTGCGAGTTTGTCTTTCATATACCCAGACATCGTTTTGACCAAGCGTTTTGCAGCTGTGACTTAGAGTAATCCGACCCCCCTTCTTCTAACGCCAAACTCTAGCAAGCGAAATTCACACTGTCAAATTTCGTCAAATTAGGAAAGTTAGGAAAATCCTAAATTTCCAGAGGTCACGGATCTCTACGAGAACCAACGACAAGTGACCAAACAAATGCTGAAAATATGAAAAGATAACAAAACGAATTTACATATGATATACTATGGATTTTATCAACTTTCAGCCATAATATATCAGTGTTTTAGGAACTGTCTATGTTGTTTTGGAGTCCTTTTAGAATTTTTACAGATCAGGGATGATTTGGAGAAAAGTGATGATTTGAGTGTATTTTGGAGATAAAATGAGGGGAAGCTCGAAGCTAACCATCGAACAAGTTCGAGGTCGACATTCAGAGTTCACCATCGATCGATGCACACTGTGTGCTATCGATCCACAGCGAAGCGCGCAAAGCCCAGTCGGCTTAAAACCAATGTCAAGACATAATTACGGAGATACCCCTGGTCGAGTTTTAACCTAATATTTATTTGTTATGCCATTGTTCTAGGCAACATACGCTTTCTATTCCGTAGTTTTACACAGCAAAGGTTTTTAGTAGATTTGGAGAGAAGATCCAAGTCTCCTTCAGAGATGTGTATTGGAACTCCAGTATTTCTAACCTTAATCTATTTTTGCATTCTTTTATTATGATTGTTTTGAATTGCTTTGCTATGTCTGAGTAATTCACCTTGTTAGGTTTAGGGTTCAAATAGGATTATGAAGGATTAGCCCCAAAATATAGATTGCTGAGTTTTTTGTGGTATCCATCAATTGAATGGCTCCCAATGCATGTGTTCTAGAGCAGCTAACTAGAACCTTGATATTAGGATAATTAGGCGCAAGTGGAAGCATGGTTTGTTACCTAAATTAGTTCACATTGTGCTAGGATTGCTAGAAACAAACGTCATCTGATTTTGTTAAACCTAGTGAACATAAGTCAAACCCGCTCGGTAAAGCTTACTAGAAGGATCGTCGACGACAACCCCATAGGTGTATCGACTTTCTGAAAGGTGTATCGATCGATTATCCATTGATAATATCGATCGATTATCCATTGATAATATTGATCAACACTTTCTCTAGATCAACAAATGATAGTTGAGATCCGAGATCCAGAAAATAGATATTCTAAACAAACGAAAGTTAATGGTTTATTACTTTTTTTTAGTTCTAGAATATCCAATAAACTACTCTAGCTTATATACTATTATAATCATGATTATCTGAATAGAAACCCTAAGTCTAACGCTTTCTCATAATCGTTTACAAAACCTCAGTCCAATCAACCGAACAACTGCTTTGTTCATCACTGTTATTTAAAATTTACTTAATTGAGCTAGCTTAATCATAAACTCTTTAAGATCTTTTGTGTGCCCTAGATCCTTGTGGATTCGATCCCTAAGTACTACAACTCAACTTCTTATTTGAGAGAGTACAAATCACTTAGCGTAACTTGAGTGATCTCAAATTTGGCGTCATTGTCAGGGAGCTTTGATCGCCGTTAGATCTTGTTTTGGTAGTTTTAAGGCTAGGTTTTTCTTTTACTCAAAAACTGATAAATTTTTTTCTTAACGTCTTTCAGGTGCATGTCCAACTGTACTAGAAGCAACAAGTAAAAATCCCTACTCTTCTCAGACCCTGCACTCTTGGAACGCACGATCCGCAAAGAAAATAGATCCATGTCGACCGACACTTTTCAGCAAACGTCGACCGATACTCTTTATCCGTCGACCGATAGTTGTGCACTACCTACGATCGACACTTCAGTCCAAACATCGATCGATATCTGTACGCGAAACATGGTTGCGACACTGATCCTAAAGACGGATGAGAATGGAGACCTTCATGACCAGGAGGGTCAGAGGTTGGATGATCAAAGGGCAGTAATTCTTAATCAAGATGATGATATCGCTGCAGCTGATCAAGCTGTAGACGATGATGCTCGACCCAGAACGTTGGCTGACTACGATCGTCCAGATCAGTACTACGCCAACAGATCTGCTATTCGTCCTCCTGCTATTCAGAGGACAGACTTCGAGCTGAAACCCCAGTACTTTACACTCGTGACTCAGACACCTTACTGAGGGTTGTCACACGAGCATTAAATGGGCCATCTGGAGCGGTTCGAGGATTTGGTTTCTGCCATTAAAGCTAATGGAGTCTCTGAGGACTATCTTTTCTGCAATCTCTTCAAGTACTCATTGGCTGGAGAAGCTTCGGGTTGGCTCAAGCAGTTACCACCAGAATCTCTCACATCCTGGACTGACATCAAGAATGCGTTCATGCGCAATTTATTTGATGAATTGCGAGCTGAGGACTCAAGGAGCAAGATTGCTACATTCACTCGGAGCCTACAAAGTCATTCAGAAGCTCATGGATCAGATTCAAGTCCTATCAGAGAGAATGTCCACACCAAGGATTCAACGAAGTGCAGCTACTCAGCACTTTCTTCAGAGGCATCGCACTGGCATATCAGATGGCTCTGGACACAGCTAGTGAAAGAAATTTCAACACCAGGAATCCAGAGGAAGCTTTGAGACTGATTGAGAACTTGACGGCTGGCAATAGCACCAAAAACACTGATTTTGAGAGGAGAAAATCAGCCACCCTAGGAAAGGACGAGCTGGACGATGCTAAGGCCAAGATGGACAGTGTTCACCAGTTTCTTAAGAAGCAAGTTAGGTTTGCAGAGGATATAGAAGCTGTAGAGATCAACAGTGATGGAGATAGGGAAGAAGATGTGAACTTTATCAGTGGTACATGCTTTCAGAATCAGAGGCCTGGGAATCAGAGTGGATACATAAACTCCTATGACAATGGACAGAGGAGTAAATTCAACCAGAATTCACAGTTCCAGAAACCCTACAGCAACAACTTCAACAACAGCAACTGTGGAAACCGAAATTCGCACTGTCGATTTACGTTTAAATTAGGAAACTAGGAAAACCCTAATTTCCCAGAGGTCCCGGATCTCTGCGAGAGCCAACAGCAAGTGACCAAATATATGCGGAAATCGTGAAAAGATAAAAAACGAGTTTAGAGAAAACAAGAGATCTTATTTCGAGTCCGCGTAAGAGCGTTGCGATCATTACAAAGGCTGTCAGCGAGTTACCCAGTTCTAGCGGCCTAAAAGCTCAAACCTATTTGAGTCGCAGCTCGATAACGAAAGACGAAGAAAGTACATAAAAGGTTTTTTGTTTGATTTCGGACTGAACCTTATGAAAGGCTGCCTATGTACCCCTTTCGAGGATCAAGCCGAACGTAGTTCAAGAGTGAACCAAGAAATCGAACTGCTTGTGCGCATTCGTCCGGTAATTGGGTGCCAGTCATGGAAACAGAGCATGTCGAGAATAATGCCTCAGAGTTTCTAAGTCTCAAAAGTTTTTCCTCGTGCCTCTCGCCTAGGACTCCTTATATACTTGCTCCTATGTCGGTTTACGCTTTTCCCCTTCTGCTTTTAAACAGTCATAGCTTAAAAATGGAGATATTTCATTTTTCCCGATCTTTGTGATTATCTTCGGAAACTTCACATTTATCCGCGAAAACTTGACATTTATCTTGCCTTACGAACCAAGCATAAACTGTCATACGGCTTATGGGCTTTTGGTTAAGAAATCGTAAGTGGGCTTCGAGCTTCGTCTTAGGCCTCTTTGGGGTCGTCTTTGGCTCGAAACGTTTATTACGGTTTCTTCGATAAAAGCAAACTTCCCGCATTTTTTATCGTAAAGTTTGACTGATGACTTCGCGTGACAGGAAACATAGAATGATTTAGCCACAGTCTACGGGAGATAGCATTTAAAGAGTAGACGAGGATGCATGGATTTGTGTCGTATCGACGTTTTGGGAGAGCTTGGCTTCGAGCTCGGTCGCTACGTAGCGACCGGGCTTGGCTCGAGCTCGGTTGCTACGTAGCGACCGAGCTTGATTCGAGCTCGGTCGCTACGTAGCGACCTTTTTTGAGCTCTTGTTTGATGTCTCGTGAATGTATTTTCTCCGCAAGATTCTTTGTAAATCTTTTTCGAAGATTTATTTTTCGTAAAAACTTTCATGCCAACTTTTACGGACTTTCAGACATTGATTCCGTCGTGACCGATTTTGACCCCAACAGTTAGCCCCCCAGCTCGTTAGAACCATGAGCTTATACCGTGAGGTTCTAGCGAGTGGCTTGGCAAGTTAGGCAAGTTATGTGAGTTAGGCAGAATTAATGGTCGAAGAAGTCTGTGGTAAGTGGTCTTCACGCTCTTCTAAAAGTAGAACGCGATAAGATTGGGGCTGCGTCTTATGACGGCTGCCTACGTACCCTTGTTGAAGGGAT
>NC_027752.1:27520215-27520516 GCF_000695525.1 Brassica oleracea var. oleracea
TCTAACTCTGTGTGAACTGCTATATCCGTGATCTGTTTCAAGAGTTTTTCGCAGTGTGTAAACTTGCGGGATTTCTGACGACGCTCGAATATTGGCAAAGAGACAAATTTTGGGATCTCGTATCAAAGTTTTTTATACTATGCCTAGAGATGTTAGTGACCAGTGCACTGGGTTTAGGGCAAGACCTAGGTTTACTCCTGGTTTTAGAGGGTGCGATGACTAATTCGACTTACGTATCCCGTTTCAGTTTCATCCTGATTCCATACCGATTTAAAGTCCGCGATAGGTTCTCGGCTTATAC
>NC_027752.1:27521050-27521608 GCF_000695525.1 Brassica oleracea var. oleracea
TTGCTCAATTAGGATTGCTATTTACTTTTAAACCATAAAACAACAAACACTTAGAATTAATAATTCGACTAGATGTAATAGGTTTCCCTAGCTCCTTGTGGATTCGATCCCTAAGTACTGCAACTGAACCTCTTATTTGAGAGAGTAATTCACTCCTTAGGGTAATTTGAGTGGTATCAAATTTGGCGCCGTTGCTGGGGAGCTTTGATCGCCATTAGATTTAGTGTTATTAATTCTTATTATGTTCTCTACCCCCATTCTCACACAAAAAAAAATTCTTGTCTTTTCAGGTGCATGCCCAGCAGTACCAGAAGCAACAAGGACAAACACCTGCTATTCTCAGAAGATCCTGCTCACTTGGAACGAACGATCCGCAAAGACCAACGTTCCACATCGCTCGACGCAGCAGCTTTCACGTCGACCGATTATCACACCCAACCGTCGACCGACACCCGACCTTCATCGTCGATCGATCTACATCGTTCGACATCGATCGATACTACACCGCGTACATCGACCGATCATCAGTCGCGAAACATGGTTGCGATTGTTATTCTC
>NC_027752.1:27521727-27522371 GCF_000695525.1 Brassica oleracea var. oleracea
AGGAGCTGCTCAACCTGTAGAAGAGGCTGCTCGACCAAGGGCATTGGTTGACTACAATCGTCCAGATGAGTATTACGCGAACAGATCAGCTATTCAACTTCCAGAGATTCAGAAGCAGAATTTCGACCTGAAGCCTCAGTACTACATACTCGTGTTGCAGATACTGTATCAGATGGCTCTTGATACAGCTAGCGAGGGAAACTTCAACACCAGGAATCCGGTGGAAGCTTTGAGACTGATAGAAAATCTAGCAAATAGCAGCAGCACCAAGAACACTGACTTTAAGAGGAAGAAGTATGTTATATCCCTAGAGAAAGAGTAGATGGATGAGTTAGAGCAAAGTTAGATGTGGTTCATGAGCTTCTTAGGAAGCAAATCCGCTCAGCTGAAGGAGAAGTAGCTGTAGTCAAGGAAGGAGAAGAAGATGTGAACTACATTGGAGCTACTGGATTTCAGAGGTCTGGAAACCAGGGTAGAAACAGAAACTTCTATGGCAATGGTCAGAGGAGTAACCAGAGTTCATAGTTCCAGAAACCTTTCAGCAACAACAGCAGAGGCTATGGAAACTCATTTTACTTGAATCCACCACCACAGACTCAGAAAAGCAAGATTGAAGCAATGCTTGACAGAGTTCTGGAAGGACA
>NC_027752.1:27522453-27524545 GCF_000695525.1 Brassica oleracea var. oleracea
AAAGAGGCAAGAAGCCTTGGCTAGAGAGGCAGGAGTTGAGAAAGCAAAACACCACGTAAATGCCATCATAGATGATGATTTCTGGCAAGTGGTGAAGCATGAGAAGCTTGGAGAAGGAGACTTCGAAGTTGAAAGCTCCATGAGTTTCGGCGGATCACTTTGGTGTCGACCGATGTCAATGGATGCACATCCCTCGACAGACCATGACGAAGATTGATCGACGGATTACTCTAACCATCGATCGACGTCATCTGCTAAATCGACTGCGGAGTGTAGTGCACTTCTGTTTCGGCGGATCACTTTGGTGTCGACCGATGTCAATGGATGCACATCCCTCGACAGACCATGACGAAGATTGATCGACGGATTACTCTAACCATCGATCGACGTCATCTGCTAAATCGACTGCGGAGTGTAGTGCACTTCTGATCATGACTCATGAGGAATTCGCAGAAAAATATCCTCACCCACCCTCCCCTTTCTACGTCAAAATCGATCGACGGCATGAGCCAGCAGTCGACTGACATATAGAGACTGATATCGATCGACGGGCACCTCTCACCTACCGAGTGCGATTACCATCTATTGATACTGACCGAATCAACGCACTCAGACCACCACCTAAACCTTTAGCAAACCCACCAGAACCTACAACCAACCCTTCAGACACTAAACCAGAGCCTATGAAAGTTGATGAGGCAACTGAAGGAACAAGGTTAAGGAAAAGAAAGGAGAAGATTCTTAAGAACCTTAAGAGGGAAGCTAATGAGAAGGAGATGGATAGTTTCACTAAGAGAGTCCTCAGAATCCCAGTGGAGAAACCTTTTGATGAGGTTTATTACACACACCGGTTGTGGATGTTCTTCAGAGGGACTAAGGAGACTGAGTAGGACATTAAGAGAATATTTCATCATGTCAGGGAAATGATGAAACTAAGGATCACATTGAAGAAGAAGAGTGATCCTGGGAAGTTCGCAATACCATGTGTGGTGAAGGGTATTGAATTTCCCCATGCACTTTGTGACATAGGAGCATCAGTCAGCATACAACCTAAGGTTATGGCAGGCCAGCTGGGTCTGAAAATAGAGCCTTCATCAGAATCTTTCACCTTCGTGGACCTTTAAGAAAGAAGCTCAGGAGGCATCATAAGAGACCTTGAGGTACAGATTGGTAATGCCCTTGTCCCAGTAGATTTTCATGTCCTGGACATCAAGCTTAACTGGAACTCTTCAGTTCTGCTTGGAAAAGCTTTCCTGGCTACAGTAGGAGCTGTATGTAACATGAACACCAGTAGATTGTGTCTAACACTGATAAATCCAAACGTCCACTATGACCTAGTTTGAGATGTGAGACAACAGGTCAACCTCGTGGAGCTTGGAAATGATCTCGACTACATTGCAGCATGCCATTGTGGAGCAGAGTACGAAACAGAGTACTCGGAATCGATAGACACTCACACTGCATCATCGATCGATTCCAATGAGTCACCGACGACCGAAGAACACTATCCCATGTCGCTCTACGAGAAGCATCTGGTAGACCACTTCACATTACCAGATCAGTTTTATCCAGACTTTGCCTTTCAACAACCCAACAAAAAAGGATGTGATGACTATTCCAAAGGCAGTTGGGCAGACAGTGGATTCCATGAAAGTTTTGCAGTAGAGACTGTAATTCCTTCATCCAATGAGGATCCTACTGAGGAGTATGATGAGGATTACTGGAAGGAAAGAGCTATAGAGATTGCTTTGCAGGATGAAAGATATTCAAGACATTCGTTCAACAACACGTCTCCACCAACGATCGACAGAGTCTACTCAGCATCGGTCGATACCCACCCTCATCCAGCAAAATGAACTTATGCATCGATCGATACCACACCAGGTACATCGATCGATATTAAAGCCACCGCCTTTGAAAAGGTAAAAGGGAATATTCCAATTCCAAGTAGGTTTACCAATACCTATATAAGGAGTTTCGCCCCCCAGATTACTTCTCACAACCCCATAGCAGAAAAGATGAATGCTCCCACAAACAAATCAGAAGGAACATCAAGGAAGAGCATTCGATCCAAAAACCCTAATTCAGCAGA
>NC_027752.1:27524640-27526953 GCF_000695525.1 Brassica oleracea var. oleracea
AGGGACCCAGATGGCCATGCAAGAGCTATGGATGGGAGAATTCTACAAGTATCCAGAGAAGACATAGCAGATATTCTTCAGTTGGCCTATGGACCAGAAAACTTGTTTATGCAGCTACGCAGCATTCCAGACAACATCCCACTTGTTCCAGACGAACATCCAAGGGCCGACACAACAGAAATTGGTTCACACCAATCGTGTCAACCAGTAGGCCAAACATCGATCGACAAGGATGCTCTTATATCGTTCGACAGGGCACCTTTACCAACGATCGACAGACGTTACGAATGTGGACATCGCGCTTATGACATCTATGGAGCCAAAAAGTTCAGATGGGAACAGAAGGACGAATATGGTGTCTACAGAGATGAGTCTGGATATGCAAGGAGTGTAGCTGGTGAGATGATCCTTGTTACCAAGGAAAACATCAGAAAAATTCTGGAGAGAACATCCCTATTTGAGGAGAGTCACATATGTCTTCCAGAACATGCCACTTCTTTCAGACCGACAATACTGGCACCAGAGATCTACACCAAGGATGAGATTAATGAGATGGTGACTGGTATTTGTGGAGCTCAGGACAAGCTAGGAGATGAACTCAAGACATTGGTAGATGACACTTATCAACCTTTGGACATAGGTTACAATGAGCTTTTCAGAAGTATGGCACATATGAAGACAAAGATTGAGAGTATGCAGCACATTCTTGAGAAAGAAGCTACTACATCACCATCAATCGACGCCAACAAAGCAACATCGATCGACGTCAAGCCACAGACATCCCAGATTCCTGCAGGACCGGAAAGTTTGGCCGAAAAGAAGGATGAATGGGAGATCGCATACATCAACACAAAGATTAACGACGTATACAACCCTCTCAACAACAACGTGGACTGGTTAAGCACGAGAATTGATCTGCTACAGCAAGATTTGGACACCATTCGCAAGAAGGACCAACAACTAGCAACATCGATCGATATCTGCACCATCACATCGATCGGCAGCAAGTTCGCAGCCATGGAAGTTAGATTACAAACATACGAGGATATGCACGACTGTTTCACCTCACCTATCATGCGATACTTGGACACCTTGTCTACACAGATGATGAATGTCCAGAGGGACATTGGCACGCTTAATGATCAACATGATTTTCAGGAAGAATGTTCAACATCGATCGATAGGTTCCGCAGGGCATCGCTCGATGTCAATAAACCTACAGAACATCCCTTACACAGCAGCAGAAGTTGATCAGATCACATCAAAGCTTTACACAGCTATAGACACCATGGAGGACCGGTTTGAGAAGCGGTGTGATGACATCTACTTTCCATTCGACGTCAGACTCAGTGGACTGGATAGCCATGCAGAGTGGTTACAGAAAGAACTCAAAGCCATTCAGAGGCAATTCACATCTTAACACCAGATATCATCATCGATCGACAGTAAGGCACCAGCATCGACCGATAAACACTTGGACGCATCGATCGATACCACGTCTACACCAGACGCCGAGCAGGTGATACAAAACAAAATGGAGTCAATGCATGAGGAACTGAACGAGCTATCAGCATACGCCTACGACAAGATAGGATGGCATCAGTTCAGCATTGAAAACACCCAAGAAAGGCTACAGAACATCTCAAATGCAATACATAAGATGGATGAGAGATGGACCAGAAATGATGAGGCCACAAGAAGTTTCATTGCAGCTTGGTTTAGAATGTGCAGAGATGAGGTGGATGCTTGTTTCCCAACAAGTAGCTGTCTTTCCACCAACTAGCCACACACTTCCACAGTCAAGCTAAATGACTATAACAAAGAGCTGATCACCATATCGACTATGGACGAGACGTCGACATCGATCGACCTACAATCACATACGACGATCGATGCAACCCACTATTAGATTTATTGCAAGACCCAAGTAGGATGATCACCATATCGACTGTGGAAGAGACGTCGACATCGATCGACCTACAATCACATACGATGATCGATGCATATCGATGCACATCGATCGATTCCCACTCCGGTCAGGTTTATCTTCCTAACTTGTTACATTGAGTACTTATGATTTAGTTTCCACCATAAGTCCGACTGTGTTACACTGGGACAGTGCAATTTAAGTCTGGAGGAAGGTTTACTGATATAATTTATTCTGATTCTTATAAAAAGATTTTTAATAAATTATGCTTAGCTATGTGAAAGGGACTATGATCTTATTATTGATTTATACTTGAATGTCTAACCACTCTTTAGCACCATTCTAGATTTACTGATTGCAGATAGTATTAAAGATGCTAAAGTGGT
>NC_027752.1:27527234-27527699 GCF_000695525.1 Brassica oleracea var. oleracea
AACAGGACTTGGTGGCTAAAACCATTAAGGCTTGATTCATAAAGATTTCAGTAAAAGAATTCGAACGGGACTTGGAGGCGGCAATCTTCAAGGTTCGCTTCACAAAGAATTCTTGGATATAGGTCAAAAAGAAGTGAACAGGGCTTGGTGGCAACCACCATTAAGTCTTGATTCATGGAAGCCTGTCCAATCTTGGTCACTGATCTTGCAATATAAGCATACTTTGACTGAAGAGAGAAATTAGAGAGAGAGAATTTAGTAACTAACTTTTACCTGCAGTTCCAGATACTTGTCTGAAAATCCTTGCATCATGTGATCGATACTTCCAAGGTAAAGCATTCACTTTTATATTTATGTTAAGAAATGAGGTTAGTAGAGGGGAATGTCAGACAGGATTTGCTGAGTTGTAGACTAGTTAAATTTGGTTGCTAAGCTAGGATATTGCATAATGTGCTTTTGTGATTA
>NC_027752.1:27527984-27551183 GCF_000695525.1 Brassica oleracea var. oleracea
TCGATCGATGTCGAGACGCGAGATGCGCGACTTGGTTCCAGCCGACTTTAAACCCAAGGCTTCACCAAATTACAAGATTACCCCTGATGAGTTTTTAACCTAATAGTTATATACTTGCCTAAGTGTTAGGAGGCAGAGAGCTTTTAGCCACCATTGTATTCTTATTTTCAGCAGAGAGTTTTAGGAGAGAAAATCATAGAGAGATTTGTGATTGGAACTCCATTGATTCATCCATTCTATTCTATGCAGCTTTTATCTATATTTTCTGTCATGAAATGCTTAGCTATGTCTGAGTAGTTCACTTGTTAGATTCAGGGTTCAAATCGGTTAGAGATTTGCTAAGTTGTGATATTCATTGATTGATTGTTCATTAATGCTTGTTTTAGCCTTGCTAACTAGAACATGAACCTAGGAATTAGCATGAGTCAAGCATCCTTGACCATTATGTCCTGAATCTAATCTGTCATGCTAGGACTGCTAGAGAGATGCTAACCGCTGTCCTAGGAGACTAGTGAGCATTATCAACATGCGCCTAGGGCTTAGCTAGAAGCATCGATCGATATTGTCTTCTGGCAATCGATCGATATTGCGAAAGGTGTATCGATCAATATCTCTATAGGATCATCTATCGACACTTTCTTGTGATCAAAAGAAGACAGTTGAGATCCAAGATCTAGTTAGTTAACCAGTGAAACATTGCCATCGCTGATCATTGTGATTAAGGAGTTGAGCTCTAATATATCATGCATGCAACTGTTAGGCATCTATAGGATTATAATCTCCAACACCTGAATAGAAACCATGCATCTAATATCTTCCAATAAGTTACACCCCCAATCATCTTGTTAGTCGAGCAATAGACTTGCTCAATTAGGATTGCTATTTACTTTAAAACCATAAAACAACAAACACTTAGAATTAATAATTCGACTAGATTTAATAGGTTATCTAACTCCTTGTGGATTCGATCCCTAAGTACTGCAACTAAACCTCTTATCTGAGAGAGTAATTCACTCCTTAGGGTAATTTGAGTGGTATCACAGCTCAATCACATCCATTCCCGTGAAG
This sequence comes from Brassica oleracea var. oleracea, assembly GCF_000695525.1. Lineage (NCBI taxonomy): Eukaryota > Viridiplantae > Streptophyta > Magnoliopsida > Brassicales > Brassicaceae > Brassica > Brassica oleracea. The sequence continues at coordinate 27,529,053 of NC_027752.1, forward strand.
TTTGGAGGTTTATACTGCAAAAATTTGCGAAAGTGCCTCTCTGCTTCACATTTAATTTGCTCAGGTGATCTCACTATCTCCCCATCCACACACTCTATCTCTTTAATTGAGTTTATAATTTCTCTTGCTGTTGCTCCTCGCTGAAAAGCTTTGTTATTCTTATCTCCCACATCCAGCCAGTGCATCTTAGATTTTTGTTTTAAAACCTTCTCCTCAAGTCATGAAACAAAGTCCCATCTCTTATATGGTTCACTTTCAGTTTCCATGTTCTGTTGTGTTGGGTTTCTCATCGTTTCATCTTGTTTGATACAGAGGTCTTCATAAGAAGCCTTGGACTTTACTGAAATATTCCCCATCATTTTCTTTCCTAGCTCCCAGATAACTGGCTTTAAACTCTTTAGCTTCTTTGAGTAACGAAACAGAGAAGATGTTGACAAAAAGATTGGCTCAGTATTATCCCAGTACTGACCCACAGATGGTAGGAACTCCTCCAACTCTGTAATGGCGTTGACAAACTTGAATGGCCTTTCCGGCCGCGTAATCTCAGACTTAAGTTGGATACGGCATCGGAGATGATCCGAGCATCCACCACTTTCAAAGACCGCATACGATTGAGGATAAGCAGCTAGCCAGTGATCATTAAACATAACTCGATCGATTTTCTTCGAAATAATACCATCAGATCGTTTATTATTCCATGTATAATGTGGTCCATGAGATCCTAAGACCATCAGCGAGCCAGTGATCATTAAACATAACTCAATCGATTTTGTTCGAAATAATACCATCAGAGCGTTTATTATTCCATGTATAATGTGGTCCATGAGATCCTAAGACCATCAGCGAGCAGTACTGAACAACTTCCCCAAAATCTCGCATTCCTTGCATCACCATTGGTGTGACCCCATGTAGCGAGTGATCCTCTATGTCTAGAGTCTCGTTAAAATCTCCCGCAATCAACCAAGGCTTATTGTGAATGATCGGTGAATCCTAATGGAGCTTTCGATCCTTCCATAACTCCTTCCTCTCTTCCATAGTGTTGAAAGCATAGATGATTGAGTAAAAGAACTCCTCTACACCCTCCATACAAATTGAAACTGTGAGTTATTGTCCACTCTTGAAAAATGGTGTTACTCTAACGTCTGGCCTCCAAATCAACCAGATTCTCCCAAGTGTGTTAAACTCATAATTTGAGATCATACTCCAACCTCTGAAAACTGTGGAAAGTATTCTCTCACTCCTTTCCTCCTTGACTCTTGTTTCCAACAACCCTCCAAACATTAAATTATTTTCCCTTACCCACTTCTGTACAACCGGGTGCTTCTTATTTTTGTTAAAACCACGGATATTCCAGAAGAAACCTGACATAATTAATTTTTTTTCCAGTACACTTTTTCCCCACAGCACTTGCTAAGTTGCTAGTACTTTAAGTCGTAGTTTCTGCACCATTCTTGGCATGGACTTTGGTGTTTCTAGTAGATATCCTCTGAGTGTTAACTTCATCTACTATCACTTGTTTCTGTTGTGCAGTACGCTTACTTTTATCTGATGCTTCATCTGATACTGCCAGCGTTTGATCATCCACAATCTCACCTTCCTCATTCTCCACCTCTACCTCATACTGGTGCTTCTCACTCTTCTCCTCCACTTCCTGCGATACATTCTCACTCTCGTCCTGTTCTTCCCCCAAGATGGCAAACCGAGAGGGAGAACTAATGATTTGGGAATCACCATTTGTTTTTTCCTTCGATCTCGCCTGTTTTGTTGGTGAGACATCAGACCACTCTTTCTCCACTTCAACACTTTCCTCACTTTGCTGATAGATACCATCATTTAGTGGTTGATCTTGATCCTCCCCACTCACCTCTGTTTCCTTCCTCACATCACTCCCAGTGCTTCTTTCCCCATTTGCTTCTGGTATCACAGCCAAATCGGTTGTTCCATTTATTGGTATTATAGAATTCAGAGCCTCTTGTTGGTTTGACGATGATTCTGAATCTACATCAACCGCCTCAAGAGGACCCTTCTCCACTTCTTTTTCTCCTTCTTTCTCCCCCTGCTTCCTCTGAAGTATACGAATGTTCTTTACCTTTCCTCCACAGGTTGTACCTGTATGGTCCCAACGAGAGCATAGAGTGCATCTTGATTGCAACCAGGGATACTCAAACTGGACATCAGCCGCTACACCCAGTTTTGATTTAAAATGGCGAGTTGTTGGTAGTTCTTTTGTCATGTCTGCTTTAACAAAGATCTTTGCCTCCTCGAAACTCTTACAAAGAATTGTATCTGATGTATCCTCTTAGGTTTCCCCATAGCACTGGCGATGAACCCCAGTCCTTTCCAGGAAAACATTCTCCTAGGTACGTTCTTTAGAGTAACCCACATAGGTATCATTGTGATCTCTGCTTCCTCCTCCTCTTCCTCCTCAGGAGACCACTTGGATACTATCATCGGAATATTGGCAATATTCCACATTCCTCGACGCAGAGTACGTGCTCGCTTATTTGCATCTTTGATCCTGAATTTGAATGTCGTCTTATCCACTTCAAACACCTCGATCCGTATAGCCTGGTTTCCCGAAGGCCAAATTTTATTCACAATAGCATGAATTTTCGCAACATGTGGAGCAGTGTCCATGAAATTTTCCTCAACGAGATCATCCCATAAAGGCACCGTGTTCTGGATTACACCATCCGGAACTTCCAAAAATTATTTTCCCTCCTCCTCCCCGTACGTCAACACATGTTCAGCCAAAGTGGAGCTCGATTGAGCCACCGCTACCCAAGGGCCCTTCTTCCGTTCACCGTGCCCACCAGAGGCGGAAAATCGGTTAAGTCCGACCGTCAGTTGCATGAGAAAAAATCCAAAAATCCTAGTCTCACTTTTGGTCGCCAAAAATCGCCTTTGCCACGTCAGCCAAGCTTCTTTTCCCCCCCCCCCCCCAGCTTTTCTTATTGTTTTTCTTCTTCTTTATTCAAATCCCTTAAGCATCTTGTTGCATAGATGAATAAGAAAGAAGAATCTGTATTTTGCACTTCCCGTGAATCCAACACTGTCTCCTCTTATATCTCTGATTCTGTCATAGTCAACAATTTAACCGCTAATTCTTTTTCCTACGGACTCACTGAGTCACCACCGAGTTAAAACCTTGAGTCAAAGCTCCTTGTTCACTAATTCATTTGTGGCGCTCAAAGGTTGAATCTATCACCTTTTAGGCGAGCCAAATGATGTCTTATTTTCTCACTTCTTTAGTTCATTATGTTCCATTGAGACAACCATCGGCTCTATCTCGATGGCGAGTGTTCAAACCCTAAATCATGGCTCCAGTTCGGTTGAAACAGTGGCTGCAGATACGAACACAAATTTACAGTGAAATCCACGATGCATCTAACCAAGACGCACTCAGCAAACCACGACGCACTCATCTAAACGGTGGCTGCTACGAAAAAAAATTTATAGGGAAATAGTTTTTGGTGGTGGTGACAAAATTTGAATGAAGAGATAAGGAGAAGAAGGGAAGATATGTGTGAGCAATACTAAAAAGAAATTTTTAGTTCGTTCATTTAGTGTCTTTTTAATAAGGAGAACAACACGAAAAGATAGAGTTCCGTCAATAAAAAATAGGTAAGTATAAAGTGCCTCAAATATTGAAAATGGGTCTCATCGAAAACAAAAAGTATAAAAGGAGTTTTTCTTCTTTCACCCAGTGCGTTCACCACTAAAATGATAACTACTAAAAATTTGTCAAAATTTATATTCCGTCTATGCAAAAAAAATTAAAAATAGTATTAATTGCTGAAAACCGAAAAAAAAATTGACGTTGTTAACGCCGTCAACAAAACTTTAAACCTATATTATATAAATTAAATTATATTTTAAATGTGAAATGAATCAACTAAGTATGTATCCAAGTTTACTTAGCAGCACCAAGTGGGAACGCAGCAAGTGGGAACTTTCTCTCTTTAGGAGCAGTTCCACGAGAATAGATCATATTTTCTGATTTTTTTTTCTTTCATTAATCCAATTTAACTTAGTAAATTTTTATTGGCTATTATTTTAGTGGTGAATGCACAGGTTAGGAAACAATTTATTTTAGACAAATATGAAAAAATGATATATGTAATGTATCAAATACATTTTTTTTTGTCTTTGGATGTATACAATATGTTGTTATGGTCGAAATCTCTAACCAAAAGAATATTATTGCTTTTTTAAGTGTACGTCAAAATAAAATAACTATAGTTGTATAAACCAGAAGAATTAAAATTAATTGTAATATATTTATTAAGTGCGTAAATGAATACCGCCGGGAGCTTCTAGGACAGGTGGTCTGCGTACCACGTCAATCTCCCAGGCATCTCGGGTTCGATCCGTGCCTCCTGCGGTGAGGCTGATGGGCCAACTGGGCCGGCCCGTTGTGGCCCAGTAAAAAAAAAACGAAAAAAAAACTACCAATGTTTCGGACTTTCTGCGCGCGCCCACCAGAATTGGAATTTTCTAGTCAATTCAACAGACCTGTTAAACCCCATCTCAGCCGTCACACGATCTTCTCCCACTCATCTCAACCGTCGATTCTCCTTTACCCCGACCCACGCGACCTGTCAACAAAAATCTACAAAAGGCCCATCTTCAAAATTTCCCGGAAAATCCCTAGAAACCTCCAACGAACCATCGTTGAACCTCAGACCAAATCATTTTCTCCAATTTAATTTATATAAACACTTAATATTTCATCTACCAACCCAAGTAGATGAAAAAATGGCGAGCTTGAGCACGAGTTTGCTCGGGATAAGACGAATGTCCAAGCCACAAGAGAAGACGAAAAACACAATGTTGTGTAAGAAGCACCCAAAGCACAGGCAATCACCTGGTGTATGCTCTCTCTGTCTCAACGAGAGGCTCTCTATGTTCATCAAAGCAACTTCATCTTCTACTAATTCTTATTTACGTTTACGAAAAGCCCGTCACATCATATACTCTTCCTCAACTACTTCTCTCTCCTCCTCATCATCTGTCTCTTCTTGCCCTTCTCCTCTTGTGGATCGCCGATGCTACTTGTTAATGGCCGGAGGCAGCGGCCGAGAAAAAGGGAGTTTATGTATGACGAAAAGCCGATTAGTAGCATATAAAGTGGATGATGAGAAAAGAAAGAAGGAGACGAGAGGTGGTTTCTTTTTTCGGTTTGGTGGATTCAAGAAGAGAGAACAAGAGAGTATTGTAGATAATTAGATCTGATGGTTATTGATTTTTTATTTTTAAAAAAGAATTTATCATGTGTTCCTGATTGTTTCATTCATTATAATTAATGGTAACGTAATGAAGACTAGAGCTTAGTTTTGCGTCTTGGGCGACATCCGATAAAATTTAGCGTTTTGAGATTTTTGTATTAAGGCCTGACTGGTTTTCCCGTTACTACTCGCAAATGCAGTTTTTATGGTTGGTAGCGGTTGACAGCGTTTCGAAATAATCATACGAACCGCTACAAAGCGCTCCGAACATCTTAAAATCAAAAGCTGGTTCCAGCAATCGTTTACGTTTGCGGATGGTTGCGGGTGGAAAAATAAATATAAAATTATTTTCAAAAATATTTTAAAATTTTAAAGTTCGAATTTAAAAATGGGAATATTATAAATAAAAATATATACATATTTTATATATTAATTAAAATTCAGAAACAATATCATAATTTTCTTTATAAAAAAATTAAACTAATTATTTATTATAATTTTAAACATTTATATACACATATATATAAAGCTATACACATATATAAAACAAAATAAAAATTTAAAAAAAAATTTAATATAAATCTTCAAAACAAATTTTATTAAAATTATGACTTTCAACTCATTTAATTTTTTTTATAAATAAACATAATATTTTTATTAATCATATTATATTGATAATTATTATATTTTATTATAATAGTATGTTTATTATATTTTTTAATGTTATAATATGCTAATATGGGTAATTTTATTATTAAACCGCTGCAATATCTTATAATCAACCAGTGACAAATATCCCGCAAACGCAACAATTTTCAAATGTTGTATCAGTCATACAAAACGCTTAATAACACTTGAAACTGCAACCACCCGCATCCGTAAACTCCCGGACCCGCAACTGATGCGTTTAAACCAGTCAGACCAGTATGTGCAAGTATGAGTGTTACAAACATTGGGGAAATGAAAATGGAACAATATTAGACACGACATGAATTTAATCTCTTAGTAAAAACGGTTTTTTTTTTGTTTTTTTTTACATCGTTAGTAAAAAAATGTTTTTATTTGCCAAATAAAAAAAAAATTGAAATTAGATTGACAGAAAGAAGATAGAGAGAGAGAAAAATAGACGAGGGAAGGAATAGTTTTAGGTAGTTAGTAAATTTATGTTTTTTTTGTTATTAGACCTAATTTCTCTAATAAAAATTGATTGAGTTATTGGGAAAAGAGAACATACAGAACATATGCATGTTATTTTTTCTTTGAACACATGAAAATACATTTCGATATTGGATTGTACGGAACTTACTATACACCTGGTATATTATTAAATTAAAATTCAACTTTTATATCTGAGTGAGTTACCTTATAAGACACATTTGTTTTTGTTTTGCATTTAGAAACACATTACACTTGGAGAGCACTTTTTGTGTTATCTAGAGTATTTGTGAACTCTTTTATCCCTGGTGAGCTAAGAATTTTGGTTTAAGTGACTAAATGAATGTAACTTAGTTTATGGTTTGACCGATGAGTTATAATTTTTTGTATTTTTCTTAATATATTTTTATTATTTTTATAAGTTCACCTCTCATTCCTTTATTTAATTATTTTTCAAATATTAAAGTATATAAACAAATAAATTTGACATAACAAATTCTAGCTTTTTATCTTCTACATTTTAACATCTATTAACATATATTTTAACAATTTGAATATGTAACACATATCAACGTCAGATTTTTGGATTAAGCATTTGTGGACAAATGAAATATGGACATTTATATTGTGGATTAAAAAAAAGAATGGATTCATAAGTTGTGAACACGTAAATTACAAATGAGTTGTAGAAACAAGAATTATGGACAAGGAAACTAAAATCCGTTTAATTATCTTTTTACATGTTCTATGTACATAAATATAGTAGAAAAGTTAAGTAAATCTGAAAGTCATCGAGCACAATCAATAGAAGATTTATGGACAGAAAAAATGTGGACGCAAGAAACGTGTACACGAAAAAATTATATGAAAAATGTGGACAAAAAAAAATAATAGACATGTGAGTCTTAGCCACAAGTTTAGTAGACATTTAGACATGTAAGTCTTCTATTGTGCATTAACTGAGTGTATGTGATGCACATAAGCAACCTATGGTCAGAGAACGAATGGACATACAACTTTTGGACATAGGATGGGTGTATGTGATGAAATAAACATTAAAAGAAGTTAAGAAACCTTCACGTTGGACATACAACCTATGGTCAGAGAACGAATGGACATACAACTTGTGGATAGAGGACATACAACTTATGGTCAAAGAACGAATGGACATACAACTTGTGGATAGAGGACATACAACTTATGGTCAAAGAACGAATGGACATACAACTTGTGGATAGAGGACATACAACTTATGGCCAGAAAACGAATGGACATACAACTTATGGTAAAGGCGGTGGTGGTAGACATCCACAACTATATTCACCTTCACGTTTTCCACCTCCGCTTTCTCCATATCCACCATCACCTCCACCACGACCTCCACCACCACCGCCTTTACCATAGACATCGCCGCCTCCGCCGCGACATCCACTGTAACCTCCACCACGACCTCCACCGTTTCCACGAGACTGAGTCTCTTTCATAGTGATGTTGAGACATCGATGGTGGTGACATGATGGTGATGTTTCGACAGCGAAGGCGATGTTGCGAAGAGGACGATGAATGAATATTGAATCAGAGCAAAAAGAAAATAAGAACAAAAAAAAAATAAAGTAGAAAGAAAGCGATGAATGAATATCGTTTGTAGATAAAGATAGTAAAATAAAAGAAATATTCAAATTTTTTTGGCCATTCATTTATAGATAAGAATTATAATGATTAAAAAAACATGCCAAAACACAACTGTTTTATTCAAACGATTCTTCTCTATTTAGTTAGGCAAGCTCAGGGTCAATTATGGCATTACATCTAGAAAATGTGTGTCAAAAGTAGAAAGTGTCTTATTGTGTAATTGGAAACTAAGAATGTATCTTTCGGAGTAATTTTCTCTTTATATTTTGCAGTATAAGTAAAAAAATGCATGTGATTTTAAGAGTTATGTTTAGATTATAACTGTAAAGCCACTCTCCCCCAGCGTCCGACCGGAGTTGCTGAACAGATGTTATGGACACGTGTCAATTCATTTTGGACAACCCGACATGTCTTATTACTGGTCCCAAAAGTCGACGGATGCAATCCTTCTGTGAAATACCAACCCACCCATATCCACATACTTCTACTTATAATCATGCGTACATGGAAAATGAAAGCGGAAGGGATGAGCAATTGAGATTACTCAGTGAAGTGACTGTAGACCAGTCTTCCCGCATGTCACTCTACACTACTCGATGCGGAAAAGAGGGCTGGCTAGCTACTACAATCAAACAATGCCACTTATAATTTCCTAATATTCATTATTGCTACATTTCTATCAACCTGGCGATCATTCATTGCAAGAACTCAGTCATTTCTACTCATAAACTCAACCGACCTGACTGACTCGACAACTCAACTCCAAGTAACATATACGTATGGACCTACGGCTCACTTCACAGACATCCCACCTCGTGTCGGCCCATCCTGGGAGATCTTACGTGAACCACTGTCTCCCAGCTCCTAGATATCTATCTAAGTTGCAGCTCGTTGGCCCCTTCCGGCACTGTCTGCCACCCCAGTTATAATAGCCATAATTGTTTCCGACTCGATCTTAGGCGCCATCACATTTTCTATCCCGCATTTTGCGGTCACCGAATTTACACAGTCTTTCTCATTACTTCCCTTGGGTACACTACAGGAAATATGGGTAGTAATAGCGGACGAAAAACTCTATAAGTTTGGTATAATAGCGCTTCTTTAGCCGCTCTGAGAGTGTCCGTTATAATAGATTTGACACTTTTAATAGCGGTTTTTTCTTATGCTATAGTTAACTATACAACGATAGCATTAGTTTATATGAAATTGTTAATATTTATAATAACGTGATACCAAATTAAAAAAATACTACACCTTAAATAATTAACCAAAACATAATTCATAATTAAATAATTCAAAATTAAATCAAAAATTAATTCATAATTAAAAATTAAATTTTATTTATTTATTAAGATCAATGTACACAAATAATGGTTTACAATTAATATTTGTTTATTTATAAACATTGGTTTACACACAAACCTTATTTATTATACTAAAACTATCTAAACTAAACCAAATAAACCAACCAAAAGTGAACCTAATCTACGCCGCTTCCTTCTTTCCATCGTCTTGTTATGTCGCACCTCCTCCTCCATCTTTCTTTTCTTCTTCTTCTTGCCTGCTCCATCTCCACCATCACAGCTTCTTCATATCCGGCTTCTTCCTGTAACAAGAACAAACAAATCAAAAATCAAATACAAAACAGAGAGAGAGAGAACAATGGTTATTGAATATGAACTGAATCAGACATACCTATCAATGTTGTGCACTACGGGAACAAGAACAACCACCAGCCCCATTATCAATTCCACTTCCTCTTCCCTGTCCATGAAGTCAAATCCCCGTTTAATTAAGTTACAATCTTGTCAAACAAGACTAATCATTCAAAAATCTCAAAGCAAAAAAAAAGGAACATAAAACAAATCTGAGATACAGTTGTTGTTAACTAAGACCATCAATATGCATCTGGAAAAGAAGAAGCTTTGATAAGAGGATAGATAAAAAGAGTGGTTGAGACAGAGTTCGATGACGGAGTAGAGAACGAGGAGGTGGAGATGAAGATGATGGCGGAAGCGGCTGAGGTTATGGTGATTGTGGTTGAGACAGCTTCACTGACGGAGGCAGAGAACGAGGAGATAGAGATGGGGGCGTTGGAGGTTATGGTGATGGTGGTTGTGACTATGATAGACATGGATCTGTAGTGTTGAGTGGAAAAGAATATTGAGAGACAGAGGCGATGGAGGAGGTTTGGGGTAGTTACGATGACTTCAAAAAATTGGAGATACGAGAGGGATGAAGATGAGATTTGTGAGTCTGTAACTCTTCCAAAATTGGATGAAGAATCTGAGAAAAAGAGACGAGAGAGAGAGGAAGAAGCAGAATGAATCTTGACCCTTTAAAAAATTCAACAAATGGTCGTGATTACATAAAGCATGACCCTCGCCCTTTAAAAAAAAAAGGTATTTCCACGTGTCTTCCTTCGATGAGGACTTGTTCATTGCGTTTGTTACAACTGATTTTCCTAAAACTAGTGTAAACAAAGACGTACAAGTACATATTAGTTTACCATCTTGAACATATTCATTGTTAGTATACTGCTCCACATAATGCCTTTTCCTAGACATTGAAAAAGTATGACAGTAACTTAATCAAAAGAGAACCATGTACTTAAATAACAAGAATATCAAAGTTTCAAACCTACTCTTGCAGAACCTTATTGTAACCCAGAAACTTATTTCTCTCATCCCTTTCCCTGAATTCAATCCTACTCCCAGCTTTCAAACCACCAGCATAATCACTTCGTTCATCATATCAGCGGTTCTCCCTGTAATCTACATCTCTGTAATAATAGAAGATATTAAGGCACAGTTTAAAGCATGGAGAAACCATCAAATTTCTGAGTAAAGGAGAAGGCATACCTTTGCTTCTCAAAGACTTCAAATTATATAGAGCATAGAGGTGAAAAAAGCACATGGAAAAGCCAACTTTAGCCAAAAATAGGGCAAAAAGATAAACTTTAGCCAAGAACATAGCAAAGACAGAGACTTTGGTGTTTCTAAGACTTGGAAAAGTATTAAATTATCAAATTGAGATATGGAAGATGAGAGAAAAAAACCATGATCATTGTCTTCCGGCCAGACTTAGAAACTAGCAAGCTGTTCTTGGAGAATTATGTGTCATCTGAAACTTACAAACATGAGATGTTCTCGATGAATTACGGATCCTTCTTTCCTCTTGTTTTTGTGTGGACCCGTTACAAGTTCATGACCACTCCCAACACTGCTTCTCAAAAAACTACTTTTCCCAACTCCAAGTCTTCACCAAATCGGACAAAACTCGTCAAAACTCGATTGCCCCCGAGAGGATGAATTGGTGAAGTCGAAACGCTCCAGGAACTGCTGCTTCTCTGTAACCAACGGAGGTGACGGCAGATCTGAAGGTGAGGCGAGGAAGTGAGGAGTGACGGCGGCGAGCGAGAGGAGGATTCGACGGTATAAAGTTCGGTGAGACATGTGTGACTAGAAACAGATAGTCAAGGCAAATCGAAACCCAAACCTAAAAATCCCAAATCAAGACAAACTTAAAAAGATAAAGTGAACGACGAAGATTGGAGGTTTGTCCGGTGGAAGCCATGAAAAAACTGACCGGCAAACACGACGGAGGAGAGATGGAGATGAAGAGACAATGATTTCGCGAGAGAGATTGGAGAAAGAGACTTCAGTTTATGATTCTGAGAAACAATACAAAGCCTTTTTTTTTAAACGAAAAACAATACACCCCATTTCGGTGAATCTGAAAACTGTTCTGGTGGCAAAATATTTATTTTTTCTGAGTGTTGGAGCCTCACTTAGAAAATTAATGCGCCTAACTTTTTTTGTTTTCCCGCGATAACAAATATAGCGTTTTAAACAGATAAACGCTATTAAAAAAAAAAATAAGTGTTGGTATACAATAGCAGAATTGTCATAAACGCTATAATCTGATGTTATTAATACTCACATTTCCTGTAGTGGTACCTCATGTTAGGCTTCTGTCCACTTACGCTTAGGCTCCTTCTAATTCACTAGACGCCACCCATTCTCAGTGTCATAATCAATACTCTTAACATTCTCATTCATAACATTTGATACTAATTGTACCTCTCATTTACATCCATTTATCAATCACATATGATACCAATTGTAATATTTGCTATTACCCTACGTGTGTAGTTCTTTCTAGCAACCTAGATTTCACTGAACAATCATCATATAGATCATAGCAACCAATCACACAAGCATTCATTTATAATCATTCATCCACATCACCACAAGGCAGTCCATTAAGTCCTTTAAAACAGTGTGAATGTTCTTATGCAACATGATCCATTCATCTAACACCCTAGCAATCATCATGATCTAGCAACCTAACTTCAAACAGGGTCTAATAAAACCTAAATCCAACGTAGAGGAGTATAGAGATCATGAGAACATATTGGTTTTGAACCACCTCACCTTAGCCTAGATCTGGCCACCAACACACCAAGCGGCCACCACCACACACGCGGCCACCACCACAACCCGCGACTACTAGGCAAGGAGAGAGAAAGTACACGGCGAGGAGAGAGAGAGAGAAGCAGCGCGAAGAGAGAGAGAGACTTGACGGCTAGGGTTTTGGTGTCCGGGAATTCTCTACAGAGCTCCGCTTCAGATTTGTAAAAGAGACAAAAGAGAAGGGGAACAGCTCTATTTATAAGAAACTGCAGGGAACCTTGGGTCTTTTTTTCCCAAATGGACCCTAGAGAAGCTCATTCCCTTATAAAAAATTTTGGGCTAGGTTTCGGGTCGTTACAATTCTCCCCCTGTTAATCGGAATTCTTCCCCGAATTCCAAGACCCAGACTTCAAACTTAACGGCAGAAAATGGATTCACACATTAATCAAGGGACGCATACAAGGCAAGAACAACTTTGCTCGGGATCTTTTAAAACCAACGAATGAATATAATAAATGAAATGGAGTAGGATAACAATAGTTTAGAAAGCTCAAGGCAGTACAATCATAGAATGCCTACAGAAATGGAAAAACACCAAAGCCAACAATCAATAAATGAAACAAATAGAAAAGCACGTTTCCTACTCATACGAAATGATCATAAGGCCTCAGCTAGCAACAATGATGTGGCAAGACAAGATCGGCCTCGGATTCCGGACCAACCACGCCGGCACCACCAGCTGCAGGCTCCGGGTGTCATCTTCTGGCTCTGGGTCCTCCTCCGGATCAACATAGGGAGCATTTAGCATTATCGTCCATATTCGCGAACCACTCCTCCGTGGCTATCGCTTGCCCCGCTATCCTCTTTACCAGCGCGAATTACAAAGGGGCCAGGGCACCATCTAGCTTGTCTTGAATGTCCTTGCGGAGCCCCGCCTTAAACAGCCGGCACCACTCTTCCGCAGGCTTTGGTTTGCACCTTTTGGCTGTATCCAGGAACTCTTCCAGGTAATCTACCCCCGTGTGTGGCTTTTGAACCTTCAGAACTAAGACATCACACCTACACGGAATAGATCGTATAGAAATAGATCTCTAAATCTAGGAAAAAATTCTAGTAAAAAGTGAATAATTAATGAGCCATAATTAGTTACATAGGATCAGTCTATATCAACATGGAATAGATCGTATAGAAATTCACAAAAATAACATTAGCTCAGTGCAGCTAATTTGTACAAATGAAAGTCAAATATTAGGATAGAAGGAGTCGCTGACATGGCCTGTTTAGGATAAGTTAATATAATTTGTTTAATCTAATTTATTAATTTCGAGTTCATTACATTGTTTAACATTGTAGGTATCAAAGTGTATTATTGGAAAATATACATGCTTAATTGTGCTTTAGAAATTTCATATTAAGCATTAGGATTTATAACTGTTTTTTAAAAAGTTATGTAGATATTATTAAATATATCACAATTTTGTAGGGATTTATATAGGTTACATTTTTGTGAAAAAATATTAAACACATTTGGTACATCTAATCAAGTGATAACCTTTTAAAATTCATTGCTTTCTTCGATAAATAATATTTTCATTTATGGATTAGACCCATCAAATAAACACATTATTATTTGTCCAAAAATAATATTTTTTGAAGGCTTTTGATTGAATTATTGGAATAACATAAGAGAGATAAATATATAAAATATATATATATATATATATATATATGAATAATAAGTAATAGATGAAGACAAATGTATGGTTTGATGGTTTGTTGGGGGCAAGGAATGTTAGGGCTAGTCTCTCTTTCCTTCGTGCGGAGATGGAAGCGCTACTCTGGGCAATAGTATGCATGAGGAATTTACGTCAATTTCAGGTTACGTTTGCAACGGATTGTTCTCAATTGGTGAAGATGGTTTCAACACCAGAGGAATGACATGCTTTTGCAAATTATTTGGATGATATCAAGATCCTGCAAGAGAGTTTTACCCGATCAAAGATTATCTATGTACCCCGAACGCAAAATACAAAGGCGGATAGACTAGCACGCAGTGTTAGGAAGCAGCCGTCTTTCGTCTTTCACATGGATGCAGATCACCCAGTTTGGTTTACAGAGTCAGTATGAGTCTGTAAAAATCGATAAAAAAAAAAAAAAAAAAAAAAAAAGATGAAGACAAATGTAAAGAAAACATTTGTGTTTCATTACTATTTGATGGATTAGGCCCATCAAATAAACACATTATTCGTCCATTATTATTTGAAGGCATACTATAAGCATACCCGTGTCTTAATCAGTATAAGAATAATTTAATTTTGTATTGTTCTTCACTTCTTCTATTAGTAGATAACCGAAGATACGTTTATAGGAAGTTGGCTTAGTTGTATACTACGACGTCAGTTTAGTTTAAGTACTTCGGTGCATTTTATTAAGTAGCATATAAATCATTGTAACATTTTTGAAAAAGTCCAAAAGTTAATGATAAAAATAGGATACTAAATTAATAGATTAGATTATAAAAACATTTGTTTTTTATTTGTGGTTGAAGGGACTCGAACATGGGTTAGAAAAATAACTAATCCTAAGTGTAACCACTGTGCTTCATTTGACTTGGTTAATATGTTCTCCACGACGTATTTATAGGGAACGAAATTACATTTATTATGAAATTAATTAAGGTAAAACTTAATTGGGAAGGATTCAAACTCATGCTCCATAATTAGTTCAATGTATGCTCAACCATTGTGCCAGACCAGGTTATTGACTGTGTGTTATGATTTGTTGTTTATAGCTAATTTATTATTTGAATGATAAAATCTTTTTTTATCAATAAAGTTTGTTTTGTTGTCGAAGATGAAAAAGTTATAAGATTGGGTTCATGGCCAACATCTTTTATATTATAACTAACATATTAAAAATTTATTAGCTATGAAAAGAAATTATAGAGAATACAGTCCTTAACTAAGGTTTGGTGTACTAACTGAATGTAGTATAATTTAAAAATGATCCACTCTAGGTTCGAAAATGAAAGTTTTACTACCTTACTTTTTTGTTTCATAATAAATTGAAGGGAAATTAGTAATAAAATCCTTCTACTAAAGATGAATCGTAAAATAACTCATGAACTAAATATTCGACAAAAAAAACACTCAACTTTAATTATGTTAACGTTTGTTACCTTTCGTCTAAAATAATGTGATTGAGGGTAAAAGACACTAACAGAATTAAAGTTAATGGTTTATAATGTTGAAAACTTAATTAAAGGGTTATCTTTCGATTCAAAAATAGTTGAGGGATTTTATCACTAAAAATCAAAACCTTTATTATCACTTATGCAATATTTAAAACTCTTATCATCAATTTATACGGCTTTAAACCAATTTCTAAACCCTTACATACTACTTTATCAATCTTATAACTGATTTATAAAGGTTATAAATATTTTAATTCTTTTACAAATGATAAATAAAGCTTAACACTGATTTTATAAGCTTTTATAGTTCATGCTACTTGTTAGGGTAAAATAATACATAGTTATTTGTGATACTACATAAACAGGAAGTAAAACAATAAACATGAAAAATAGATCAAAGATATTGTTTTATAGATCAATATGGCAGAATTACAACGCATTGGTTCGAAAATAAAGGAAAAGAAGAAAAATAAATTTTACCGAGGCAGAAGAACACTAGTAAAAACGTTTTGACATAGCCACGGTGTTGTCATAGAAAAAATCCTGGCTAAATCGAAATAATCAAGTTTTAGCCGAGATTTAGAAATAGCGGCGATAAAAGGAAAAGTGTGGCTAAAACCATAGTTTTTTACGGATGGATCTTGGAAAGAAAATGATAGATTTTCAGGATAAGGATGGTGCAGCACTCTGGAAAGTTTTGATAGTTTAATGGGAGCAAGGAACACTATAGTGAGTCAATCACCACTTCATTCGGAGATAGAGGGGCTCATTTGGGCAATGGAATGTATGAGGAACTTAAGACAGTTTACTGTCACTTTTGCGACGGATTGTTCTCAGTTGGTGAAGATGGTTTCTGAACCCGAGGAATGACCCGCATTTGTAAGTTATCTGGAAGATATAAAGATCCTGAAAGGAAGTTTCCACACCTCAGAGCTCATTCATATACCAAGGACGCATAATTCAATGGCGGATAGTATAGCACGTAGTGCAAGAAGGCAACCCTCGTTTGTAGTCCATATGGATGCAGAACTATTAGTTTGGTTTACAGAGTCTATACGAGTCTGGTTTGTTGCTGATAAAAAAAAAAAAAACCATAGTTTTTTAGCCACAAACCTATAGCCACATATTTTTCCAACCAAAAATCGTGGCTATTTTCTTTAGAGCCACAATTTCTACCTCTGTAGCCATGATTTTTCTGTGGTTATGCTGTCTTTTTGTCAAAACTTTTTAGTATTAGAAGGAAAGTATGACTCGAGGACCGAAACACAAGAAGAACAGAAGACTGGTTTCCTACTTTAAACAGGGAGAATGATTTCATCAATTAATTATCCTCAACACTACTCAAAATTTAATATTTCTAAGTTATTTTAAGTTTTTGTGTCGAACATAATTAATTAAAGATTTATAAATTAGTGTTATAAAGTAATATATAATGATTTATAAACTAGTTTTAAAGGTTTATAAATTGATTATAAGAGTTTTAATTAAACAATGCATGAATGATAATAAAAGTTTTTAAAATTTTAATTATTTTTAGTGACAAAACCCCTTAATTATTTTTGAATAGGAAGAAAACCATTCAAATAAGTTTTTAACATTGTAAACACTCAGATTTATTTCTTTAACGTGTATCACCCTCTGTCTAAAATATCGAGACAGAAGGTAACGAATGTTAACGCAATTAAAATTGAGGATTTCCTTCTTCGAACTTTTAGCTGAGAAGTTGTTTTATGATTCATTTTTAGCTGAGGGGTTCTATTACGAAAAACCCAAAATTAAATAAATCAACGTGATATAATTAGCTTAAAAATGTATGTAAGTGTTGCGGATATAATTAATTTGTTGGACTTAGCACAGTGGTTGAAAGTCGCATGAATGATTCTAACCCGGGTTTTTGTCAAAAAGAAAACAGGTTAGAATCAACCTATCCACTCTCATAAAATGTAATTTTTTAAAAAATATTTATTATTTTAAATATAATATCTAAAAATGTTTATGGTACACTGACTTAGCACCAGTAGTTGAGGATTTTATGATTTATAGCTCTAGCCTCTAACCAAGGTTTATGGTACACTGACTTAGCACAGTAGTTGAGGATTTTATGATTTATAAAAATGTTTATGGTACACTGACTTAGCACAGTAGTTGAGGATTTTATGATTTATAAAAATGTTTATGGTACACTGACTTAGCACAGTAGTTGAGGATTTTATGATTTATAGCTCTAGCCTCTAAAAAAGGTTCAAATCCACTTGTCCCCTCTCACGGAAAATTACTATTGATGTAAAAATTAACCGATTTTCTCTATAGATATTCGGTTGAAACAAGTCATGGACTGTAAATTATTATTCCCTTTTTATACCGATGAATAGGTTGAAACAAGACATATAAGCAAATGTAATGTGAGATGGTGTGCCCGTAAAAAAAGATTTACTTATCTTACAACATTTATTACGGTTCGCTTTGAGCTTATATTACATACTACCAATTTACTCTCAGTACTCTCCCTTGTAATGTTGATCGAAAAGAGTATTCATATTTCTTGATTGTAAATGCTTAACTCTGCATGTGTTTCCTTGTAACGTTGGGTGAGATATGTCGAACATTTGATCGCTGGATATCTATACAAGCATCAAAATCATTTATAAACATTTGTTTACCACTCAAACGCCTCAGTAACACAAAGATAGTCTTACTTGGGAACGTTGCTTTCGGACTTGCAAGTTGGGAGACACTCCACCAGACATTCATGATTTGGTTCCACGAAAAACGGAATCTGCATTCAGAAAACATAGGATGCAACGTCGATGTTATACGCTAGACCTGGTTCTGAACATGTCATAAGCATGCATTGAAGCATAAGGCCCTATAGCCATCACGTCCACAAAGATTGTAGTGATCAGACACAGGTGGATTAGTAAGAGCCTTACAGAATATCGTTCCTGACCGTTCCCAAGAACCCGATGTAACGTGGATCTGTACAGTCGAAATGAATGTAAGAAAAGCACCAACTAGAAAATACGACTCACAAATCACAATCAATAGTTGATTAGAAGTATTACTTGAAAAAGCCATTGCTCCAACGTTCCAGCATATCGCCAAGATTCACTATATATGCGCTGTAGACAAAAAAAATAAAGATATCCACCAAACTGACAAATACTGATCGCATGCTCAGACAGGAAAACATGTAATTAGCCAAACAGTCTTAAGCTAATAATATATCATTCATTCATGACATGGTTAATGGATGATGGACCCAATGAAGACTATAAACAGAGTTCTTAGTTACCCTTTAATCGCCGGTACATATTCCCACTTCTGAGGCTTGGCGTTCTTATCTTTGCATATCTGTCATCAAGTTTCGTGTCAAAAGGTATAAGGATAGGAAAAAAAAACTGTGATGCTTTTAGTACCTGGAGGCCCATTACACCATCAGTGGCTAATAGAGTCATCATTCCGTAATCAGTATGTGCTCCACAAGCATATATTCCTTTCGATGGATCAGAAACCCCTAAAGATAACAAAAGGAGCAAAAAGGTTAGTGACATACGAAGCTTAAGAAAACACAATCCGCTATAATGTTCATAATAAAATAAATGACCTTCATAATGCAGTAATCGCATAGTTGCAATAGGCTTTCCAAGCATCTCCCAGGTATCAAAGTAATTTGCATCCAAATCAAGTGCCAACGCCAGTAATCTTCCAATATCCTTAGAAACCCTCCTGATATACAAAACGAAACTTTTGGTGATTGTCAAGAACAGAGATGAAACATAACACAACTAATCCTGTCGAATCAGAAATTCTAAACCACAGACGAGGACTTACAATGCTTCTTGGTGATATTTCTCCATGGTTTCTCGCCACCGAGGCAATACATCTAAGCAAAGAATCAACGAAAGTTTATTCAAATAAAGTGCAATTAACAAAGACAAAACAAAGGAGAAAAACACTAACCAGAATCAGGCCAAGGGTTGGGGCCATAGAATGGTTTATCATAATCAGGATCATCTTTAGGAACTTCAATTCCAATGTAATAACCCTCTTTATGATCTCCTAAAAAAAACTCAAAGAGATTGATCAATCAATCAATCAATAAAAAAAACACCTTTTGATTTTAAACTGATAACACATGCACGAACCATTAACTTGATTCTCAGGATCTAAGATTTCATCAAGCACTGGTGTATAGCCTCTGTGCTTTTCGTTTCTCAGAACTTTCATCTTCTCCTCCAAAGGAAGAGCAAAAAACTTCTTGCTCTGATCGAAAACATCATCCATGAACTCCTCGTTTATACCGTGATTGATCACATAGAAAAATCCACAATCCAAACATGCCTGAAACAACAATTTCCACCATTAATTTGAATATATATATTTTTAAATCTAAATTATCGAATTTTGTGATTAATTCAATAAAAAGGAGAGGGGGACCTGTTTGAGGGAAACAACAGAACGGTGAAGATCATCGTTGGCGAGATCGATGCAATTAAGAGATGAAACTTGCATGGTTGGGTCTTGCAACTCCTCTTTCGTGTGATTCTCCATCTCTATCCGTCCGTTTTTATTCTTCCACCTTTAGTTGGTTTTTATAGATGCAGCCGCCACGACAATATTTTACGCAATTCACGGTCGTAAAGGGCATTCGGTAATAATGATCTCCTACCTGCATTTGCCCTCTTGGGGTCGAATTGTCTCTTAAAATAATAAAATTTTGTCGGTCCATTAATATATTAGGCATTCCCATAATTCATATTAATTTTCGTTTTTTTTATCTACGGTGGTCTTTTGGCGCTATGCACTGGATTCATATTTTTTTATTTTTAAATGAATTTACAATTTATTTTATGCTTCTAGTAAATAAAATATGTTCAAAAATATGAAGATGAATATATGTTAAAAGAAAATGAGATTTTCTGATGTAGTGGTTAGCGATTATAGTGTATTATTTTGTTTTAAAGTTGCTTAGGTTATTATGGAATAGCAAAAGTTATTGTGATTGATTGATTTAATAAAAGTATAATAGAAAGCTGATAGTCGTAACATAGTAAATTCACTTGAAATGTAAATATAAAGTAAAGTTGATGTTATAGGAGAAAAAATGTAAATGTTTGTGTGTTTTTGTGAATGTCTTGTTTGTTTGAAGGAAGATAATAAATTATTTCATCCTCTTAAAGTATTAACAATTTTCGCATATTTTTCAATGTCAAAGATGTGGCAATTTGTTGGGCTTTCATTGTGGTCGTATTGGTAAAATAATTTGTTTTCAAAGAGATCCAGAATCCGGTAACTGAATTCTTAATCATGCTCCAATATTGATAGGACTTGAATTGACTATTTTTCTAGGGTAGCTTATTCAAAAATTCTTTACCTTTTCAAAATTTCCTCCGCACAACATTAATATACCATAAAAATATGTACCGCTGTCATAGTTCACATATACAGATTAACAAAGATGGTTGAGTCATTTGTAGATTTATGGTGGAAAAAGTTACCGTTTTAACCTCTCAAAGTAATGACCCTCTAAATTGTCATCATCCAAACATTGATTCATTAACTTGATTCATCATCCTGAGTGGTTTCGCTGCAAAATATCATAGCCTAAGGTTTTTGAAGCGGACGGCAGGGTTTGTGTCTGAAGAGTTTTCGTGATAGTTGTCAATGCTTTCGTTTGGGATATAATTGCTGACTAAAGCATATGCTACCATCTTATTTGTTTTTTCTTCTGTTTTTTGAATACAATATATTATTTTTACTTATAAAAAACTTTATATATAGAAATTATTAAATTATGATTTTAGCGAGACTATATATTTACATGGAATCTAACAAGATATTATCTTATATATTATTTTATCGATTTGTGTAGTATTTTGAATTGACTCAACTTTAAATCGATAAAATTTATTAATTTATAATGTTTATTAATTTATCAAATTTTAATTTGTAGAATTTCTAGCGTAGTTATGATCTTCTAAAAAGTGAACAAATATGTAAAACCATTTTCATTTTGGACAAGTGTTGGTTTCTAATTCACCTTAAGTGGTTAATAATGTATATTGTTAATGTTCATATTACGAAACTATTTGCTTGCTTTAGGAAGTGGACAAAAGAGCGACCGACAAATACAAATTGGATATGTATGTAATTAGCGACCAAGCATACATATCTAGTTTGTTTTCATAAACTGGAATCCATGTAGTTATATAAATTAAATGGAGCACGTACATATAAAAAATTTCAATCCATGCACTGTTTGATCGAGAAACGGTAAATAAATAAGATGTGGGTTTAAGCAAAGACGTCTTATTAATGGTCGGAGAAAGAACGTTCAATCGGTTACAAGGGAAAAGGAGAGATCGCGACAGAAAGAAAGCCGGTGGCTCGATATGCTACCGGAAAAGTACAACTAACGGCGAGATGAAGCAAAAGGTGAAAACTCTAATCTAGCCGCCAAGTGTCAGTCAGATGATTTTCGATCCCTTTCTCGTCGCCTCTCCTTTTC
>NC_027752.1:27555452-27580888 GCF_000695525.1 Brassica oleracea var. oleracea
GCTTGGCCGTTACTCTGCGGGTTTCTCGGGGTCGACATGTTGAGTCGAATTCGCCATCTGTCGCAGAATCCCTTGAAATGATGCGAGATGAATTGCAAACCGTTGTCTGTTATGATCTCGTATGGGAGCCCGTGTCGGCAGATTATGTTCTTCCAGACGAAATTTTGCACCTCCTTGTTGGTGATGTTGGCATAGGCTTCGGCTTCAACCCACTTGGTGAAGTAGTCTGTGAGAACCAGGATGAACTTCTTTTGGCGAGATGCCGGCATTGGACCGATGATGTCCATTCCCCATCGCATGAATGGGTATGGAGCAGTTAGGGTATGAAGGAACTGCGTTGGGCTGTGTAAGGTGGGAGCATGACGCTGGCATTTGTCGCACTTGCGCACATATTTCTCGCAGTCGGCGTTCATGGTTGGCCAGTAGAATCTCAGATTCTTCACTTTTAATGCAAGAGCTCGTCCCCCCGAGTGATTGCCTGCTGCTCCTTCATGTGTTTCGGCCATGACTAATCTCGTTTCTTCGCCGGAGATACATTTGAGTAGCACCTTCGTCACGGTCCATCGGTGTAGTTCCCCGTCCATGACAACGTAGTGTACACTACGTCGCTTCAGTCGCCGCGCGTCCCACTTCTCGGTGGGAAATGAACCTTCAGTGAGGTAGTTGATGAGTTCCTTGCGCCAATCTGTTGGCTGATCGTCCTGCGAAGGAGGTTCCGCTTCGTCGATGTCCATTGCTTCGCTAATCGCTGCTGCGATTGCGGTCTGTTCCGCCCTAGTGTCGATGCTCGGTTTCTCGATTTTATGGATTGGGATTGCCCTCTTGACTTGATCGTGTAGCTTGCTTCCTAGAGCAGCATCTTTGGACACTAGTGCCAAGACTAATCTTTGGTGATTACCCAGAGGAAGATGATGATAGGGAAGATGAGGATGCAAAGGCTAGTGAGAATGATCACTGCTGCTCGCAGTTTGTTGGAACTTTGCTACTACATAAAGCCCCGGTTCTCGAACGTTTTCATCTCAACCGTGTTTCAGGATGCAGTGCTTCCGAGATTGATTTATGGATTAGAATTGCAGTTGATCGTTTCGTGCGGGATTTGAAGATACGGTTTTTCCCTAAATACGGAATTATAAGATTGCCTAGTACACTATTTAGATGCGCAACACTAGAGACTTTGGAACTTCGGAAGGTGGTTATTTCGGAAGTTCCTTCTCGAGTTAGCTTTCAATCTCTTAAGACGTTTCGTCTGCTGTTTGTAAAGTATGCAGACAAAGAATCTTTCGTGAGGCTTATATCAGATTGCCCTGTTCTCGAAGACTTGGTTGTAGAAACTTGTCACGATGACAATGTGGTGACTTTTACTATAAATGTGCCTTCCCTGGAGAAGTTTTCCATCAGGAATACATTGCAAGACTTGGAGACTGAGAACGATGTGTTTGTGGTACATTACCATTCATTGAAGCAGTTAACAATCGTGGACTAGTTCGGTGAACTAAAGTTGTTTGGTAATAATACGCCCCAGCTTGTCGAGGCAAATCTCTTATCTGTGTCCTGCCATGCTAAGGTTCTTGAATCTTTCTCCCGTCTCAAGGGTATATCTTTATGCTTACCTGAAGAGGTAGAGTCTGCTTTTCTTCCTCTTTTAGATTTTTCTTGGTACCGAAAAAAATCGGAAACTTTTGTTTGCTTGTGTCTTGTTAGGTGCAGTACCCTACTGGTATTGTTTTATCTCAGCTTGTGTTTTTAAAGATTTGTTCATGTGAAAGTAATTGGATGAATATGCTTATGAGTGTGCTCCAACATTCACCTAAACTAAAAGTTCTCAAGCTTGCACTGGTACTTTCTTTCCTAACCCAAATCTATCTATCTATCGTGTTTTGGTTTCCGCTTTAAAAAAGTCTAATGCACATTTACCATTGATTGCAGAACCATTCGGTGACTGAGGATCGTAAAGTTTTCTGGACTCAGCCAAGTTGTGTTCCTCAATGCTTGTTGTACCATCTCGAAACCTTTAAGTGGAGAGACTATGACGGAACAGACGAAGTAGAGAAAGAAATGGCGATTTATATCTTGAATAATGCGAGCCGATTAGTGACTGCAACTATCTACTACCCTGATTTATTCGAGTGGGAGCGCAAGCTTCAAATGTCAAGGGGTTCAAGATCTTGCAAACTAACTATGGGATGAATCATGAAAGTATTATGTTTGCTTCTTTCTTTTGGGTTTTGTCTGAACAATGCATCAGAATTCAGAACCATTGTTCAGAGTACGCATAGGCGATGGGGAGGCTGTCGGATTTTCGATATTATGCTCATAGGTCCCATTCGGATTTTACTAATTATCGGTTTGGATTCGGTTTGGTTTGAATCGGATTATAACTAATGTTTAAAATCGTCCAAAATTTTTTTTTTTTTAAACTAAAAAAATTAACAAAAAAATACTCAAAAATGGGATGAAAGTATTATGTTTTCTTCTTTCTTTTGGGTTTTGTCTTAGCAGTGCATCAGAATCATTGTTCAGAGGTTCAAAACAGAATTGTGTAGATATCGAACACATCATTTTTTGGTTAAGAGGATCTAATTATCGGTTTGACCGGCTTAAGGATGATCTAAAACAGAATTGGCTGTTGTATGGTTCCCATTACATAACATTGTTCTGAACCTTTTAAATAGCAATCAATTTTTCATTACATGACTGTAAGAGGCAGGCAGATAGAGAACAAAAAAAATAGATCTTTCCTACAAAACTGACAGCCCTTTTAGCTGATTTGTGATCATCCAAAGAAATTGACAATCTTTGGTTTCTTTTTAAGGATGCTCTTCTCATCTAAATTATCAGGTGTAATAACATCATCAGAAGTCTTGATCTTCTTGCTACTTTTAGGCTCTTCATAGAAATCGTCCTCAAGATCATCCCCACTGAACTTGGTGAGTTTCCCTCTTGGTGTAGCATCGAATCCTGTCAGGGAGATAAAGGTACAAGGCTTTTATAAGGTCAAAGAAATTGCATTTACCGTCTCTTTAATCACTTAAAAAAGAAAATGTTACTTGAGCTCTTTGTTGGAGCTGAATCTCTGTTGAGTTTATCGGGGCAGTCTTTGACGAGATGCGCCACACTCCCACACACTATGCAACAACCGCCCTGTAAAAGAATGTTCATCAAATCATATTTGTTTAACATGTCATGAACCAAAACAGGAACTGGGCATTGTACCATTGGGTAGACTCCATGCTTGTTTTGAGGACAGTTCTTGCTTATATGCCCGTGTTCTTTGCATATGAAACAACTTGCAAACTTCGTCCCTCCTACAAATCAAAACAGTAACCTTAGTGACAATTGAATATAGTAGAGCCACAGTTACAACAACACATGGTATAGCTAACCAGACACAGACTTACCATCTTCCAAAGGTTGAGGACAATGAGAAAGTGAATGGGCAGTATCTCCACAGTTGTAACACAACTTCTTCTCGAAGCTACTATCATCGTTCTTGTCCGGACAGTTCTTAAGACTATGCCCTAAAATGAAGTGATCAATCAAAGTATCAACATTCAGCTTCTTGCCCACATAGAGAAACTCAAGAAACTTAACCATGAGAAGGCTCTTATCCTAAACCAAAAGTTGGTGATAAAGCACTCGCAGTTATGCCACAGACACAACAAAACCATATCTCCAAACTCAACTAAACCCTTGACTGATTCAGACAAGAGCTATCTGAACCATATACACACGAGAATCTATCGGAGCTAAAAAAAACCTAAGCATAAACCAAAGATAACAATCAAGAAGAGAGCAAAGCAAACCTTATTTCTCTCCCACTCAGATTTTTCAGGACAGAGCTTAGCAATATGGGTTTTGGACTTGCAGATATAACAGCCTTCGCCAGGTTTCATACCAGGAACTCGGAGAGGATGCCTCGTGGAGGAGCCTTTTCTCATGGGACCAGGTTTCTTTTTCTTGAACAAGCTCTTCTTCTTCTTCTTGTCGGGATCTGTTTGATCGAGAAACGGTAAATAAATAAGATGTGGGTTTAAGCAAAGACGTCTTATTAATGGTCGGAGAAAGAACGTTCAATCGGTTACAAGGGAAAAGGAGAGATCGCGACAGAAAGAAAGCCGGTGGCTCGATATGCTACCGGAAAAGTACAACTAACGGCGAGATGAAGCAAAAGGTGAAAACCCTAATCTAGCCGCCAAGTGTCAGTCAGATGATTTTCGATCCCTTTCTCGTCGCCTCTCCTTTTCTTTATATAGGCGTCATGGCGTCTCGCCCTTGACCTAATTTACGCCGTCTTGGTGGGTCTCCTCTGCTGGGCCGAGAAGCCCGTAGGCATCCGGGTAGCTGCTGAGCCGAACGTACTTCAGTCGATGATGATCGACTAAAAGTACTCGAGAGTGAAGCCGAGAGACCTGACTCTCGAGCCGACCGATCGAGCCGTCGTTCCTCCTAACCCGGGCCAGGCCTTCCTATTCCTCGGGCCTTGTGGGATGGTCAAATCCATCCTCTACATGCACGAACACATAACCGCTTACACAAAACTGGGGCACGAAGACACTCGAAGTTACATACAGACACCAAATATACAACAGCATGAAAAATCTCAGCCAAGAACACAAAAGAGAATGTCATTATCTTTTCATTCAACCGTCATATAAGGCCCTCAATCTCTGAGAAGCTACAACACCGTTGATCCTCCACCAGAGGAGCGACCATCGCCATTTCATCAGCCGACAAGAATCAAACAACCATTGTTAGGTTATCAAACTTATTTAGTTTTAAAGACCTCAAAGCAAGCTTTATCGGGTCATGGTGATGACGTAATTCACACCTAACGATACAAAAACCTTTTGAATTGTGAAAAGGTCCCAAATCTCATTGCATCCCTTTATCAGAAACTTGTCTTCCTCTGTTAAATGTATCTTTTTGATCTCCTGGCTCTGCTATGAGTGGAGATCGTGACCCTCATGGTAGGTTCATGTTCCAATCGCTATGCCATTTAAGTAACTGGCATCGTCGAAGCAGCCACTTCCTTCGACTTTCTTATTTACGGTAAGAAGATTGGTTTGTGGTCTTGAGACATGTCTATGGCTTCACCATTCCTACAGAGAACAGCTCTGCCATCTCCTGCATTTGCAACCATTAAGTGTGGTTCAGAAACAGAACAACAATCATAAGCAAACAAACCTACACTTAAAATCGAATCTTAGTGATTCAGAAAATGGGTTTGGTCGAAGCTAACAAACATACCTTCCAAAAATAAGGGCAGCAAGAGCCAAGGCACTGGAAGAAAAACCTGAGGAAAGAGCTTCTATTGCGGTCCTCTGCTAAAGCTAGATCGGCCTGAAGAAACGCGTTGCTCAAAGAACTCTTGACTTCTTCGACATAGATACTGTTCAATTCCATTTTTTCTTATATAAGGTGTGTTGCTTCCTGTGGTGTGAAAGATTGTGTAGTGTACCCACAAAACCCAACTGAGGATAAAAATTAATTTTTATTGGAGATACTTACCGAAAGAGTAGTGGTGTGAAAGATTGTGTAGTGTACCATTGGGGGTTTTGTCTCAGAAGACTCGTTCTAGTTTTTAGTATCAACTGAAAACCGTAGATCATATCATAAGATCGATGAAGTTAGTCACAACAAAGAACAACAGTGTAACGACCCGATTCCGGTCTCGGAACTCGTTAGCCGGCTAAGGCCCAAGCAATACTCGAGGCCCAAGATGTTTGTCTATAAATACCCTTCCCAGCATTTTTTTTCTCCACCTGCATCAACAAAAATCAGAAGTTAAAAAAGAAGAAAAGAATAAGAGAGAGAGTTCAAGAGTAGAATAGAGAAATGGAAAATGTTTGTGGGAGCTGAGCCACCAGGAGTCTTCGCTGGAGCCACCACATGCGGGGGCATTGCTAAGCTCGTCATCATCGTTCGCAGCCCAAGTTAACCGCCGGAACCACCATGCAATTTAAGCTTTGTTTTCATCCATTCAGTAAATCCGCCATATCTCTCTAACCGTTGAGAATCTCGCGTATACAAAGCCACCATCGTGTTCCTCTCGTTGAGACAAAGCCGTAGCCACTGACCACGCCGCAATCGGAGTCTGAATGAAGCTGCTAGAGCCTCCAGAAGTTTTGCTTCTTCGCGCTCGTGAGTTACACGCGCCGCCGCCGGGAATCGTCGCCGCCGCTTTCGCCGCCGTCCTCCACCGCCGGGCCACCGCCAAACCGCTGCCGGATTACCGTCGGTCGACAGTGATGAGCGAGTATCGGTCGACGGGACTGGTGTCTGGGTCGACGGTAGTTGAGCAGAATCGAGCGACACAGAAGTGTTGTTGTCAGTCGATAAGGAGCGCGCTTTCTTGCGGATAGAGCGTTCCAAACTTGCAGGATCTGGTGAGAATATCAGTTGAGTTTCCTTGTTGCTTCTGGTACTGCTGGACATGTATCTGAAAATCCAAGAAAAAAAATTTATGTTAGAAACTTAACAAAAATTAGACAAAATAGGCGATCAAAGCTCCCCGGCAACGGCGCCAAATTTGATACCACTTAAATTACCCTAAGGAATGATTTATACTCTCTCAAATAAGAGGTCGAGTTGTAGTACTTAGGGACCGAATTCACAGGGAACTAGGGAACCTAAGGAATCTAATATGATTTGTTAAGCAAAAATGTTGTTAGAGTTTTTAAATGTAAATTACAGTTTTATATTGAATAAGTATTTGTTCAATAGCAGGTTTGAGGTTTTGGTGCTTAAAAAAGAAATAGCTATATTTAGATTTTTTATTCAAAAAAATTGGAATTATAATCCTACAGATGACTAATGAGTTGCATGCATGATAATGTAAAGCTCAACTACTTGATCAACAATTCAATCAGCTCTCGCATGTATAGACTTGTCTATTAACTAGATCTAATGATCTCAAATGTCGTTATTTTGATCAATAGAAAGTGTCGATTGATAATCCTATAGGGATATCGATCGATACACCTTTTGCACCGTCGATCGATTATTCAAGTGTGATATCGATCAACGAGCTCTAGTCAAGCTTTATGCGCTGGTTGAATGAAGGCTTACTAAGCTCACTAGATCAGCCCTCGCCTTGCTCATAGCAAGAAACATAGTTCTATTAGACTGTTTTCAGGATGAGAATAAAGTTCTCGCTTTTATCAATCAATCCAAGGGCAGGTTCTAGGTAGCTAATTTAGACGCAGGCATTAATAAACAATCCTAAAGATGACTATCACAACTCAGCAATCTATAGTTGGGGCTAATCTCTCCTAACCTATTTAAACCCTAAAATCTAACAATGGAACTACTCATACATGGCTAAGCAATTCATAACAGCTGTTAAGTATAAAAACTTCATTAGAATAGTAAATAGATATTAATGGAGTTCCTATCACAAATTATAACTTTGGATCTTCTCTCCAATCTATCAAAATCCTAAAAACCTTTGCTGTGAAAATAGTAAAACAATGAAAGCACTCTTTGCCTCTAACATGGCGGTAAAGCTTATATAATTAGGGTAAAACTCGTCAGGGGTAATCTTGTAAAATGGTGAAGTTTTGGGCTTCAAGTCGGTTGTGAACAAACAGGCTTTCTGCGTGCTTCACTGTCGATCGATACCAAGACATGCGTATCGATCGATTCTTACTCTCCAATATCGACCGATTGTCGAGCTCGATGGTCATCTCGAGTGCTTGCTCCAAATATCTCCAAAATGCTCTAAAATCATCAATTATCTCCAAAACACTCCTGGTCTTATAAATATAATAAATAGACTCTATAATATAATAATTATTAGTAAAACACCTATAAACTATGGATGAAAATGGGTCAAATCTATAGTCTATCATATATTGGAGATTTTGGATCATCAAGTGAAAGTAATTCAGGGAAGGTCGACCGTGTTTGCCTGAGTTCGTTGGGAGAGAGATAAGATTCAGGAGGAGACCTGTGAGGCCGAGCGAGGATTTGTACTCGGGGTTTTGTTACGATGACATTGGACATGTCAGCTTATGACTTGAATTCGGAGATGAATTCCTTATAAGTGGGGGAGAATTGTAACGACCTGATTCTGGTCTCGGAACTCGTTAGCCGGCTAAGGCCCAAGCAATACCCGAGGCCCAAGATGTTTGTCTATAAATACCCCTCCCAGCATTTTTTTTTCTCCACCTGCATCAACAAAAATCAGAAGTTAGAAAAAGAAGAAAAGAATAAAAGTGAGAGTTCAAGAGTAGAATAGAGAAATGGAAAATGTTTGTGGGAACTGAGCCACCAGGAGTCTTCGCCGGAGCCACCACACGTGGGGGCATTGCTAAGCTTGTCATCATCGTTCGCAGCCCAAGTTAACCGCCAGAACCGCCATGCAATTTAAGCTTTATTTTTGTCCGTTCAGTAAATCCACCATATCTCTCTAACCGTTAAGAATCTCGCGCATGGAAAGCCACCATCGTGTTCCTCTCGTTGAGACGAAGCCGTAGCCACCAACCATGCTGCAATCGGAGTCCGAACTAAGCCGCTAGAGCCTCCGAAAGTTTTGTCTCTTCGCGTGCGTGAGTTACACGTACCGCCGCTGGAAATCGTTGCCGCTGCTTTCGCCGACGCCCTTCGCCGCCGGACCACCGCCAAACCGCTGCCGGATTACCGCCGGACTAGCGCCTCATCGCCGCCGGAACGCCGCCGAACCGCCCTGACTCGCCGGTGACTTAGTGAATCAACTCATTGACCGGTTTAAATTGAATTCGAAATCGGTTAGGTTTAACCGGTCGGTTAGGTCAATGGTTGACCGAGTTGACCTTTGACCAGCGAGTTGACTTTTCCGCAGACTTCGACCGGACCCGTTTTAAACCGTTCGAATGGCGTTCTGACTCGATTTTTCACCCTGGTTTTAGATTTGGAGTCTATTTGACCAGCTGGAGTTCATAGATACGAGTTCTCTTCATTGCTAGGTGAGGGCTTCGTCGTTTAAATCCCGAACTAGTTTAGTACTACCGTTATGGAAAGTCTAGTTTCGAAACATGATCTGTCTATGTGAATCGAGTATGTTTGAGAGTCTTGCTTGTTTATTATTATTATTTATTGTTAAACCGAAAAATAGGAAAATATAGGATTCAACGATTGATTGAAGTGATTGATGTTAAGAATTGTTATATATGTGTGTGTGTATATATATATATATATATAGATATGCGAGTCCATGTGTGGATATTTGCGGGGTGCAGAGACGTCTGTACTGGCTGCCTATGTTTGAGGATATTTGCGGGGTGCAAAGACGTGTGTACTGGCTGCCATACGACGCCTTAGAGATTTGCGGGGTGCAGTGTGGACTACTGTGCTAGTGACGCCTGTTGAGTTATATACGTATATGAATGCAGAGTGCAGAGAGTATCCATGTACTATCATCGCATTGGTTGTAGCATGTCTAGTGCACTAGACTTATATTGATTGTTCTGTGTGGTGTAATAGACACCGTGATTGTTTCGTGTTAGAGTTAGGCCTACATAGTTGTAGTGATATGAACTGAGTCAGTGGTTTGCGGTTTAGCATCTCATACCTCGCTGGGCAACTCCCATGTTGCTCACCCCTCCTTCCTTCCCCATTTTCAGGAGAGTCTGACGACCAGGAGTGATCACATCAGTTTGGTGCTTTGGGTGTTATTGGGCTTTTGGATCTTTGGGCTTCAGACGTTTCCGCTTATTTATACATTTTGGACCTTTGACTTTATATTGTTATTTATATTTCAGATGTTCATTTTATTTACTGGATTTCCAGCGTCGACGTTTGACTTTCAAATATTTATAAATAGAGATTTCAGATATTATTATTTATCGCATTATTTTTATTATTATGTAAATCAGGGTGTTACAAACAGGTACTAAAGTACTTGATAAATTAAACATGTTCAGCTATTAGCTTCCTAAGTTAATTGAAAAGTATTTTTACATTTGCATCTGCATGTAGTTCATATAAAAAAATATATATTTCTCAGTCCAGTCTTATGGACATAGCTAGTCGAGAACAAACTTTGAAATTAACTCTTAGTAGCAGAAAATATTTATATCACATGAAACTGAGACACCTTCGCTTAGTCTCTGCCCTCTAAGCAACACATGAATGTAAATAGAAAGGATGAAGAAACATACAACTCGAGCTGCAAAGACACTACAAAGATGTGGAGCCTGGTATATAGTACCGTCCACGATATTATACGTTAGCATCGATATAACCTTGTCGGGACAATCTCACTTATTTATAGCGCCACCTTCGATCTGTTACAAACGCGGGTCATCAATGAGAATAAATGAGATGGAGTGAGAAGAGAGGTGGGGTGACGCTTGATGACTGAATTAAAGATCGATTTTAATTAAAAGCAAGACGTTACAGAGAGGAGACGAAGTCTGAGACGATGGAAAGGGGACAGCGTAGATCGGCTCAATGAGGGGTAAACATGCAACCCTAAACGCAAAACGGGCCGCATATACGAAAGCATGGCCCAATAACGAAACACAAAGCCCAGAGAAGTCGCGTGTCGAAACACAAAAAAAAAAAAAAGAGAAGTACCGAGAAATCAAAACAAAAGGGAAAAGAAGGGGTTGCGTCTGCTCGACACATGGCGAAAAAAGGAGATAGGAGAGGTGATGTGATGCATGAGGAGCCTTTCTGAGCAACTTTATTAATATAGATGTTATATGTTTTTCATGTCTCACCAAAACCAAGTGGGTACTGGTTATGTCAAAAAGAAAAATAAGTGGGTACTGGTTTCCCAGAATCAAAAGGAGAGAGAACCCTACGGAATTTACGGCAGCGTTTGAGGTATGTAAACCAATCATATCCGATGATTGCAGGGGGAATTAATGGATGGTCAGAATTAGAGCTGGGCAAAACACAGAATCTGAAGAACCGAATCGAACCCGATCCGAAAAAAAGTTCCGAACCTGAACCGAAATTGATTAAATATCCAAACGGGTTCAAAATTTTGGTATCTAGAGAACCGAAACTGAACCCGACCCAAACCGAAGTATGTTGGATACCCTAATGTATCCGAAATAGATTTATATACCTAAATATATTAATTTTTTTTAGATTTAATATATATTAAAAACATCCAAAATATATAAAATACTTGAACATATATACAAATAGTAAAAATTAAATGTTTAAAATAGCGAAAATATACTCAAAACACCAAAAATACTTGAAATATCTATTGATAAGCTTTCAGGTAACATGCTTGGTGATGTTATTATAGACACAGGTGCGTCACATCACATGACTGGGGAACTTTCGCAACTTATAAACATGCGAGAGATGTCGCCTTGTCTTGTGGGTTTTGCGGATGGAGGAACCACAACATCGACAAGCATGGGTGATCTTGTGCTGAGTGAAACTATATCACTCAAGGACGTGCTTTATGTACCAAAACTCGACTGCACGTTGATATCGGTGTCTAAGTTGTTGAAGCATATGAATTGTTTCGCGTTATTCACAGATGCTATATGTTTGTTGCAGGACCGTTGTTCGAAGACTTTGATTGAAGCGGGTGAGGAGTGTGATGGGGTGTACTACTTCAGAGATGTTACAATGGCGAAAGGCAACAAGATTCAGTGCAAGGTTGATCAGTTGTTGTGGCATCAATGACTTGGACACCCGGCTTTTTCAGTTTTTCCTATGGTTTTTGGTGTTAAGAATATTGTTTGCTCCAGTCTTTGTGACATTTGTTTTCGAGCTAAACAAACTAGAGATGTGTTTTTTGAAAGTTGCAATAAAACTACAAAGTGTTTTGAGTTGATACATGTAGACGTATGGGGTCCTTATCGTGTGCCTTCATCATCTGGTGCAGTATATTTTTTAACAATAGTGGATGACTACTCTAGGGCTGTTTGGACCTATCTACTAGTCGTA
Organism: Brassica oleracea var. oleracea; assembly: GCF_000695525.1. Taxonomy (NCBI): domain Eukaryota; kingdom Viridiplantae; phylum Streptophyta; class Magnoliopsida; order Brassicales; family Brassicaceae; genus Brassica; species Brassica oleracea. The sequence goes on from NC_027752.1 coordinate 27,567,351, forward strand.
AAATCAGAAGTCCGAAAGGTGGTAGAGAGGTTCTGTAAGTATACAGAGAAACAATTTGGCAAGAATGTCCAGATGGTGCGTAGTGACAATGGTTTGGAATTCATGAGTTTGAGTACATTCTTTGCGGACAATGGGATCATACATCAAACAACGTGTGTCTATACGCCACAACAGAACGGTAGAGTAGAAAGGAAGCACTGGCATATATTGAACGTAGCGAGAGCAATGTTGTTTCAAGCTCAGCTACCGGTGAAGTTTTGGGGTGAGGCAATCTCTTCGGCAACTCATGTTATTAATATGACAGCATCAAAGATTCTTCAAGGAAAGTCGCCGTATGAAGTTTTGTTCGGAAAGAAACCACTATATAACTCGTTAAGGGTGTTTGGTTCATTGTGCTCTATGCATAGGAAGGACAGAACCAGAGATAAGTTTGGTCCTAGGAGCAGAAAATGTATCTTTGTGGGCTATCCATTTTGCAAGAAGGGATGGCGAGTGTATGATGTTAAGACAAATGAGTTCCTTATCTCTAGGGATGTAGTGTTCAAGGAGGATGTGTTTCCTTATACAGAAGCAGTGTCGACTCAGGTAGATGAAAACAACTTGATTGGGGGGGGCCTGATGATGATTGGATCATCGACTCTGTCTCGGATACTGAAGACAGGGGGAGTGATCCTATTGATGTGGTTCAAGTGAGCAAAGATAAACAAAGTGTGTCTGTTACAGAAGCAGAAACTATTCAGGCAGAAGGTGATAGACCTATCGTATCAGAGGTTGCAGAGGGTGCAGAGATCAATAAGACAAATGATTCTGAGGTTGCAGAGGTCAACAAGACTAATGGTTCAGACATACCTAGTGATAGCATCAGTAGTAATCAACCGGTGATCAGAAGTGAAGAACCAAAAGAACCAGAGTTGGGACGAGGCTTGAGAGAGAAGATACCGTCAGTTAAACTGCGAGATTACATCAGTTACAATGCTGTGTGCATTAACGACCCCCATCACGATCTCACTAGCTCACATCCAGAATCTTCGATAATGGTCTCAGGTATGCATTCAACACCATATCCTTTAGTGAACTTCGTGACTGATGAAAATTTTTCAGAAGCACACAAAGCGTTTCTTGCGGCCATTACCAAAGGAGTTGTACCAAAGAGCTATAAAGAAGCAGTCCAACTCAAAGTCTGGCGGGATTCGATGAAGGATGAAATGGATGCATTTGAACTCAACAAAACGTTCAGCATAGTCGATCTACCACCGGGAAAGGAAGCCATAGGAAATATGTGGTTATATAAGTACAAATATGGCGCAGATGGTACGATCAAGAGACATAAATCGAGGCTGGTTGTACTCGGAAACAGACAAGTACAAGGAGTGAACTTTACGGAAACGTTTGCTCCAGTGGCCAAGATGACAACCATTCGAAGTTTACTACGCATGGTAGCAGGCAAGGGCTGGATCATACATCAAATGGATGTACAAAATGCATTCCTGCATGGAGAACTAAAGGAAGAGGTATACATGAAACTTCCACAAGGCTTTACCCATTCTGATCCCAAGAAGGTATGTAGACTACACAAGGCTGTCTACGGCTTGAAGCAAGCTCCAAGATGTTGGTATGAGAAGTTGACTGAGGTTTTGACGAAATATGGGTTTAAACACTCGTATGAAGATTACTCATTGTTCATGTATACGAAAGGGAATGTTGAGATTCGAGTTCTAATTTACGTAAATGATCTGTTGGTGTATGGCAATGACATCGAGATCTTAGTGAAGTTTAAAGAATATCTTGTAAGGTGTTTTCATATGAAGGACCTTGGCAAACTTAAGTATTTCTTGGGAATTGAAGTTGGAAGAGGAGCTGAGGGTTTTATGATCACGCAAAGGAAGTATACATTGGACTTGATAGCTGAAGCGGGATTGCTTGGTGCTAAGCCTTGTGGAACACCAATGGAACAACAACACAAGCTTGGTAGGGACAAGAGTCCGTTTATTCAGCAGGCTGGTCAGTACAGAAGACTAGTGGGGAAGTTAATATATTTGTCCATCACACGACCAGACATTTCGTATTCTGTTCATATCTTGGCTCAGTTTATGCAGACGCCAAGAGAGGCTCATTGGGATTCAGCTCTCTGAGTGGTACGGTATCTAAAAGGAACGGTTGGTCAGGGCATTCTTCTCAGTTCAAATCCAGAGTTGAGGCTATCGGTGTATTGTGATGCAGATTGGTCATCGTGTTCTGCGTACAAACGATCTTTGAGCGCTTATGTAGCAATGGTGGGAGACTCAGCCATCTCCTGGAGAACACAGGAACAAGATGTCGTGTCGCACTCCTCCGCTGAGGCAGAGTATATGTCGATGGCAGAGGCGTCAAGAGAGATCAAGTGGTTGAGACGTCTCTTGCATGATCTGGGGGAACCTCTGAAGGATCCAGTTCGGCTATACTGTGATAGCAAATAAGCTATTTACATTGCAACTAATCCAGTTTTTCATGAAAGAACGAAACATGTGGAGTGTGATTGTCATCAAGTTAGAGATTCGATAAAATCTGGCTTGCTGTCTACGGTACATGACAGAACAAATGAGCAGATAGCCGATCTTCTAACCAAGGCGCTTGGTCGAGTCCAATTTGAGAAGCTGTTGTATCTGATGGGAGTTCGAAATTTCCATCTTCCCAAACTGAGGGGGAGTATTGGATAATGATGATATATATTAGAGATATACATGAGATTTGTATAGATAAACATAAGATCCTATAGTTAAGGATCTAGAATCGTATGTTAGGTTTGTATATAAACCCATGTTCCACATCAATAATACACAAGTTGTTCAGTTATTTACAGTAAACAATGCCAAAAGACAAAACAAGCAACGTCCAGAGTTGTTACCAGTGAAATACCTCATTCTCTTTATGATTGATTGAAACTTACCCACATAATAGACGGCCGAGCAGAAGAACCACAATAGATTTCATATCAGAGGCTAAGGCGTAAAGTATGTTCCCAGCGAGAAGAACGATGCTGCTAAACATTAGCGGCTTAAGAAAAGATCTGTTTGACCATGCACTGAAATAAACTGATGAAAACAATTGAGCAACCGCCATGGAACCAATCACTACACCTCAAACAGTTGCAGCAGCACCAAGGCTGATGGAGTAACTATCTGCCGTAGGGACGACGATGTAGGTGTTGACCATATACAGGAATGCGTTTACCAAGTTCAGGAGAAGGGACACAAAATGAAACTTCTCCTCAGAAACAGGATCCTCGAGGGAAGGTGAGTCTTCTAATATGATAAACGCATGTTTCCCCAAAATATCCAAAAAGCTTGTAGAGTTTGATAGCCTTTTAACAGCTGCATTAATAGAGTCAACCATAGAATCCTGAAATACATGCACTAGTTAGTTAGAACAAGTATAACGTGTTGTTACCTGCAGAATGCATATTGAAAAAGGAGAAGAGAGTTATGGAATACAGGATTAGGTGATACAGATCGATCATATATTGAAATATAAATCTCTTGGTGGTCTTGAAGTTCCGCAAGATTGTAAGAAACAGACCCAGCAACAGCTCCAATACCCTACGTACATCTAATATATCTAGAGTTTTTTTGTGTGTGTAAATATGCAATAAGCAATTAATATACAAGAGAAGGAGCCAGAGATTTCAGTATATTAATCACGCATATGCTATATAGAGTAAGAAACAAGAATGAAAGTTACCACTTGCTTCAAGACTTGTTGCAGCTGAGAATAAGGGTGATTTGAACGAGTTTTAACATAGTAGTCTGTGAATTTGTAGCCAAAATGCTTATCGATTTTTTTCAGGATCTTACGAATACCAATGGCGTTCATCTCAAGGAAACACAAGAGCCTCAAAAGATCTTGTCCAACTTGTCTATATCCTTGTTCAAGGTCACATATGTTAAAACTTTCTTCCTCTTGAGAAACTGCATTGCGCTGTTCTCCAAGAGATGATAATCTCTGTCCGAGCAGCTTGTTGTTGCAGAAGAAACAAGACAACCTTTTCAATCTAGTAAGAATAGAAAAACAAACAAGCTACACTCATACGTCAATCTATCTTATTAAAGTGATGGTACATATATAATATATAATAGTGACTAGGGGTAGGCGTTCGGGTATCCATTCGGGTTCGGTTCAGATCTGTTTGGGTTTCGGGTTTTCGGAGTCAAAGATTTCAGCCTCATTCAGATATTTATAATTTTTTTTCGGGTTTTCAGTGTCAAAGATTTCTAGATTTATGAGTTATCGGATTCAGATAACTCATAAAAAATACAATACAATAGAATTACCTTTAGATTTTGTTTGGAAACATAAATAGTAGAATACAAAATATATAATGTTGTTTGGAAACATGAATAATAGTACATTAAGAAAAAATGTAACGGGCTTATGTTATTAAGAAAAAATTAATAGTCCATCACATTATATTACAAATAATGAGCTTATATTACTTGATATATATATTTCAAATCATAATAATTTTAAATTGATTTATATCAAAATTCATTCAAAAATATACATATACTCAAAACTTTATTTTACTAAAATATTTTTCAATAACTATTATACAAAAATGTTTTCAATATATATAAGAAAAATATAATACAAAGCCCAATTTCAAACACCAACTTAAATTATGGTTTTTATATTTCACATTAAATTTTAAAAATATAATAATTGTTATGAACTATTATGTGGATGTCCATTATACCCATAAGCCCATATTCAAAAGCATTCTGAAATTCTAATATTGTATCCCTATATATTGTATCGTGACCTATGAAATAATAAGATTAACCAATTCTCTCAGCAAGCTCTAACCTTAGCTACCTAAAAAAAACCCCAGCCGCTGAGCAAACTCCAGGACCTTAATCATCTAACCGATATGGCTATCTGTCGAAGAAGCTCCGATCTCCTCGTCTTCACTATTAATTGAGATAAGTGCTATTTTAAATTGTTTTATACATATGATCGTACATATTAGAGCAAAACCATAAAACTTTTAAGTGTCGATGTTTTGGATCTACATCCATGTTTTTAATTTCGTCTTACGAGTGGCTACCCCATCTCTTTTATTGCTTTTACCAATTAAGATAAGTACTATTTAATATTTTGTAAACAACGTCTCCATATCGTCTTCTTATAACATGTCTTATGAAATATATGGGATGAATTGTATTTATCGTTCATAAGAACGTGAACAACCGTATAGTTTGTTTGATTTGATGATAGTTAATTTAATGTTTCAAAGATTTTTATAACTGTCAATTTAAAACCCTTTTAGTATTGAAAAACGAATCATAAGATCGTATATATTAATCAATTCTTAACAAACACATGATTTATTTTATATCATTGGTATCAATGTAATCTTTATATTAGAACTTATTTTTTGTTTGTTTAATGTTGAGTATTAGCCATGTTTCATGAGCAAAAGGTTGTATGTATCCTTGTCACAGATTCGCAACCTGATGTTTGCGAGACTTATTGGTAATATTTGAGAATTCACAAGCTTTTGATAATTATTTTATGCATGTGGAGATACTTGATGAACATTTTGTAGCTAATGTTCATACTTAATATGCAGCAGCACTGATTCGCATAATGCCAAAGAGTAATTAAGAACTCTCCCCATCAAATTTGTTTTGGGTCAAGAAACAAAGATCCCCATCTAGAGAATTTGGATAATTGGTAGTTGCTACATCACACCGCTAAAATATGGGATCTCAAAAGATGTTACTAATATGTTGGATATGATCTTCATTGATGATAAAATCTTGAAGATTTTATAAATTTTATTTAAGGACTCATAGTTAGTCTATCCAACATTAAAGAGAGAAAATAAACAGCTGGAGAATGAATGAGTTGAATGAATTATCATTAATCCTCAGACTAAAGAGCGTAAATAGTAGTCCAAAATGAATGTATGGAAATAATTCTATTACAAAGATTAGCATATGAGTTGCCAAGCTCATTTACTGACCCTAAGAAAGTGATTAAGTCACAAGTACCAGCTGTAAATGCTCCAATTAAAATGGATGTCCCAGAATGACAGTATCAAACTGCTAATGAGTCTAAAGAGCGCTTGAAGCGTAAAAGACCTATCGGTTCCAAATAAAATAATCCTCAGAAAATAAAAGGAGCATGAATGAGAATGGCAGAATCAAGGAATGAAATATTAAGGATCTCGAAAAGAGATAGAAAACATGACAAGAAGGAATTCAGGTACCTGAGAATAAATAAAACCCAAATAGCTATGTCATGTCTAGAACAATATGAACCGATATCAAATCGACGTCGTGAATACTTATGCATGCAATGTAGCAGTTGATGAGAATGAGGATCATGAACCATCTATTGGAAAGTGTACACAAAGAAAATGATAAGCCAAAATGGAAATAAGCAATAGATGAGGGATTAAATCTCTTGCAAAGAGAAGAGTATCGGTCCGTACACCTAATAGTGCAAAACCAGTGGCACATAAATGAGTCTTTATGTAAAAGAATGAATGAGATGATGAAAGGTTGTGAGAAGCAAAAGAGTAGTTGCACAAGAGTTCTCACAAAGACCCGAAATAGTTATAAGAAACACATCATCATGTGGTGGAAGCATCAACTTTCTAGTTTCTGTAATCTGGCAAGGATTGAAAGCCACTGAAAATGACAATTATATCAATGATCCAAAAGAATATAAACTGCAAGAAACAGTAAACCCTATAAGGATTTGGACTGCTAGAAGCAGTAAGTGTTAGTTCTTGAGAACATTACCGTGCGAGTATATTGAGCATACAAAAGAAAAAAAAGGTATTGGTCATGAAGTACCATGATATTGGAAATTTACTGATCTCTTTCATGATTGAAAGATGTGATTTCGTATGACAAGAGGGATAGTCATAATTGTAACTTTCACAAGAAGCAAAATAATCACTCATATGTATACATATGCATAATGTGAAGGTTTACAAGATTTTCTATAAAAGGAAATTTAGACAAGGAGTCCAAATAGACCAAGATATGATCTTTTGTGTGAAAAAAATGCTATGGATAAGAAGTCCAATGGTCTAAGAGATTATCTGACAATCAAACGAGTTTATTACTAAGGATATGCTTATAGATGATGCTTCCAGGGGGAGATATATGATGATGTTCGTAGTTTCACTCTTTTTCCTTATCATGGTTTTTGTCCCGTTGTTTTTCCATGTCAAGATTTTAACGAGGCAACAAAGAACACGTAAATGATAGATACCTAAAGAGAAATGTTAACACTTAAGTGATGAAGATCTATCAATCTTCCAATGTATTTTGAGACTAAAAGAAGCAGAAGATAATGATCAAAGATCAATCATACTTGAACAAGAATCAAGGTATGGACACGTTTCATTTGCTAGACAAAAACGAAGGTCGAATTTTTTTGAATCAAAGGAGACTTTCTAGATGAAATTAAAATATGAAATTGGTGTCAAGAGAAAGATCTTTGAGCCTATTTTCATCTCCAATTTGAATCAAGTCATTCTCCATGATAGAACTCGAGATATGGTTGTTTTCGTGGGACATATACAAGCTGTCTTTGAATACCTAATATCGTATGATATTCAACATACTTCTCCATATTTCCATCTTAACAGAGCCAGATTGGTGCCTAAAAAGTTGGACATGGATGTTAGTTTCGATTTCAAGTGGTTTGAAGTCATTTTGTCCTATGGTCACCAAGATATTCAAGTTTTAGTGAGGAGTGTCAAATCTGCCAAGAGAAGTAAACCGGTCCAACCCAAATAAGAATGAGTTAATTCATCACATTGGATTGTGTCCTATCAGATATCTCAAGTTATGTTCTCATCAGGGGGAGTAAATGCGCGCTGCACTCTTTTTCTCTTCACCACGGTTTTTTGCACTGGATTTTCCTGGTAAGGTTTTTAATGAGGTAGCATCTTATGCATTTTAGGAAATATTTTTTAATGTACATCCAAAGGGGAGTGTTATGAACTATTATGTGGATGTCCATTAGGCCCATAAGCTCATGTTCTAGAGGATTCTGAAACCCTAAATCCCTATATATTGTATCGTGACCTATGGAATAATAAGATTAACCAATTCCCTCTTTCTCTTTATTCACAACAATAATGTGATTATTCATATAATGGTACGTATAAAATACTATTAATTATATGATTACTTATAGGAAGGTACATATAAAATAAGATTAATTATATGATATATATAATATAAAATAGCGACTAGGGGTAAGCGTTCGGGTACCCGTTCGAGTTCGGTTCGGGTATGTTTGGATTTCGGGTTTTCGGAGTCAAAGATTGCAGCCCCATTCAAATATTTCTAAATTTTGGTTCGGGTTCGGTTCGGATCTTTGCGGATTCGGTTCGGATTCAGATAACTCCTTTAAATTATTTTTAAAATTTTAAAGTTCATTATATACTCTAAATTTCTCAAAATCTATAACCAAAATAATATATTACATATAAAAATAACATATGTCAAAGTACTTAAACTTAATATATAAATTGGTTTGTTTCAATATTTGGATAGAAAATCAATAATTATTGTAAGTATTTTTGGTGTTTTGAGTATACTTTAACTAATTTAGATATTTACTTTTAACTATTTGTTTATATTTTTAAGTACTTAAATCAACTTAAAAGTATCATAAATATTATGGATGTTTTTTATATACATTAAATAAAAAAAATAATTAATATATATAAGTATTCGGATACATTCGGATACCCAAAATACTTCGACTCTGATTAGGTTTCAGTTCTTTAAATTCCAAAATTTTGAATAATTCGGATATTTAATCAATTTTTGTTCAAATTTGGTACTATTTTTTCGGATCAGAATCGGTTCGGCTCTTCGGATTCAGAGTTTTTGTCAAATCCTAAATAGTGACATGAAAAACAAACAATAATATATATTTGAAAAAATACATCCACGCATCCGCGCGGATCAAAATCTAGTTAAAAATTTAAAGCAAGAGTAGTTTCTTTATGGGATGTTCAAGTGAATGACACATATATATCAAATAACAATATTTTGCGACATTTTGTTGAACAAAGCATTTAGGTTTGTGGTCACAAAAGAGAAAGGAGCTTATAAAAAAAAATCAAAGGTGTAGATGATGAGAAATCTCAGATCTCCTGGTGTTACCTGATCATCAAGTATTCTAGAGAAACCCTTGAGCACATACTTATAAGTATGATCATGTGTGCCCGCATCAACTTGTTGCTTAAACTGGTTGACCTTCTTCTTCATAAACTTATAGTCCATATAATATCTGAAAGCAGAGACGCGTTTGCGGAACAATAATTCTAACTAGGTAATAATCCGCGCTTTGCGCGGGATGTGATTATTAGTTTAGTTATTTTTAATAAAAAGACATTAAATCTGTTTATTCTGGATATTACTTCGGTTTTAAGTTTTTTTTTTGTTTTTAATCTTCTAAAATATAACTATTATTTGAAATTAATATTAATTTTAGTTTATTCGGTTAAAATGTTTGATTTTTTGGTTTTTTCGGTAAAAACCAAAAATTAATATTATTTGTTTATTTTCATGTTATGAATTTTAGATAGTCGTCATGTCGAACCAATAGTTTTATATTATAGTTTCTAAACCGATAATATTTTAAGAAAAAGAGAAAAAAATTATTAAAACAAATCATTTCACTACAATTTGGTCGGTAGTGAAAGAAGCATTAAGAAAAAATATTTTAACTTTCAAAAAAATTAGATACTTCAGTTGTGGTGAATACATAGTTACAAGGTGCTCACATCAAGGTGCACATGTATGTGTATGTAAAAAGTATATAAAAATAGTTGACAAATATATAAAGATATTGTTAATTAATATTAAATGACATTTTTGTTCAAAATAATACATGAAAGATAAAATTAAAATTAATTTAAAATAAAATAGGCCTTGACATTAGTCATTTTTTCATATAAAGAAAATAAAATTGTATCCGTAAATAGGGGTGGACATAGATCAAATATCTAGGTATTTGGAAGCATTTGTGTCGATTCTATCTTTAGCCACCTCGACATTCGGTGACTCGGATATCCAAATGTTTTAGAATTTTAAAGAATATCCGATTTGATCCGTAAATTAAATAAAAAATTTTAAATAATTGAAAATTTTAGTAATAACATTTTTTTACAAAAATAAAACATTATTTAACTTTTAAAATTCTAGTACCTAATATAATAAAATTAATTCATAAAAATAATGTAAAACTGATATAAAGTATAATATATATAACATATATATATAATTCCTTACATATGCATATAACAGATCGAATTAGATATATGTTCCTAAAAATATTGGTATTTTTGATTTGCTTCTTTTTTGGATATTGTATTTTAGTATTTGATTTGTTTCGTAGAGTTACGGATATCCAGATTTTTTGGTTCAAATCAAAACGGATAACGAATTGAATCAAAATTTTTGAGTATTTTGCTTAATTTTATCCATAAACAATAAAAATAATATATATATAGTTTGGCTTGATTCATTATCTATTTTTATTCGAACCGAAAAATCCAGAGTTTTATTGGAACCATGTATGTGAGTTTTATATTAAAAAATGTGTAAAGTACATAGTGTGAACACATTTATGAATATAGTGTGAACGCATTAGCATACTTATTATCAAATCATTGTGAGGCTACCACGTGTCGATTTTAGTGTGAATGCATTTATTACAATGTTTCTCTTTTAATATATAAGATATTTCAACTTAAACAAGACAGAAAACGAAAAATAAAAAATTGCCATTATTAATTAATTACCCTTTCCATTCTTGAATCTGGCTTTCTTTCGGCCTCTTCCCTATGGTAACCATATTACTTGTCTTAAAGGGTATTACTTGTCTTAAAGGGGCTCTGACTAAGCTTTCTGCAAAAACAAAGAAGCATTAATCTCTATAACTGTTATAAATCAATTGATGGATGTCCATAACCGGCCCGGTCCATAACCGGGCCATATACTTAGAGAGAGAGACGGCCCAACCCTAGAGAGAGAGGCGGCGGCCGTGAGACTTAGAGAGAGAGACAGACGGCTACATGGTTTAGGAGAAAAGGAAACTCAATTTCCTTTTCCTTGTATGATTAGGATTTTCCTTTTTTTAGAGAGAGAGACGGCCCAACCCTAGAGAGAGAGGCGGCGGCCGTGAGACTTAGAGAGAGAGACAGACGGCTACATGGTTTAGGAGAAAAGGAAACTCAATTTCCTTTTCCTTGTATGATTAGGATTTTCCTTTTTTTTTATGTTTATGATTTGTAATCTTTCCTTTTATCTATCTTGTAATCCCCTATATAAAGGGAACACTTTATGATTAAAAAAACACAGAAACATTCAGGTCTAAATCTATTGTTTCACAACACTTTATCAACACAAAACTCTTAATCACCCTGAGCCTAAAACCAAATCGACAAAACCCCAAAAACCCTAACCCTAATCCGACGAACCTGTCGAACCCTAAACTCGATCGCGTCTTGCGTCCGTCTCAGACTCCGCTCGCGATCCCGACGATCTCTGCTCCAGCTTGTAGATGCGCGTTCCCAAAAGAAGCCGTCGAACGTCCCCGGTAGCAGTTGATGCGCGTTCTCAGCATCAGCCCAGCACGCGACCGTTCCAGCTCACGTTCCTGCTCACGTCCGATCATCCAGATCAAGGTTCTCTTGGTGGTCCGGTTCTACAATATTCAAAACCTAAAGGTAATTCGAATTCTGAAAACATGAAATCAAATTTGGCTGTTTTGAAAAGATTGAAACCCTAAAACCCTAATCTCTAAAAGATGAAAGCCATAGGATAATAGATCAATTCCCTATGAGTAAATCGAAGCTATATAAGTTCGATCCCCAAACCCTAAAATCGAGATTTGATCTATTGATCAATTAAAATCAGAACCTTGAAGGTTTTGAATCTCAAAATTAAACTCCTTTGATCTAAGATCAAATCAAATTCCCAAAACCCTAATCTGAAAAAAAATCGTTTGGTATTGTTTGGAATTTGAACATTGTTTGATCACCTAGAACTATTGATTAGGATTTTTTAAACTTGAATCTGAATTTGTCTTGTTTAAACTGAAACCCTAAATAACCTAGTCTAAATTATTTTGAAATCGAATTTGGATTGTGGCCGTGTGGCCTTGATACCTTCTAGGTCAATTGTTCTAGATCATATCCCGTGGCCGTGTGGCCATGTGGCCTTGCTGCATTCATATCTGAACCTGACCACAACTGATTGATTGCAATTTGAACTTAGAATTTCATGATAGGATGGTATTGAATCAAACCAAATAGCCGTGGGGCTTGTTCTATTTCTTGGCCGAAAGGTTTCTTGTTTTGTTTTCATCTCGTATAAACTGATAGAAACCACGTTAGGATTGCAATTACATAACAAACTATATGCATTAACCCTGAATTAAAACTAGTAGACGTGCGGCTTGTTGTCTACCTTGGCCGTGTGGCTTCTTCTTGGCCGTAAGGAATAAACCTTGGCCATTAGGCTTACTTGATTGTTTGAACCTAAAACCCTAATCGTTTAAACTTAAAAACTATTACGAAAGATCTAAAATATTAATCTATGATTTCAGATGTCGAAAATCAACAACCATGATTTCGCTGCCCTTAATCTATCTGGAGACAAATACCTTTAGTGGGCGCCTGATGCTAAGATCATCTTGAAATCCAAGGGTCTCGGTGAATGTATCACCGAGAACAGTAATCATAATGACAAGGATCGTTACAGAGCCATCATGATCATTCGTCATCATCTAGTTGAGAGTCTCAAGGATCAATATCTAACCATTGAGAATCCACTAGATCTTTGGAACGAATTGAAATCGAGATATGATCACCAGAGATTGGTGATCTTACCTAAGGCTCGGTCTGATTAGAGAGATCTAAGAATCCATGACTATAAGTCCGTGGACAAGTACAACTCGGCCATGTTTAAGATCGTTTCAAAATTGAAACTGTGTGGTGAAAGTATTACGGATGAGGATATGCTTGAGAAAACCTTTTCCACTTTCCACACAAGCAATGTGCTGTTATAACAACAGTACCGTGAGAAAGGTTTTAAGAACTATGCTGATCTTATTTCTTGTCATGAATTATTAATGAGAAACAGTGAGATGAGACCTGTTGGCTCAGCAGCACCACCTGAAGCACACACCACTGAGGACAATAAAGAGTCCCACCATGTCCAAAGAAACGGCTATCATGGCCGTGGTCGAGGAAGTAGAAACGGACATGGCCGTGGCGGAAGTTCCTTTAGCCGCGGACGAGGGAATCAGAATGGACGAGAACATGGATGTGATCGTGGCTCATTTGGAAGAGGCCATGGTCGCGGCCATGGATCTTCGTTCAAACCTCAACACTCGACCAACTCAAGTAAATCAGTGTGCCATAGATGTGGTATGGGCAATCATTGGGCTAAGACTTGTAGGACTCCCAAGCATCTAGTTGATCTCTATCAAGAGAGTTTGAAAGGGAAGAATCCTGA
>NC_027752.1:27581059-27583616 GCF_000695525.1 Brassica oleracea var. oleracea
CATTCTTTTGAATCTTGTTTAGAAATGAACGAGAACAAGGATGTACTCGTTGTGGACAGTGGATCAAGCCACACGATCTTAAAAGACAAGAGATACTTCATAAACCTAACTCTGAAAAATGCCACCATCTCTACCATTGCGGGTATTGCTAGTCTCATAGAGGGGCACGGCTAGGCCAATATCCTGTTGCCTATGGGTACACATCTTGAGATATCAGATGCCTTGTATTCACCCAAATCTAAGAGAAGTTTACTAACCTTTAAAGACATTCGTATGAATGAATTTCATATTGAAACCAAGGGCGAAGGAAACAAAGAATCTCTTCAAATCTTTGAAATCGTCCATGGCAATAAGAAAGTCTTAGAATCCATACCCGCACTAGCTACTGGTCTTTACCATACTAAAGTCAGTATGATCGAGACCAATGCCACTTTTAATAAAGAGGCAATCGACAATTTCACTCTATGGCACGACCGGCTTGGCCATCCCGGTTCGACCATGATGCGTAAACTGATCCTGAGCTCAAATGGCCATTCCCTTAAAGAGAAATGAATTATCCCTAAGCACCTATCGTGTGTTGCTTGTTCCCAAGGAAAACTCATTTCTAGGCGATCACCAGTTAAAGTCACTAAAAAAATAATAAACTTTCTGGAAAGAATTCAAGGAGACATTTGTGGACCAATTCACCCACCTTGTGGGACATTTTGATATTTCATGGTCTTCATAGATGCGTCCACTAGATGGTCGCATGTCTGTCTCCTGTCGACCAGAAACTTGGCATTTGCTAGGTTGCTTGCTCAGATAATTCGATTTCGAGCTCATTTTCCAGATTTTCCTTTAAAGACTATACGTCTTGATAATGCTGGTGAGTTCACTTCCCAAACGTTTAATGATTAATGTATGTCCATGGGGGTAAGTGTGGAACAGTCTGTGGCACATGTACATACATAGAACAGCTTGGTCGAATCATTTATAAAACGCATACAACTCATAGCTCGACCATTACTCATGAGGTCGAAACTTCCGGTCTCAGCGTGGGGACATGCGGTCCTTCACGCGGCCGAGCTCATACGCATCAGGCCATCAATTGAACATAAGTATTCCCCATTACAATTACTTACGGGTCATGAGCCAGACGTATCCCATCTTAGGACATTCGGCTGTGCCATTTATGTTCCAATAGCTCCACCACAGAGAACAAAGATGGGACCTCAAAGGAGGATGGGGACATATGTTGGATTTTATTCCCCCACGATTTTAAAGTATCTTGAGCCAACTACGGGTGATTTGTTTAAGGTCATATACGCGGATTGTCATTTTAATGAATCCGAACTTCCAACATTAGGAGGAGATAGTAGTAAAATGGTAAAAGAAATTTCATGGAATCAAACATCCATATCTTGGCAAGATCCTCGAACTCAAGAATGTGATCTAGAATTTGAAAAGATCATTCATTTACAAAAGCTAGCTAATCAATTGGCAGATTCCTTTGCTGACCCGAAAAGAGTGACAAAGTCATATATCCCAGCTGCTAATGCACCAATAAGAATTGATGTTCACGAGGGACACAATCAAGTTGCTACAGAGTGTAGACAACGTGTAAAACGTGGTAGACCAATAGATTCCAAATATAAGAACCCTCGGAAAACAAAGAAAGGTGCAGAAAATGAAACCGAGGTTGTTCAGACACCAGACATGGCCGCGGCCGATCCAGCCCGTGATGTGGCCGCGTACGACCCTATGGCTTTAGACATGGCCGGTACTGATGCCACTGATGTGGCCGGGGCCCTGATGTGCCAAATAATGTTGCTTGGGACGCCTTGCTTCATGGTACTGATGGTGCAGATAATAATGAGATCTCAATAAACTATGTCTTGTCTGGGAAACAGTGGAACATAAAACATGTTGACATGGATAATATATTTGCTTATGAAGTAGCACTTGAACTTATGGATGACGAGGATTATGAACCCACGTCTATATATGAATGCATGCAACGACCAGATTGGCTTAAATGGAAAGAAGCCATAAACGTGGAGTTAGAATCACTGAGAAAAAGAGGTGTGTTTGGTCCAATAATCCGAACACCTCATAATCCGAACCCCTCATGATATTATGGGTCTTTGTGAGAAACAGAAATGAGAAAGGCAAAGTTGGGAGATACAAAGCACGACTTGTTGCACAAGGATTCTCACTGAGACCTGGAATAGACTATGAGGAGACATACTCCCCTGTGGTGGATGCTACGACCTTCAGATTCCTAATGAGTCTGGCCGTGAGAGAGGGTCTAGATTTACGGTAGAGAGGGTCTAGATTTATATACCTATATGGTCTACTGGATAATGAGATTTACATGAAAGTCCCAGAGGGTATTGAATTGAAAAACAAAGAGAGTTCTCGAGAACAACATTGTAGTAAGTTGAATAAATCTCTTTATGGACTGAAACAATCCGGACGGATGTGGTACTATAGACTCAGTGAGTACCTAGTAAAAGAGGGATATATAAATGACCCTATCAGTCCATGTATTTAGAAATGACCCTATCAGTCCATGTAT
>NC_027752.1:27583842-27607244 GCF_000695525.1 Brassica oleracea var. oleracea
ATGGCCGATTGCCATCCTCTGACCAGTCCCATGGTCGTGAGATCACTCGGCCTGGACACTGACCCATTCCGTCCCAAGATGAACGATGAGGATGTACTTGGTCCCGAAATGCCTTATCTCAGTGCCATTGGAGCTTTGATGTACTTGGCAACTCATACACGGCCTGATATAGCCTTTGCCGTGAATCCACTGTCCAGGTTCAGCTCCTGTCCGACCCTAAGGCACTGGAACGGGATCAAACACGTTCTTCGTTACCTAAAAGGAACGAAAGACTTGGGTCTATATTATACTAACCCATAACAAAGATGGTTTAGTTGTCTTTGCTGATGTTGGTTATCTATCAGATCCACATCAAGCACGATCACAGACAGGATATGTCTTTACACATGGAGGTACGACCATATCATGGCGTTCAATGAAACAAACCATCGCGGCCACATCATCCAATCATTCGGAAATAATAGCCATTCATGAGGCCAGCCGCGAGGTCGTTTGGTTGAGATCGATGACCCAACATATCAGATCAGATTGTGGGATGGTCGAGAGCAAAGAGCCGACTGTTATCTTCGAGGACAATTCGGCTTGCATTGCTCAGCTCAAAGATGGTTATATCAAAGGGGACAGGACAAAGCATATTTTGCCTAAGTTCTTCTTTACCCACGATTTGCAAAAGACCGGAGAGGTCAAAGTGATCCAAGTACGGTCCAGTGATAACTCGGCTGATTTATTCACTAAGGCACTTCCGACCTGCACGTTCAGGAAGCTCACGCATCAGATTGGTATGCGTAGGCTGAAAGACCTCCACTGAGGTTCACATTAGGGGGAGTAGTACGTGTTGTACTATTTTTCCTTCATCATGGTTTTGTCCCACTGGGTTTTCATGATAAAGTTTTAATGAGGCAACATTAAGCGTATTACAATCCATGTATGGTTATGGCATCCAAGGGGGAGTGTTATAAATCAATTGATGGATGTCCATAACCGGTCTGGTCCATAACCGGCCCATACACTTAGAGAGAGAGAGACGGCCCAACCCTAGAGAGAGAGGCGGCGGCCGCGAGACTTAGGGATAGAGAGACGGCTACATGGTTTAGGAGAAAAAGAAACTCAATTTCCTTTTCCTTGTATGATTATGATTTCTCTTTTCCTTTATGTTTATGATTTGTAATCTTCCCTTTTATTTATCTTGTAATCCCCTATATAAAGGAAACATTTTATGATTAATAAAACACAGAAACATTCAGTTCTAAATCTATTGTTTCACAACAATAACCATGAATTATAAGAATTCACTACCGAAAACATTAATCCAACGAGGAATCAACTATCCTTAATTCTAAAGATATTTCTATGCTCTTTTAATAATTAAAAGAATCCTGAACAAAAAAATGTCAAAATGGATAGAATATTTGTTATAGTCAATTAAATAACATACACTAAGCTGGAAGCATTAACTTGATATATATATATGCTCAAGGGAAACTGAAAATCTTATTGTATTAATGTTGCCAGAGTACTCTGTAGTTGGAATTCGATTGAATCTTAAGGTTAGAAAGTAAGGCAGGGATGTGCTCTCTCACCCTATCTATTTGTTATCAGCATGAACGTTTTGTCCAAGTTATTGGACAAGTCTGCAGTGGACCACAAGATGGGTTATCATCCTAAATGCAAGAACTTAAGCCTTACTCATTTGAGTTTCGCTGATGATATTCTTGTTTTTTCAGATGGTAATTCACGTTCAATACAAAGCATCCTAGACGTCTTTGGAAGATTTGCGAACATCTCAGGCCTGGTGATGAGTGTGGAGAAATCAACGATTTATTGTGGTGGTATGCAGGAGGAGAATAGGCAGGCAATACAGAATCAGTTCCACTTGGATGTTGGCCAGTTACCTGTTCGATATCTTGGCCTTCCACTCTTGACAAAGAGAATGGGGAAAAATGATTATCAGCCTCTTGTTGAGAAGCTAAAAAAGCGTATTAGTCTCTGGACAAATCGTTTTTTATCTAGGGCTGGGAGACTGCAACTTATAAAATCCGTGCTCATGAGCATTATAAACTTCTGGATGTCATCTTTTTGCCTTCCAGGAGAATGTCTGAAGGAGATTAATAGTTTGTGCTCAGCTTTTCTCTGGACAGGTCCGGAGTTGAACGCTAGAAAAGCAAAGATTGCTTGGGAGGTGGTCACGACAAAGATAGATGAAGGGGGTCTGGGTCTACGGCCACTGAAAGAAGTTAATGCAGTTTGTTGTCTGAAGCTAATATGGAGGGTCACATCTTCTCACTCTCTATGGGCTAGGTGGGTTAAAGAATATCTATTCAAGGGAAAGACGTTCTGGGCAGTTCATTCAAACTCAACGCTAGGATCATGGGTATGGCGTAAACTGTTGAAGTATCGCGATAAAGCGAAAGAGTTTCATCACATTGAAGTTAACAATGGGCGTGGTACCTCATTCTGGTTCGATGAATGGTCAGATATGGGTCGCTTATTTGACATTGTGGGAGCAAGGGGTTGTATTGATATGGGAATCTCTTTTACCGCAACGGTGGAATCTGCTATGACTCGTCGCCCACGGCGACATAGATATGATCTTTATGTTATGATTGAGGAAGCATTGAATAAACAGAGGAGCAAAATGAATCATGGGAAAGATGTTGTGTTATGGAAACACAATCTGAACACTTTCAAACCAAAGTTTGACACAAAAAGCACTTGGCTGTTGATTCGTGACTCAAAACCGGATGTTAGCTGGTACTCTACTGTCTGGTTCCCTTCCTCCACTCCGAAATACAGTTTCATGGTCTGGATGCGATACATAATCGGTTATCCACTGGAGACAAAATGCTCCTCTGGAACTCTGGACTAAACCCTGGCTGTGTTTTATGTCAACATCAACTGGAAACCAGGGAACACTTGTTCTTTGAATGTAGCTACTCCCTAGAGATATGGCAGAACCTGACTCGCAACATCCTGCCTTCCAGATTTTCTTCTCGGTGGCAAGATATCAGTGAGTTACTGTCAGATAATACCCAGCCGATGCTACAGATCTATCTCCTGAGATATAGCTTTCAAGTGATCCTCTACACAGTTTGGAGAGAACGGAACAATCGTAGGCATGGAGATTCCCCAACACCGGCCTCCGTAATGATCAAGACTATTGATAGACAGATTCGAAACCAGTGTCTCTTGTTGGGTTCAAGGAGGGCTCGACGTTACGGAACTATTCTTCAGGCTTGGTTTGCCACACGATAGAAGCTTTGGAAAACATTATGCTCTGTTTCTTTTCAAAAACCTCAAAATCTCAAATTTCAAGTAGCTTAGTCTGTAAAACATAACTTTTTCTGAATAAATTTTACATATTATTCAAAAAAATAGAAAGTAAGGAAAACAAAATAACGATATGATTTAAGTAGGAAGCATTACTAAAGCGCGCAAGTAAACACATTCTTACAATACAACCAGACGTGAGTATTAGAATTTACATATATACAAATGTATATTTCTACGATGTTTTGTACGGTCCATGTTCATAAATACGTCCACAGACTAACCTTTTGCTCAAAGCATCTTTTTTCTTTACTGTTGTTAGTTAAATAGAAGATATTTAGGTGAAAGAAGAAAGAAATGGTTGTGTTACAAAAGAAAAAATTTAGTGTTACAAAAAGGAACAGAAGAAAGAAATGGCTGAGAAATGAGAAGCAAACTGAGATGGATAGATGGAGTAGAGTAGTGGCCAAAGTCATATATATATATGCATTATGCACGTGTGTATATTTTTTCCTCCAAACATGGATGTTATATCGTATAATATATATATACACTATACTCGCGTATATGCTTGTGAGATACCATATGGTTTCTTAATTAATTACTAGATCTTGATCCGCACAACTGTGCGGGAATCATGCATCAGTAGCTGGGTGGCACAAGGTGTTCCGTAGATTTATAAGAGATCCGAATTTAAATCCGCTGCTAACCCAGATAAACACGGCGCATGGCCACCGGGATTTTCACATTCTCTTTCCGGGGAAAGAGGTCATCCACTTACCTTTTTTTTAACAACCGTACCCTTTTTTTTCTATACTAACATATTTTAGTTTATATAACAAATTTTACCAATAACTTAATGTAATTTAGTGATATATATTATATAATTCTAAAATAGCTACGTTTACGTGGCTTATATATTATTACTATAAATTTTGTATTTTTCTAACAAATATTATTTTTTAACAATTATTATGTAACGATACTACTTTACATATTTTTTATTTAAAATTTAAAATTAATATGGAAGCAAATTAAATTGGGCATATATAGTAGAGAAGAAATTTTTGAGATACTGTTAAAAAAGATATTTTTTTAAAGAGAAACTATAATACGATGTACTTCACAATTATTTTGTAGTAAATATCATATTTAACAAATACATTAAGTTGCTGATAAAAAAACAAATACACTTTTAAATTGAAATAGAAATGAATCTTTCGAATAAAAAGTTTTGTAAAATTTATTTTTGAAAATTAACCAGTTTAAATTGTTATTATCATTAAATATATAATTAAAATATTATATACAATTTTAAAATTTCGTATATAAAACAAAACTAAAATGAATTTTAATTTCTGATTATAGTATATGATAATTAAAATTAAAATTAAGTACATTTTGGAAATAAAATTTAAAATTGATTCTGAAAATAATTTTATAAGATTTTGTTAAAAATTTCTTCAAATTTTTTTTTGTTTTTTCAAATAAAAAGACAAAATATTATAAATATTATAACTAATTCATGTAAAATTTAATAAAATTTTAAAGAATGGTTTAAATTAAAAAATCACGCATGAAAAATTCATCACTACAGTATATATATTAAAAGCAATTTATTTTAAAACCAGCATATTGTTGAATCTGTAGTATCTTATTTTAAAATATTATATATTTATCAATACATGTTTGTTAACACAATATCTATATAAATATTGATACATGTATAATGTATAATATAATTAAAATTAATACATTTATCATGAAAATAAAATAGCTTTATGATTTTTAATATTTGATTCAATTTTATTATTTGCATGGTAAAATTCTAATAGTATCGTATTTTCATAATAAATGTTATTATTATTACTATTATTAATTAGACATATACAGCTATTAACTCTAGAATAATTAAATGTTATTATTATTAAGTATATTATAAATGGTTATATGCAAATATAATTATATATTGATGGAATAGTATATTTTAGAAATTATGCATATCTAATAATTATTTGATGGAATGAAAAGTGAATTAAATATGTTGTTAGGATTTTACTATGAAAATACAAAAAAATATAATGTAAACAACTTTCTAGGGGATGGTCCATTTAAAATATCACACATGAAAGAAGTCATGACTTCTATTTTAATAGTATAGATGAGTGGACATGTTTTCTTCGTTTATATGCAAATTCTAAAACACGTACGCAAGAGTTCGCCCTAAATCGCTTACGGTCCCGATAATCAAGGTTCTTTTGCTTCATGTTCCTCTCAACGTCGGCGGTGCCTTTAATCACCGGAGCAGGTCATCTGCGCCACTCTGCGCCACCTACTGCTCTCTTATGTCGTCAGGTAATCCGCTCCACCTCTTGCTCACATTCAACTTCTTCTAGCTTCACTGTCCTCGTCACTTTAAGCTTCCCCTCTCTCTCTCTCTTGCTAGATCGTATCTTTTCATCTCCAAAAATAGTCGAGAAAACTAGCTCAAGTTCACCTCCTTCAGTTGCTACCGCTTCTATGACGTTGATAGGCCATGGATTTTATCCACTTTTAGCCATGGTTTATATATGTTTTTAGAGTCTTTTATATGCATTTGGACCATTTTTAGAGTAATTACAGGTTCAGGTACTTGCTTAAGGAAAATGATGTATTTGGGGCAATTTGGAGACTTCTTGAGAGCTTTGCTTGAAACAAAGAAGAAGTCGATTATTGAGTCAGAATATCGATCGACGATCACCAAGAATAATCGATCGATGGTAGGTTATTACCATCGATCGACAGTGAAGCCACCCGCGAGTTAATGACAAATTAAGAAGATTGCAAGTTTCACAAAAGTTCCAATAATTACATTTTAAGTCTCTGGCAGCCTGTTAGGCTATATTATTAGGGTTTTGTATCATTTTAGAGACAGACTTGCCTAGAGACCTTTTAGACCCAGTTTGGAGAGAAGCAACCATTCTACCATTGACGAGAGACCTTAGGAGTGGAGAGAGAGATCTGAACTGCATAACAGAGAAGATCTTGAACTCCCTTGCTTTCTTTACTTTGTTTATGGTTTCTCTTGCTATTCATTTATTTAAGTATTATTCAGACTATCATAATCATGTCTCTTATGAATATGTCTGTGTTTTCTCACTATTAGATTTAGGTTTCTCATAAGGTTTACTTATGTACCGCTAACATGAGCTGTTGTTTGGGTGTTTAAAATATAGTTCTTCATCTAGTTGTTCTTAATACTAAGTTTAGGATTGATCTCCCTTTAACTTCGATCTTAGGATTAATTGAGACAAGTAATAGCTTGACCCAATACCTGAAACTAAACTAGTATGATCTAACTAACTAGATACACATGAAAGTTGGTCTAGTAAGTTAGAGAACACTGATCAAACCCGCTCGCAAAGCTTTCTAGAATAAGCATCAATCGACGCGACAATCGTTATGTCAATCGATATTTTGAAAGGTGTATCGATCGATATTTTTAAAAAATTATCGATCGACACTTTCTCGTGATTGATATACGAAAGTTGAAATCCGAGATCTAGATATAGATAATCCAATTGATTTTACCTAAGGTTGAGTTCGAGAACAATTAATATCTATAAACCCCTAATAACCCAAATAAGTGGCTTACTTATCATACCTGAGATAATACCTGAATCTACCTATTTTTCTAACTGTTAACAACCTCAAATCAAACCAATCGAACAACTACATTGTTCGCCACTTCATTTACAACTTAAAACCTATTAATCTACCTTTATTTCAAAGACTATAAATCTACTGTGTAATCCTAGAGTCTCTGTGGATTTGATCCCTAAGTACTACATCTAAACCTCTTATTTGAGAGAGTAATTCGTTCTTTAGGTTAATTTGAATGATATCAGACGTTTTGGTGACCTCTTGCACCAACTTCGACTTCAGATCTCTGAGCTTAGTTACTGTTCATTTTCTTCATTTTTGGTCGGCGAAGAACACTCAAATAGAAACTGCTTACCAAGAACGTCTCCTTCCCAAACCTTTAGACGGTGCTGCTTTTTTTTGCTTGTCTCACCATCGCCGCCTCTCCTCTCACCGGAAATGTTCAACTCCCCTGCGTCTCAGCTCCTCCGCCATCTCTGTTTCATTTCTCTCCTCATCTGGTATGTATTAACTCCGAACGACAAGGTTTTTTTCCTAGCTGCCGCATCATACCTCCGTCAGACCGGACTCCAGATCTGTCTCCTCATCTCTGCTCTGTTGCCTCTTCTCCAACCGGCTGTTGCAACTTCACTGCTATCGACACTACATTCCCGCTTCTAACTATCTCCAAGCAAACAAAACACACTGCGCCGCCGTCCCACATCCCCCAGTGCACCAAACTTTCTGTGCTACCTACAAACTCTATTGGACCTCCACTTGCTTCGGCGAGATTTAAGATGTCTGCGCTCGGGTATGATAAACAAGCTTGGTGTAGAATTCTATGAGTAACCCTAACAATGAATGAATATCAGTTTGATATTAAGCTCACGAAATCCTTAACTCTAACAGAATCTACTCAGACATATCAAGCAAGAACAATACATATTCTGAATAGATTGCAAAAATAATAATCAACAGGATTTCCATGAAAATTCTGAAGAAGTTCTTCTCTTCTCTCCAATCTAAAACAAAGCTTAGCTGTAAACAATGGCTTAACAATACATAATATAAGTCAAAAACATGCCAGAGACAACTTTGTAAATAAAAAAAACTTTGGGACCAAAATGCAATTTTTGGAAGCTGATAAAAACTCTTTGGGCACTGATCAGGAGGAGAGTCGTTCAACACTCTGGTGATGTCACTCGACGTTTTTTAGATCTCTTAAATTCTCAAAACCTTCCTACTCGCGCAACAGACATACCACTCTTCACTAAAACAAGAATAACTTTCGGTTCAACCGTCAGATCAACCTCAAATTGGCGGCATTGGAAAGCTAACTCAATTTTATATCTTGTGTTCAAATAATGGGAAATCCCCTAGTTGGAAGTCCTCCTTCCATAGCTAAACTTCTGATGCATCTACGCAGTTCTACAATCTCAAAAAGCTCCAAAATCTCCAAAGTTGTCCAAAACGTACCTAAACATGAAAAGATTCTAAAAAGAATAAAAATACATAGAATAGACTCTAATTAAGGCTTATATCATATCTAAAAACCGGTAAAAACTATGATATATCAGCTATCCCAGATTTATCCCTAACATAGAATGAACCTGTTAAAAAGGTTTGAAAATGTAAGAACTCACTCACCTTTTCTTGAACCACCATCACCTTTGCAGTATTGCAAGATACATCAATTTAGAGGTACTTCCATGTACTTAACCTTAGCTTAGAAACCATAATATCCAGCCCACAACTCACCATACACCATCTGGCACACCTATCTGCTTAACTCATTTCTTAAATAAAAATGTAGGTTTTACCTTGGGAATATCAATCACGTGCACAAATGGACTCTTACCCATCCAGGTTTCTGACACACATATGTAGTCTTCTCTAGTCCATTTTCTCTATCTCTTCTCACTCTCCTCAGTCAGTGTCTCCCTTGTTTGAAAGGTATCAATTTTTTTTTCAATTGACTGAGATTTTTGGATAAGCTTCCATGAATCAAGCTCTAGATGTTTAAGCCACTGTCATGTTCATTTATTTTTGACCTTTATCCCTTTCTTTTCTGTACATTTTTCTTTCTTTTTTTTTGTTTTTACTTTGAAGGGGAAAGAGAGGGGAAAAAAAACACACATATTTTTTTACCTTTTAGACCAGAAAGATGAATCCGATCCAATGTATACCAAGTCCCAAGACGGGCGATTTGAGTAGATTTGGTTGGAGGTCAGCTTTGGTTCCTTCAGGCAGATCAATCCACTTACGGGTTTCCATTCTGTACACCCTTCAGTCCTTAACTCAGAGAATGCATGGTGCTAGAGAGTGGTTAGGCGGTTTGGTCCAGGAAAATAGTTTATCATCCCCAACTGACTCTGTTTTGACTCAATAAAACAACATACTGACACCCTAAACAGAACACAATGTCAGTATATACCTCTCCATACTTAAACAATGTTGTCCCCAATGTTATCCAGCCTGAGAATGGCAAAAGATACAAAGAAAAACTGTAAATATTGAACAAGGAAACCCGAACATACCTGCTTTCTACAAAGAGTGTCGATCAACGCTGGCCAACCGTCAGTTGATACTGGTCCTTAACTCGTATTCATGTTTTTCATTATTTTTTATTTTATAAAACAAAAATGAAAAATCAGTGGGTTGTGTAACGACCCGCTCCCGGAGTATTTTTAATTTTGAAGAAAATAGAACGCGAGAGGTTTTATTCTACAAGGAGCGTATTTTTCTAAGTGTGGAGACATTTGTATTTGTGAAGATTGGAAGAATAAATGTATTTTTAGCCAAGTGTCGGATCTTCAGTGAGCTCATGGAAAATATTCATAATGGGTTGAGAGCATACATACGGAGAGATCAAGACCGCAAGACCAAATAAAGAACCTTCAGCTGTTGAGTAATGCGGGTTCCAAGTAAGGAAAATTTGACTAGCTATAATTGCGGGATAATACAAAATGAAGGTCGGATCTGCGGGAGTTAGCTAAGGAAATAATCAAAGATATCAAGTCAAGCCATTGATGGTGATCTTTGACGAAGCCAAATAAGGAAACTTGCATTAAGTGCCCAGCTTGGTGAGAAAGCTTAGGAAATCCTATATAAGGACCCCTTGAGCTCTCATTTTTTCACACATTTCAGAAGGAAGATTCGAGAGAAGTTAGAGAACAGAAATGAGTTGGTAAATAGAGAAGTCTGAGAAGAGGGATTCAGCAAGGAGGAGCTAAGGAGTTCAGAGCTTGAAAACACTAGGTAGTTCAGAGTCTTCGAATCCTTTAGATTCAGCTAAGGTGAGGGTGTGATTCGTGGATATTTAGTAATTTGTATTTTGGCCATAGTTGGTTTGTTAGGATGAAGATTATTTGTTAGAGAAATTATTTATGGAAGGTTTGTTCTTCGTTCTTCAAAATGGTTCTCAAGGATCGAAGAACGTCTTTGGTTTCTTAGGATAATTGCATGTTAGATTTTTGTGATGATGATATGTTTAGATTAATATGTTTATGTGAATGAACGTAGAATTGATCTTGAATATAATTGGTATGTTAAGTGAAAACGTAATAGAAATGGTCTAAGGATGAATTAATTAAGGAAAGAACGGGAATAGAAAATTGAACTTAAAGAAGGAAAACACATGATTAAGCAATGAAATTAAATAAGGAAAGTATGTTTTGGCTTCGGCCGTTATGGACCCTCGGGTCGTAGGTTGGCTTTGGCCGCAGGTTGGCTACGGGCTGTTATGGACCTTCGGGTCGTAGGTTGGCTCTGGCCGCAGGTTGGCTACGGACTCATGTTGTCTACGGGCCGTAATGGACCGACAGGTCATAGACTCGTAGGTATGGCTATGGCCGCAAGTTTGGCTACGGCCGCAGGTTTGGCTACGGCCGCAAGTTTGGCTTCGGCCGCAGGTTGATGTACCTTCTGGTCGGAATGTTAGGAAATGATAAAGTAAAGTAAAGGAATGATATAACAGGAGGCTAGGTGGTTAGTTTGAATGAATAAAAGTGGATAAGTAATCCGAAAATGGCTAAGTAAGGAATGATGGAAACATATCGCTAGGTTGATAGAATGAGATTGCTAGGTTATTAGAATTGAACGTTGAATTTGATTCCTTGATTATTGAGTTTCATGTGGGCGGTTTTGAGCGTCCTCACTGAGTAATTTTGTATACTCATGCCTCCTTTTGAGATGCATGTAAGGTTGATTGTGTGGACCGGAGTGCGAGGTTATAAAGACCATCGGGAAGGTTTTGGAAAGTTGGGTAATGTCGAAATTTTTTGCAAAAGATAATTTTATTGTAAACTACATGATTTCATTTTAAAAGTTGCAGTATATATCATTATCATCCGATATAATTTGACTTGATCTTTTACTTAGAAATTATAAGATTTTCGGGTTGGGGTGTTTCAATTTGGTATCAGAGCGGAGTTGGCCAGCCAGTTCTGTCCTGGCTGGCTGTTTTCCGAAAATGGGATTTGTGGGTAATGGTGGAAAGAAACTGATGGTCTTTGTCTCGCGCGAAGGATGTTTGGTATGATGCTGCTAAGGTATTTCTTGGTATGTGCTTATGATTGAACTGTTTAGTAAATGGCTAAGAAAAATTGTGTTAAAGAGTTTGCAGGAAGTTAGTGAACACTAACTTAAGTCTTGTTAAGGACCAAAAAGAACTGTCGACTATCGGGTTTCTCAAAGGGTATGCGATGAAGGTATTGAGTTGGTTCAGTCAGCTGGAAGTATATGCTTAAAGTTGCGGGTATTGGATCGAGACATGTCAACTTTAGTGAAGGAGTGGAAACGATGCTGAAAGAAGTTGGTTTCTCATGAAACTATGAAATGTTGGATGTTCGTGTAATGGTGTAGCACATTTGCTGGAAGCTGAATGGATCGATGAAAGTCCAACAAGGACGCATATGTGGTTAGTTATCTAAGTAGAATGTGGTACCATGGGTATAGAAGATAAATGTAAGGATGGAATCAATCCGCTTGTTATTGGTGTGGTGGTGAAAGCCAAACATTGTTCAACTACAGGTGTCGCATTCTTCATGTGGCAGGAAATCGCCAACTTTGGTTACATAAGAATGGGTTCTAGGAAGAGATCAGATTTGCTCGTAAATGTGGGAACCGAAATTCACACCGTCGATTTCCGTAATTGGAGGAAAGTCAGGAAACCCTAACTTTCCTTCAGGTCCCGGATTCTCTGCGAGAACCAACGACAAGTGACCAAATAAATGCGGAAAATATGAAAATATAAGAAAACGAATTTATAGAAAAGGTAGATCTTATTTTGAATCCGCGTATGAGCGTTGCGATCATTACAAGAGATTATAAAAGTTTTGGCCGCAAGACCTGTCAGAGAATTACCTAGTTTTAGCAACCTAAAACCTTAAACCTAGTTGAGTCGCAGCTCGATAACAAAAGACGAAGAAAATACAGAAAAAGTTTTTGATTGATTTCGGACTGAACCTTATGAAAGGCTGCCTACGTACCCCTTTCGAGGATCAAGCAACGTAGTTCAAGTGTGAACCAAGAGATCGAACTGCTTGTGCGCGTTCGTCTGGTAATTGGGTGTCATTCATAGAAACAGAGCATGTCGAGAATAATGCCTCAAAGTTTCTAAGTGCCCAGAGTCCTCCATTAAAGAGTAGACGAGAATGCATGGATTCGTGTCGTATCGATGTTTCGGGAAAGTACGGTCGCTACGTAGCGACCGAGCTTGGCTTGAGCGTGTTCCGATGGCCATACTTGAGCTTGTCCGTGGCCGATTTGGATACGTGGCCGATTTGGATATGTGTCCGTTGCCTCCGGACAATCGGTATTTAGTGGTTCGATTGAGATTAGAACAAGATTCTACCGCAAGGCTCTTTGTGAAGATTCTTTTTTACGAAGAATATCTTTCGTAAAAAATGTTCACGCTGATTTTTACAGAGATTTGGACATTAACTTCGTCGTAACCGTTTTTGACCCCATTATATTTCCGCAAGGGTTTCTTTACGAAAATTACTTTTCCGAGAAGTGTTTTTATTGCGGGAAATATTTTTCGGAGACTTTCAGACATTGATTCCGTCGTGACCGATTTTTACCCCAACCGTAAAGCATACATATATCTCTCCGTTCTATGGGAATTCCTAAGCGTGGTGGATCAGTTGGTAGCTTCCAGTCGGAATCTATGCAATTTTCAAGTCGCATGTAATTTATCAAGATATTTCAATGATGGTGGAGCGTGCGGACAGATTTAATGACTTGGTCATGTTACCAGATAAATGATTCAAAAAGATTCTTGGAATGAACTGGTTGGATGTAGTGTTAACATGGATTAGACAAACGTTAAGGTATCACAACGAGAAGAAGGAAAGCTGTTAGCAATTTGAGATTTCAATAGTATCAGCAATAAGAACTGAACATATGATCGAGAATAAGTACAAATTATTCTTAGGACCATCTCAGATGCAGAAGTTGAATAATGAGTAGTATTGGTAGAATTTCTATAGAATCAATGTTTTCAAAGAAGTTAAGCAAGTGGAGTTAACAGGAAAAAAACAAATGATCTAGGTTCATGAGGGCAGTGTCCGAAGAAAGCGTTGGTAGAGTCAAGGAAAGGTTACGACCATTTGGTCGAGGATGAAGAATCCAACAAGATCAGAAACCTTGTTGGATTAGTGGGTAAAAGATAGTTTTGTGAGCAAGGCAGTTGTTCGATTGATTGATTGGGGGTTTTGGCACTTAGATGAAAGTAGCTAGACTTAGGGTTTTTATTCAGGTAATCAGGATTATAATCCTACAGATGTCTAATAAGTTGTATGCATGCTATTGTAGAGCTCAACACTTATAAACAAACCATTAGGCTCTCGCTTTCTAGGTTTGTCTATGGACCAGTGTCGATCGATGATTCTATAGGAATATCAATCGATACACTTGTTGAACCGTCGATCGATTATTCGATTGGAATATCGATCGACGCGTTTAGCCAAGCTTTAACGTGCGAGTTGAATACGCTCACTAAGCTTCCTAGATCAGCTCTTAGATCAGCTAACGTGCGAGTTGAATACGTGCGAGTTGAATACGCTCACTAAGCTTCCTAGATCAGCTAACGTGCGAGTTGAATACGTGCGAGTTGAATACGCTCACTAAGCTTCCTAGATCAGCTAACGTGCGAGTTGAATACGTGCGAGTTGAATACGCTCAATATAGTCTTCTTAAGGCGGGCCTTAGTGGTTAGAGTAGGTTAAACTGTTCCATATTCGGAAATATGGAAGATTCTCCTTATCCGAAGTTTTCCTTTTCCCGGGGGAAGGGGGAGGTCCCAAGGACCGAACCCGGAGTACTTCGTAGCGGGGAACCGGGGTACCTCTTAGCAGGGACCCAGAGGCCGGTGTCCTGCCTGGGGTCTGGAGGAATTCAATACCTGAATATTTTACCCCAACAAATGGAGTTCCAATCACAAATCTATTTGGATTTTCCCTCCAATCTACTAAAAATACTAGAAAACATTTAGTTGTGAAAATAGTAAAACAAGAAAGCACACTTTGCCTCTAACATATTGGCAAAGCTTATATAATTAGGTTAAAACTCGTCAGGGGTAATCTTTTAAATTGGTGAAGACTTGGGCTCTAAGTCGGCTGGGTCCAAGTTCTGCGCGCTTCGCTGTCGATCGATGTCATGATGTGAACATCGATTGATTATTCTTCTTCAATATCGACCGATGGTCGTGCTCGATGGTCAGCTCGGATGCTTTCTCCAAATATCTCTGAAATGCTTCAAAATCATTATTTTCTTCCAAATCACTTCTGATCCTGTAAATATACTAAATACACTCTAGAATATAATAAATAGTAGTTAAAACACTTATAAACCATTGGTGAAAGTGGGTCAAATCCATGGTCTATCAACACTCCCAGACTTACCCTTTTGCTTATCCTCAAGCAAAACATACAGACAGTCTCTCTGAAAGAGGTTTGAAAACAACTGGGACTCACAGATTTTAAAACTTAGAATCAACACCTTAGAAAGTTCTAATCTCAGAAGCACACTATACCATATCCTTGTCTATCAACCTAGTTAATCCAGTCAACAACTTAGCTAATCATGTCTGACAATCCCCTCTACCAACCTCAATTTTTGCATAAAATAAAAGTGTAGGCTTTACCTTGGGGGTATCGATCACATGATGCAAGGATGCTCAAACAAGTATCTGGATCTGCAAGTGAACAATAGTTCCTATCCTCTCACTCTCTA
The DNA here is from genome assembly GCF_000695525.1 of Brassica oleracea var. oleracea. Taxonomy (NCBI): domain Eukaryota; kingdom Viridiplantae; phylum Streptophyta; class Magnoliopsida; order Brassicales; family Brassicaceae; genus Brassica; species Brassica oleracea. The sequence continues at coordinate 27,598,966 of NC_027752.1, forward strand.
TTAATTTCTCCACTAGTCAAAGTCTGCTTTATTGCAAGATCATTGACCAAGGTTGGACAGGCTTCCATGAATCAAGCGTTAATGGTTTTAGCCACCAAATCTTGTTCACTTCTTTTTGACCTATATCCAAGGATTATTTGTGAATCAAGGCTTAATGGTTGTAGCCACCAAGTCATGTTCTAATCCTTTACCTATAGAATTCTTATGAAGTAAGCCTTAATGGTTGTAGTCACCAAATCCTGTTCAAATTCCTTCCTAATTTTTCTCTCTTTCTAACTATATTATCAATATAAGTATATATATATATATATATATATATATATAAATATATATATATATATATAATAAATATAAAAACCTAATTTCGAAATTGAAAGAGAGAGGGTGATATATCTACACAAAGCTTTACCTTCCAGACTTGTTTGAAGAATCTGATCCCATGTATACCAAGCTCCAAGACAAGCAGAGTTGAGCTCAATTAGGTTGGAGGTCGGCTTTGGCTCCTTTAAACATTCTCAGCAAGTATAACATAGTTGACAGGTTGATCCACTTTGGTATCTTTAGTGCTATCTGCAACTAGTAAATCTAGAATTGTGTGGTTAGATAATTTTCAAAAATCAAACAAGTTCATTATCCCTTTCTTGACTCAATAAAAACTTTTTTGAAAACATTTTAATAAGACCCATGAATAAACTAATATCAGTAAGCATCCCCCCATACTTAAACTACACTGTCCCCAGTTTAAATTCAGTCGGAGTTATGTGAATAACTAAAGCATAAGGACTCAATGTAACAAGTTAAAACGATATACCAGACCGGATTAGATGTCGATTGATGTAGTTGTGTTGACATCGGTCGCGGCAGGTGATGTTCTGTCGATCGATGTCGGTAGTGTTTCGTCGGGCAATACTCACGTCAATCGTCTGCTCGGATCTTTTTATTTTTTTTCTTTTTATGACCTGCAATAATTTTAAAAACTAACATAAGTACTAAACTAATAAAAACCAATTAGATATTACCTAATAGTTGGTTGCCTTCCACTCAGCGCTTTGTTATAGTCATTTAGCTTGACTTTGTAGGTGATTTGGCTAGTAATGTGGAAAGCTAGAACTTGCTGGGAAACAAGTTTCCATCTCTTCTCTGTGCTTGTTGAACCATGTACCAGTGAGGTCTCGCATTGCTTCATCTCCTTTGCGCCATTTGTCCTTCATTGATCCAGTTGTATTCTCTATCTTCTGCAATCTGTCTCCAGGACTCTCAAGGTTAAACTAATATCTCATAAATGTGGCATATGTGTCAGCTGAGATCTCCTCTCCATGGTTGTGTGTATCAGACATGTCTGTTTTCACCTTTGGTACTAGCCTCCCTCGGGTAGTAGCTTAATCGATCGATGTTCGTCTGCGACTGTCGGTCGATATCTTGTTGCATCTATCGATCGATGTTGACGCCTTTGGTCGACGGGCGATGTATCCCTGAATCTCTAATATCTCCCTCTGTATTGCTTTTATCTGAGAAGTCAAAGAATTGATGGTGAGGTCCATTGGGAAATAGATGTCATCACATCTCCTATCAAGCCTCTCTTCTGTTGATTCCAAAATTCTGTATATCTCTTCTACCAACTGATCAATCTCTACTCTGGTGTAGGGATCTGGTTGAGACTTCGTCGGATTTGAATGTGTGTGATCATCGTCGATCGATGTTGAGAGGTTTCTGTGGATCGATGCTGGTGTGGTTGCTTCCGCCGCACGTTGTGCTTGTATAATGGCTATGTCTTGCCTCATCTCCTCCATGCATGTAGTCAACCAACAGATGCTATCATTCAGTTGGTAGTAGACACCATCAAGCTTCCTCTGGAAGTCACCTTCATTCTTTTCTTGGGCTCCACAGACTCCATAAAACATCTCATTGATCTCATCCTTGGTGTAGATCTCTAGTACTAGCTTGGTCTGTGTGACTGACCTAGCATGCTCTAGAAGACATAGGTAGATGTGCGCATCCATTGAGGCTCTTTCCAGAAGACTTCTGATACCATCCTTGGATGCTCTGATGATGCGTTCATCTACATCTCTGGCATGTCCCTGATCATCTCTGTAGACTCCATACTCATCTTTCTCCTTCCAGTGGAATCTCCTATTGCCATCACGGTCATAGGTTCTTTTTCCAAACTCTGGACGTCTGTCGATCGATGATGGGGCGTCAATGTCGATCGACGGTCGAGTATGCTGTCGATACTGCTGCTTGAAACAATCATCAACTCCACCAGTTGTGTCATAAAACTCTTTTGTAACCCTCTGCTGGTGTGTTGGACTGTTGTGTTGTTGTATGAAGAGATTTTCTGCTCCTGGCTCATGAATTGCAGTTGCTACTGCATAGCTCTCGTGATAGCAATCATCTGCCCAATTGCCAATTGAGTAATCTCCCTCGCGTGCACGGTCGACTCCAGTGATGATCGATGGTAGTAGGCAATGTCTGTCGATGCTCGTTTGTGGCATGTTTGATGAAGATGAGTGTCGATCGATGTTGGGAAGCTTCTGTCAATCGACGTCGCATTCCTTTTCCAAGAGGAATAGTGGAGAAGTCTATCTTCCTCAGAAAGAATGGCTATGTACTCTATAGCTCGTTCCTCCTCGTAATCTTCATCATACTCCTCTATATGCAGGGTATCTCTAGAGGGTATAGCTGTGTGTACTGCCATTGTGGGATTGTAGTAGTCGTTCTCCCAATCGCTTGGACTAATGTCGATCGATTCTTCCTTGGGAATGTTGATCGATTTTTGGTTGGCACTGTCGATCGATGTTGCGGTGTGAGTTTCGATTGACGCAAAGTACTCTGTCTCGTACTCTGCTACACAGTGGCATGCTGCGATGAGTCATGGATCATCAATTCTTCTGGAGGACGTCTGTGGCTTCATGACTGGAATATGATCGTAGTAGACATGTGGGTCTATGAGCGCCAGGCACATCTGGTTGGTTTGCATGTTGCACACTTCTCCTACTGTTGACAATAAAGCTCTCCCAAGCAACAGAGAAAAATTCCAGTTTAGCATGATATCCAAGACATGGAAATCAACTGGAACTAGGGAATTAACAATATGCACCTCTAGGTCTCTTACAATTCCTCCTGAGCTTCTCTGAGAACAATCAACAACAGTGATGATTCCTTGGAAGGCTCCACTTTCAGACCCAGATGGTCTGCCATAACCTAGGTAGGATGCTGACTGATGCTCCTGTGTCGCACTGTGCATGTGGGAACTCAATACCCTTCACCGTGCATGTTACTGCAAACTTCCCAGGCTCACTCTTATTCTTCATCTTTTCTCTGACCTCACAGAACATTCTCCTAATGTCCTCTTCAGTTTCTCTGGTCTCTCTGAAGAACATCCACAATCTGTGGGTAAAATGGGCCTCCTCGAATGGTTTTTCTAATGGAATCCTGAACACTCTCTTTTGGAAACTTCCCATCTCCTTCTCCTTAGCTGCCCTTTTCAGATACTTAGCAATTTTTCCTTTTCTCTTCCTCAAGGTTCTCCCCAGAGGAGCCTTATCAACTTCCATAGGCTCTGCTGCATCATTTGAATGTGTGCTGGTGGACTCTAGTGGGTTAGCTGAAGGTTTGGGTTGTGGCCCGAGTGCATTGAGACGGGTGATGTCTATCTTTGGTGTTTGCACTCGGTATGTGAGAGGTGTGCGTCGATCGATGGGTGCTAGAGGTTGTCGATCGATGGCGGTGTCTCTTTGTTGATTGATGGCAGGACCAGTTTGCCGATCGATTTTGACATAAATAGGGCTGGGCGGATGTGGGTGTCTTGCTGCGAACTCCTTGTGAGTCATGATCCTCACAGCATTGCAAGATGTGGTCGACTCCATAGGTGTCATCGATCGATGCTCTGGAGTGGCTGTCGATCGGTTTTGGTTGACGTCTGTTGATCGATGTTCGGGATCTCGCATCGATCGACACCAATGTGATCCGCCGAAACTCATCGAACTCTCTACTTCGAAATCTCCTTCTTGTAGCTTCTCCTGCTTCACCACTTGCCAGAAATCATCATCTATGATGGCATTCATGTGGTGCTTCATCACATCATCTCCTACCCCTCTTGTTAAGGCTTCTTGCCTTTTAACAGCTTCCCCTGTCTGAACAACCTGCATCTCCAGCTTCTTCACATGAGTGCTCAAAGTCTCAAACTTTGTGTTCAGGTTGTTGTAGACAGAATCAATCTTCCCATTGAAGTCCACTGTCATACTCTGCTATCCCTCAAGAACCCTATCAAGCATTGCTTCAATCTTGCTCTCCTGAGTAGGTGGTGGTGGCTTCTGGTAAGATGAGTTTTCATAACTTCTGTTGTTGCTGTAGGGTTTCTGGTACTGCGAACTCTGGTTGAAATTACTCTTCTGCCCATTGCCAGAGAAGTTTATGTTCCCAATCTGGTTTTCAGAACCTTGGAATCCAGTTCCTCCAATGAAGTTCACATCTTCTTCTACCTCTGCTTTACCCTCTGCGTCCACAGCTTCTGCATCCTCAACTAAGCAAGTCTACTTCCTGAGAAGCTTGTGAACACTGTCCAGCTTTTCTCTGACCTCATCCATCTGGTCATTCCCAAGGATGGCAGCATATCTCTTCCTCTCAAAGCCAGTGTTCTTGGTGCTATTGCTGGATGTTAAGCTCTCAATAACTCTCACAGCCTCCTCTGGATTCCTGGTGTTAAAGTTCCCATCGCTGGATGCATCAAGAGCCATCTTATACTGCACTGCGATGCCTCTTGAGAAAGTGCTGAGAAGCTGCACCTCATTGAATCCATGGTGTGGACAGTCCCTCTGGTAAGACTTGAATCTGATCCAGGAGCTTCTGAAGGACTCTGTAGGCTCCTGAGTGAACGGAACCTGATAAATCTAATTAAATTGACTAAGCTAGGTTGATTATGATTAAATGTAAAAGACAGGTTTGTGAGCAAGGCAGTTTCTCGATTGATTGATTGGGAGTCTTGGTACTTAGATGAAAGTAGCTAGACTTAGGGTTTTTATTCAGGTAATCAGGATTATAATCCTACAGATGCCTAATAAGTTGTATGGATGATATTGTAGAGCTCACCACTTATAAACAAAGCATTAGTCTCTCGATTTCTAGGTTTGTCTATTGACCAGTGTCGATCGATGATTCTATAGGAATATCGATCGATACACTTGTTGAACCGTCGATCGATTATTCGATTGGAATATCGATCGACGCGTTTAGCCAAGCTTTAACCTGCGAGTTGAATACGCTCACTAAGCTTCCTAGATCAGCTCTCGCCTTACTCTAGCAATCTTAGCCCAAATAGGATGGATTAAGGGTGAGATGCAAGCTATCGCTTATGTCTACAACTCCTAGGGCAAGTTCTATGTAGTTAATCTAGAAGCGAACATTAATGACAATCCCAAAGATGAATATCACAACTTAGAAATCTATAGTTGGGGCTAATCCCTCATAACATAATTAAACCCTAAATCTAACAAAGAGAACTACTCAGACATGGCTAAGCAATTCATAACAGCAATAGGGTATAAAAACTGCATAGATAAATAGATAGATATTAATGGAGTTCCAATCACAAATCTCTTTGGATCTTCTCTCAAATCTACTAAAAATCCTAGAAAACCTTTAGCTGTGAAAATAGTAAAACAAGAAAGCACACTTTGCCTCTAACATATTGGCAAATCTTATATAATTAGGTTAAAAATCGTCAGGGGTAATCTTGTAAACATGTGAAGACATGGGCTCTAAGTCGGCTGGGTCCAAACGGGCTTTCTGTGCGCTTTGCTGTCGATCGATGTCAAGATGTGTGAACATCGATCGATTATTTTTCTTCAATATCGACCGATGGTCATGCTCGATGGTCAGCACAGATGCTTTCTCCAAAATCACTCTTGATCCTATAAATATACTAAATAGACTCTAGAATATAATAAATAGTAGTTAAAACACTTATAAACTGTGGGTTAAATCCATGGTTTATCAGTAAGCTTAGCCTTAAACTGAGCAATCTCTGAAGCCATATCTTCCACACGCTTCATTAACTTTTCAAACTCTTGCTCGACACTGTGTGGGAACCGAAATTCACACTATCGATTTTCTGTAAAAAAAGAAAGTTAGAAAGACCCTAAATTTCCAGAGGTCCGGATTCTCTGCGAGAGCCGACGACAAGTGACCAAATAAATGCGGAAAATACGAAAAGATAACAAAACAAATTTATAGAAAAAGTAGATATTATTTCGACACCGCGTAAGAGCGTAGCAAAGTCACAACAAATTGTAAAAGCTTCCTCCGCAAGAACTGTCAGCGAGTTCCCTAGTTCTAGCCACCAGAAATCTTAAACCTAGTTGAGTCGCAGCTCGATAACAAAAACCGAAAAAGATACAAAAAGGTTTTGATCGATTTTGGACTGGACCATATGAAAGGCTGCCTACTTACCCCTTTCGGGGTAAAGAGTTTGAATAAGTGATCAAATTGCCTGTGCGAGTTCATCTGGTAATTGAGTGCAAGACATAAGAACTAAGCATGTCGAGTATAATGCCTAAAATTCCTAATTGCAGAGAGTTCTCATAGTCTAAAAGAATCGTCCCTTGTGCTTCCTTCCTTGGCTCCCCTTATATATATGCCTCTAAGGTCGGCAGTATCCTTTTCTGCCCTTGATTCGAATTTATCTCCCCGAGAAAATATTACATTTTTCTCGATCTTTATGATTATCCCTTGAAACTTTACATTTATCTTCCAACTTGACATTTATCATTTCTCGTGAATATTCAATAAACCGTCATAGTCACTTTGGGCCGATTTTTAGTTTAGAATCATAAGTGAGATTTTGCCGTGTTTTAGACTATTTGGGCTGTTTTTCGACAAAAACGTTTTAACGATTTCGTTTGGAAGAATAGCCTTCAGTACGACGCCGGTTTTATGAAACAGTGGAGATCAATCGTATAGCTGAGATAACCTTGGTGTTTAGTAAACAGTTATCGTTTTATACGGTTGATCTAAAGTTATACGAGAAAATAAGTCTTCATCATTTTATTGTAAAGTTTCAACGGTTACTCCGATCGAGACGAAACAATAGACAGTTTGACCGAGACCCGAAGGGGGGAGTTCCGAAGACGAGAATACATAGCATTGGACTGAACCAACTCGGCTAATGGCGAATTGGTAAAGACTGATCCAACTCGCCATTGGCCGAGTTGGAAATGGATCTTCCAACTCGCCTAATGGCGAGTTGGATTTGGTCGATCCAACTCGCCCAATGGCGAGTTGGATTCGTCGATCCAACTCGCAATTGGGAAAGTTGGATGAGGTTCGTCCAACTCGCCATTGGGCGAGTTGGACTTGGCTTATCCAACTTCCCCGATGGCGGGTCCGACGTTGCTGGTTTGGTTGTTCCGATGCTCGGGAATTGTCCGTTCGATGGGTTGAATGATCCCTTGTGAGGAGCTTGTCGTGTAATAGTCTTTTAAAAATACAAAGTTTTAGTTTTTTGTATTCTTATTTTCTTTTTAGAAAGGTTTCTAGGGGACTTTCCGAGTTGGATCTCCGTATGGTGAATTGGCTAGCCGGCTAACTGTCCAACTCGCCATACGGCATGTTGGATAGCCAGCTAATGGTCCAACTTGCCGTATGGGGAGTTGGCTAGCCGGATACCGGTCCAACTCGCCGTATGGCAAGTTGGCTAGACATCTAACAGTCCAACTCGACGTATGGCAAGTTGGCTAGCTGGCTAGTGGTCCAACTCGTCGTATGGCGAGTTGGCTAGCCGGCTAACAGTCCAACTCGCTGTATGGCGAGTTGGCTAGACGTCTAACATTCCAACTCGCCGTATGGCGAGTTGGCAAGCTGGCAAGCGGTCCAACTCGTTTTCTGGCGTGTTGGCTAGCGTATTGGCTAGATGGCTCTTCCCTCCGTTCTCATTCTCTCTGCTGATTGCTTCGTAGACTTTCGCAACTATTTCGTTTGTTTTACACAAGTTATTTATTTTCCGAAAGTTATTTCTCGGAAGTTTTTAGACGTTGATTTTCCATGAGCGATTTTGACCGCAACACACCGAAAGCCCGGGGTTGACAGAAGTGGAGGCCATCATTCTGCAGATAAAATCAGAAACTCCTAAAGTATCAAAATAAGAAAGTATTAACTTTTCATATCCATATACCCAAAAGTATCCATAAATTACCTTAAAATTGTTGCAAGTGAAGTATTTCCTCCAGGGAAAAGTATCTCTTGTTTCCTCCGTTGATGATGCTTCCCCCCCCCCCCCCCCCCCC
>NC_027752.1:27607392-27615173 GCF_000695525.1 Brassica oleracea var. oleracea
CCCCACAAGGGCAGCTTGTCTGAATCCCTGGGCTCCGCCACAAACCTGAGCTTGTTGTAGTGTTTCTTTATCTTCTTCATGTGCTTCATCTCTTCGTATGGATGCATCATGAGTTCTGAGGGAGAAACAAGAGAAGGAAAAAAAGAGAAAGTTCTCTAAAGTTAGAGAGAGATAATTGGAGAGAGAGAGATGGGGTTGAGAGAAATGGGGAAAATCCAAAAAATGAATACATGTCTTCATCGATTTTGAAGAGAGGGAAAATTTAGAAAAATGGTGGGGGGGGGGATTCGAAAAGCTGGGCGGGAAAAATTTTATAAAATATTTTTGTCGTCGAAGTTTCACCAAGTTTGTGTTTTTACAAAAACTTTCAAAATTTTAGTTTTCTATTTTTTGCAATTTTCTTAGTTTTATTGTAATTAGATGAATACCAACTCGCCGTATGGATACCTCTTTTCCTGTTCGCTACATACTTATTCTTGTTCTGATGTTCTCGTACCGATGGATACCTCTTTTCTTGAGCTCTTCTCTTTCTTTTCTTGTAGGCTGGAGGTAAGGCATTTATAAACTCCTCGATTTCTTTTGGAACCATCCATTCGAACATATGTAAGACTGGATAAATAGTCCTTCGATACGCCAAAGCCTACACTTTAATCAAGTAATAAGGCAAGATTAAACCATACATATCACTCAACTTGTATGGTCAATCTCATGCTTCAAACACTTAATGGCAGCGGCTATTGCATGGACACATGAGTATCTTTCAATATCCAAGTACCTGCAGCTGAATGTTCTACATTGCAAATCCACCAAATAAGTCTTTCCGTCATCTCCAATGATATTGTATTCAAGCTCAAAAAGAGCTCAATGCAGTCACCATTAGTTTTTCGCCTGTTGGACATCTTTTATGCATTTTACTCTCCACAAAAGAAACCAATTTTTGAGCAGACGGTCCCGCAGCAGTTGGAGTGGGTGTTCGGGTACCCATTCGGGTTTTGTTCGGGTCTATTAGGGTTTCGAGTTTTCAAGATCAAAGATTTCAGCCCTATTCGGGTATTTCTAAATTCCGGTTCGGGTTCGGATGACACATTTAAATGATTTTTAAATTTTTTAAAATTCATTATAATATACTTTAAATTTCTCAAAATCTATAACCAAAATAATATATTAGATATAAATTTGAATAACATATATCAAAATACCTAAACTTAACAAATAAATTGGTTTGATTTGAATATTTGGATAGAGAATCAATAGATATTTTAAGTATTTTTGGTGTTTTGAGTACATTTTAGCTATTTTAAACATTTACTTTTGATTATTTGTATATATGTTCAAGTATTTTAGACAACTTAAAAGTATATTATATATTTTGGATGTTTTTAACATACATTAAGTCTAAAAATAATAATATATTTAGGCATATAAATCTATTTCAGATACATTAGGGTACCTAAAATACTTCGGTTGGGGTCGGGTTCAGTTTCAGTTATCTAGATACCAAAATTTTGAACTCGTTCGGATATTTAATCAATTTTGGTTCAGGTTCAGTACTAATTTTTTGGAACGGGTTCGGTTTGGTTCTTCGGATTCGGTGTTTTTTTTCCAGCTCTACGCAGCAGCATCCTTCCTATGTCTGTTGAACCACTCGGCCATTTTGTCAATAACTGTATCAATCATAGGCAATAAAGAGTACCTTTGTGCCTTATCAAAAATCCCATTCATAAACTCCGCATAGTTAGAGGTGTCTATGTTGTACATTGCACCGGGAAAATAACATTTCGCCCAATTTGTAACAGCTACATTTTTATCAAGATACTTAGCACACGTTGGATACCTCTCACTAAATTCTTGATACTTATGTTCAAACTCAGCCTCTACATAAATTTGTGCAACTGGTTTGAATTATTTTCCAACCTCGTCCATGTTCTGTTTGACACTTAGTTTCACGTTGTGCGATAGATATCAGATACAATACCCATGATGAGACATCAGATACACTATGATGAGACATCAGATACACTTCAGCAGCAACCTCTAATCAAACTTCCATTTATGTATGAATGCCTTACCTGAAGTTGATTTGAGCTGGTTTGGGGATTAATTGCTCAATGATTCAGCATCCAAGCGAGGAAAGTGAGCTGATTTGAGGGATTTGATTTGAATTCGACGGAAACCAACGAGGAGAGAGAGAGAGAGAGAGAGAGAGAGAGAGAGAGAGTTGGAGAGAGAAAGATTTTGATTGGTCATGTAGAGAGGGACGCTTTAAACATTAACCATCTATATGAAGAGTACGAGAACAGAGGAGAATATGTGAGAATTATTAAGAATATACAAAATTATTTTTAGCTTATTAAGAGCATATGAGATTATTCCCCCAAAAATGATGTGTAACGTTTCATTTCGCTTCAAAGCGTTGAATAAAATTTGATTCTTTTTAACGTTTACGGTTTGGGGAATTGTAGATGAGTAAACAAAAGTTTTTTTCTATAAATTTTTGTAAGAGATACATATAATAAATAGAAAATTATGATTTAAATATTATAATTACAAATATATGAATATATTTGACATTTTTAATTGATTAACTAACCACTATTATAATTTATATTTATAAAAGTGTTAAACCAAAATATTCTAGAAAAAAATTGATCACTATATATATACACTCATATACATATATATATAACAAAATAACTATTTTAAATATAATATTCTCCATAAAATTAAAACTCATATTAATTAGAACTAAAATGAACATAATTATTATTTATACTAATTTAATGATTTTAAATTCTATTATAATAATATAAAAAAATTTTAAAAAAATATTGATATTAATTTATATTTAATTTTTTTGTCGACAAGTTTTCATTAAAAAACCCATCATAAAGGGTATGGTTTAGGTTGCCAAAAAAGGGTATTTTTAGTTTGGTACAAGTTTGTTTAGCTAAACTATAAACCACAAGCAACAAATGCGATAAGGTTAGTAAAATATGTGGCTTGTAAGGAGGAGGTCTCCAGAAGTCTCCACGTCTTTGACCTTGCCAGCTTCGATCTGATCTTTCCCTGTGTGTTCTTCTCCGGCGAATCTTTTGACGGTTGTTCTGTTCTTGCCATTGACATAGCTTTTTGTAATGAATATAATATTCATCAAAAAAGCTTTTTTACATCAAGTTTTTCGTAAATTTAAAATTTTTATTCATTTTCTACTATTAAAACCGTGATATATTTTCTATTTACACTCTTGTGCTAAACCAAAATTGTAAGATATCTACTACTCTTTTACTTTCTTTTGATCTCACCAAACTGAGCTTATTTCTAATTCCTTTTTTAATAAACTTCTTCATGGCTAGCACCGGTATAGGCTGTTCCCCATGCCTTCTCTATTTTGCTCCCTCCACACCGCATAAATTGTTGCTTGGAAAGCATATCTGACACAGAAACTCATCTTCCTGTCCCAAGTTGAATTTGTGAGCATCGATACTATTGTGTTCCAATTGTTGGAATATGTGTTTCGCAGCATCCCTTTCATAAGATATTTCCAAATCTGTGACGACAGCATCCCTTTCATAAGATATTTCCAAATCTGTGACGAGAATGCACATTCAAAAAATAGATGATCTTCTGTATCTGAATCATTTTTGCATAGAACACATGTTGTGTCCACACCATGACTCCGACGATAAACCCGATCCATGGTTGACATTCTGTCCAGCATTGCAATCCAAGCCATAAAGGCATATTTTGGAGTTGCCGGCGAAAACCAAACACCCTTTTCCCATTAGCACTGCGCCTTAGTCTCTCTCAACATCAGCCATGTTTCCTGAGTCGAGAACTTAGGTTTAAAGCCTTTGTTTCTCCTCCACATATCAATATCATCCCCAGGATTTCTCTGCTTTTCTTCAATAGCACCCATAGCCCTTTCAATATCATTTAGCCGGTCTGAGCAATGCCTTCTTCTTCTTCACGGGTTAAGAATTGCGTCCTCCACCGTAGCATCTCTCCTTATACACATGTCTATTATACCTCCTCCTAATTGATCCGACAGTGCACCCAATTCAGACCACCTATCAAACCAAAAGGAGGTGTGACGCCCATTCCCCATAGCCTTGATATGAAATGTTTTCGCAACATCTCGAAGCTTCAACATCTTTTTCCACATCCATGAACCTAGTTGAGTTTTCACACTGATCTCCCAGAAGCTTTTCTTCTTAAGCATGTTAGCTTTTATCCATTTGCCCCAAAGTGACTTACCAGTTAACATCCTCCAATAAATTTTAACCCGTAAACCAGATTCACCTCCTTTAGCGCTCTAACTGCTAATCCTCCTTCACTATGAGGCTTAAAGATATCTTTCCATGCCACCTTTGCACCCGTGGCCTTTAACTCCAGACCAGTCCAGAGAAACGCCAAACAAATCTGCTCAATATCTTTTAGACACTTGCTCGGGAGTCTGAAAACAGTGGCCCAAAAGTCTACTATGCTCATCAGTATAGATTTGATCAACTGCAATTTCCCAGCATATGATAGGAAACGGCTTCATCTTGTTCCCTCCCTCAGGGATAACCTCTACTCCATAGTCTCTTTATAAGACAGAGCAAAGATTTACACACACTTGTGAGTTGGAACAAGCAGCCTGAAAAGAAAGAACACCATATATATTTATTATAGTAATTTGATTTTAATATTTTAGAACTATATAATGTGTTAATATTGATATTTTTTTATTAAATGCAAATGTATATGCTAGACAAACCTGTTATAAATATTTTACAAGCACATTTGTTTCTAACTCATGCCTAGACGTATATATCACTTGATAACACGTTTTAAACCACTACCACATGCATCCAGTCTCTCCCGCACACGAAACTGACCTGTAATATTTTTTCACATTCCTTATAATATTGCTAAAAGCTAAAGAAGATGTCAAACTCTCGTGAGACTCAACTGTGTTATTTTATAGATTTTTCAATGTTTTTTGGTTTTCATGATCTAGCTTTATATACTAGCAATTAAACATTAATTTCCTTGCAAATGTAATTATCTCAAGTGAAAACAGTTAAATATGTGTATACCAATAAAACGTGGACTCTGTCTTAGTTGTCAAGTTTTTGGTACATTTCTCGAGAACAGTCAAGTGCTATCATGGTGAGGACGCACATGAATAAATTTTAACCAATAATTCAGCTGGTTGGGAGCTAACGGATTAGCTTCCTAACTCTTTGGGTTGAATCTTATCGGAACAATTAATTTTACTAGAAGAAGCAAGAAAAGGATAGATATATTGGACCCACTTTATTGATAGTCCAACTAACATACACCAAACTATAACATCGGTCTATTAATAACCCAAAAGTTCAAACCAAACAACAAGACAATAAAAAGTTCTTACAACACACACTTCTTGTCTGGGAAACAAAAAAAAAGGAAATTAGAAGAAAAGAGATCAATGGAGGAAGAATACATAAGAGTGATAAACATAACAGTGATTGGAGTTATCTCATGGGGTTTGATTTTCATCCTCGTGCGACGAATCTTTTCAAACTACTCCTTCGACTTCAGCACTCGTATTGTCTCGACCCTTCACGCCACAGTCGCGGTCGTTTTAGCAACTCTTACGATTCAAGATTGGTCTCGTCCAGTTTATCCCATAGCTTCCACGTCATCTCTCCAGCAGATGGAAACGATGGCATTTTCTTTGTCTTACATGATCTACGATCTCATTTGTAGTCACTTTGACCAAGTCCTTAGCATTGATAATGCCGTTCATCATTCTGTCTGCATTCTTGGTTTTGTAGCTGGACTTTGCTACCGAAAGGTAGTATATATTTATTTTAATTCCTAGGTTCAAAGTTGCGTTTTAAAGAAATAAACTGAACTTTTTGTATTTTTCTTGTTGTGAATTTATGGTGGAATTAAGTGCGCATCCGAGATGGTTGCAGCAATTTGGATTACAGAGATCTCAAGTCCATTCCTTCACCTCAGGGAGATTCTTAAAGAGATTGGTTACAGAGACACCGATCTCAATCTTGCCGCCGATGTGAGTATTAGCATTAAAACTGATGAATTAGAATTACTATTTTCATGATTTCCTATGTGGTAAAAATTGCTTTTAACTATCGTTTTAGATGAATTAGAAACGTCTTTGAATTCTTTTGTAGGTTCCATGTTAGACGTTCCATGTTTCTATTGATCTATTATAAGGTTGATCAAACTAAAACATCGTTTTAGAAATATAGTTATCAAAAACTAAAACCAACACGTAAACATAGTTAATTTGTCAAATCTTGTTATTTTAACAAAAAAAAAACATTGTTAATTTGTCAAATCTTGTTAGCTTTAATAAACGAATTTATATAGTTCTTCGTGAGATGTGTATATGAGGAAAGTCAACTAACTAGTAATAAATGGTATGTAGGTGTGTTTCGCAACAATCTTCTCACTCGCGAGAATGGTGGGTGGACCTTACCTCGTTTACGTCACGATGGCTGCTGATAACCCCATCCTCATCAAGGTAAATTAATTCCTATGCTCTATGATGCATTTTTTATTTTCTTTTGGGTTTTGACTTTTTATTGTTTCATAAATTTCTCCCTATGATAGTTTTTTTATAAATATATGAAACAAATTTGAACACCACTATTTCTTCTTGAAATATAGATCTTGTTAAGAAACTATCCGCATTATGCTGATTAATCTCATCATGTATCAAAAATTTCAGTTGAAACATAATAATATTTGATTATTTTTTTCTTATTTTTGTAGGCAATGGCGTTGGGATTACAACTCGTGAGCGCATTCTGGTTTTACAAAATACTGAAGATGATGAGATACAAAATTATGAGAAGATCAATGCCCAATACAAAATCAGATTAGTTGAAGTTAGTTTATTATTTTATCGATTATAATATTGGTGAATTCTGATTTGTTTGTCATTTTAAGAATATTTGATTATTTTTTTATTTTACATGAAAATCTGTGGAATTCAAAATGGGATTAAAATAATTAATAAATAAAAAAAGCTTTTTGCAAGAATGACTCAAAACTCAAAGTAAAACCTAAAACTAATCCATGTGTTTTTGGATTTTTTCTTTTGTCCTATTCATCCCACAAGTTCATGATATTCACGAAAATGGCATCAATTTTTTTTTTTCTTTTTCCGAAAATGACATTTTTACTCTCTCACCCTCATCATCTTCAAATAATTACAAGATTGTCATTATCATCAATACCCAACCACCATGAACAACCAATTTGAAGCTCTTAATGCACATAAAATCGATTTACACTCTCTCTTTCTCACTTGTTATGAACTAAAAACAACATCTCTTTCACTTTGCCTCCATATTCATCCAAAAAACTCAAGCTTTTGATTCAAAATTTTTTATGGTTGATAGAGCCATTCAAGCATACTATTCTTGGTGAGTTACTTTCGTTTGAGATTCTGGGTGGTTGGAGAAGACTCTGTGTGCTAAGGAAGTCATCTCACTAGTTTAAGGTATGAAATTGAATTTTTTTCCAGATCTGTTTGTGTAGAAGACTTACTCGTAAGTAGTCTGGCTGTAGAAGACTTACGGGTAAGTCTTCTCGTCAAACGGACGACTTACTTTTAAGTCGTCATCTTTGTATGTTAAAAAAATTCTAGAGAATACCCTAGACGACTTACTGATAAGTCGTCTAGGATAAATGAGTTAGTTTTGCATTTGACCGAATTGTGTCAGATATTTGACTATTCCTGGACGACTTACCAGTAAGTCTTCTCCGGGAAAACAAAAATT
>NC_027752.1:27615356-27615505 GCF_000695525.1 Brassica oleracea var. oleracea
CAAATAAGTCGTCTAGCTTTAATAAAATATTGAAATTTTTGTTTTCCGTGAGACGACTTACTGGTAAGTCGTCTAGGAAAAGTCAAATATCTGATACAATTCGGTCAAATGCAAAACTAACCCATTTATCCTAGACGACTTATCAGTAA
>NC_027752.1:27615593-27615955 GCF_000695525.1 Brassica oleracea var. oleracea
CTTACTGGTATGTCGTCTGCGTCAATGTTTAGTAAACTTTCATTTTCTCTATGTTTACTAATGTGTTTTAGTTTGAATTTTTGTAGATGATGCGTCAGTTACATGCAGTGTATGGAGAATGGCTGTTGAATGATTGCTGTTGGGATTTTGTGGTTGATAATGACAAAGGAGCGAGAATCATTTTTTTTTGGGGAAGTAGATGATGCGTCAGTTACATGCAGTGTATGGAGAATGGCTGTTGAATGATTGCTGTTGGGATTTTGTGGTTGATAATGACAAAGGAGCGAGAATCATTTTTTTTTGGGGAAGGTTAGACACATGCTGAACTTCTTGCAATGGCTCAAGAAGATTATAATCTGGAC
>NC_027752.1:27616201-27618235 GCF_000695525.1 Brassica oleracea var. oleracea
TTCAAGTTAGTCGTCCAGTGTTTAGTCTTCTAGAAGACCTTCAATTAAGTCGTCCAGAAGGTCGTTCAGTTAGTCGTCCATAGTTTTTTCTTCCAGAAGAACTTCAAGTTAGTCGTCCAGTGATTAGTCTTCCAGGAGACCTTCAATTAAGTCGTCCAGAAGGTCGTCCAGTTAGTCGTCCATGGTTTTTTCTTCCAGAAGACCTTCAAGTTAGTCGTCCACTGTTCAGTCTATGTACTAAAAATCAATTAAGTCATCCAGAAGGTCGTCCAGTTAGTCATCCAGGGTTTTTTCTTCCAGAAGATTCAAGTTAGTCGTCCAGTGTTTAGTCTTCCAGAAGACCTTCAATTAAGTCATCCAGAAGGTCGTCCAGTTAGTCATCCAGGGTTTTTTCTTCCAGAAGATTATCATTGTCCTTGTTTTCGAACTCATGCGCATCAGGAAGCTCTTAAAATATATCCACCACCATCTTATCCTCATAGTCTTCCCGTTGGCCTTAGCAAAGTCTTTTTTACTAAACTCTATCCCAAGAGCATGACATTCAATCTACTTTAGAGTGTACACGCCACAATCACCAGCTCAGGCCGGAGGTATATTGGTCGGTCTCTCATATGTGAATGGCTCCAGGCTGTATTGGGCACGTAGTTCGTCTGAGGAAGCGCACTCAACAAGCAGATAAGGGACCATGTAGAGAAAAGGCTCCATTACCACATCGAGTTCTTCTGGGGAGATACTGGAACAAATGCTGTCAAAGACGACTATGTGCCTCTTAGGGATCGATATCCACATAGCAATCCAATGACTGTCGGCAAAGTTTACTGGCACATATATATCATCAATATTCGTCCCCCAAACCTTGTTCGATTGGCAAAATGATGGTATAGTGCCTGCATTATAATTCTCCTCCCCACCAGGGAGTCTTCTTCCTAAACCGTTGTGATCGGGCTTCGAGTCCTTAAAATCCTTGAAGTTGAATCTCCATTGCTGAGCAAAGAGATGATCAAGGAAGCACATTCTCTTGCTCCTGAAATGTTGTGGGTTAGCGTCGTACCTCTTCCTCAGCACATTAATCCAAGCATCAATATGCTGCATATAAAATAGAGTACAAGTCAGAAGATATCAGACGACTTAGTGGTAAGTCTTCTACGTAGACGACTTACCAGATGACTTACAAGTAAGTCGTCTGGTAAGTCGTCTACATATACGACTTACAAGTAAGTCGTAGACGAATTAAGTCGTCTGATAAGTCGTCTACGTAGAAGACTTACCAGACGACTTACAAGTAAGTCGTCTACGTCATAGCAGAAGACTTACACAGTCATCCAGCCACTCTAGGGAGGTTCGGAGGATTTGATACCACCAAGTTCTACTTTTACGTGGTTTTTTATCGAGAGCTGTTCTATAATTACTGCAAACACAAAATGTTGAAAAGCAATAAGGTTTTATGGGAAAAGCAAGCTATTATGTGAAAAGCAAGCTATTATGTGAAAAGCAAACACTTACGGACAAGATTTCAACCAATCAGCGAGCTCCTTCAACTTTGTCTTGTCAATTGGTGCAAAAGGATTATAGCCTGGATAAAACTTTCTGTTTGAAATGTTCACTCTGGCCATGCTGTTTTCCGTATAAGGAGATTTCTGTGAGGCAGCAAATTTCCTTGTTCGATCACTCTTTGCACGGAAAAGTGCCAAAGCAGCATCCCTCTTTTCTAGATATCTAGCATCCTCCTTCTGTAAATCTGAAACAGTGAATTGATTTTTGTCCAATAGAACAAGGCTCGGTTCTGGAGCTTTATCTTCCGAGGAACTAGCATCTGCGGGCACATCTGGACCTTTATCCTCCGCCAAGCTCTTCCTTCCCGCGTTCGTCCCATTGACACTTTCACTCTGCAATATACAAGATGGGTTTATACAATAATAACCAAAGATCCATTTCAAACAATAATAACCAATGAGTGTCTTCAAACATGAAACAAAATACATATATAAAATCCATACACTATAAACAAAGCACACATGTTCTGACATACAAGAA
>NC_027752.1:27619585-27630817 GCF_000695525.1 Brassica oleracea var. oleracea
TTTATGTTCATCTTTTCCTCAATCAATCACTCGACAGTAAGAGATATAACTTACCGGCGGCGGAGTTCAACGAGACGCCTCTGAGAGAATGCGCGCTAGAGTTTCCTCTCGGATCTTAAATAGAGGAAGCGGCTGTGAGAACGGTGGTGAGAACGACGGTGATAACGGCGGAGAGATAACCGGCGGTGAGAACGATGAGAACGATGAGAACGATGGATTAGAGAGAATCGACGAAAATCGCCTTCGAAAACGCCTTTGAGAGAAATGGCTTTAGGGTTTTCTGATTTTCGATAAACAGTGAAAAAAAAAACACCTTATATATGGCCGGTAAATAATCTGGTTAGGTTTAAAAGTACATTGTAAAATTAAAGGTTTGGTCCGGTTTTGACGACTTACTAGTAAGTCGTCTGTTGAATACTGTACATCAGACGACTTACTAGTAAGTCGTCCCAGACCCTAAATTTAACCCGTAAACTAAATTGACTAAATTAACTAACTAACCACGTTATAAACCCGTAGTTATACTTAACTAGTGTTTACTATACACAGAAATAAAAACATTTAGGCAAATTTTAAAGTTTTCAAAAAAACATTTATGCATTCCAAAATCTAACCCTAAGAACACATACAATACTACGACATATGTTGGCAAAACCTAAACAAAAAAATATCATGACTCGCTACTTTCACTCATCTATGTTGAAAACAATTAACTTTTGTTATATCTTAATTTATATCTCTTTAAACATATGTTAATTACATGATTTCAATTTTTCACTTATCAAAATATTTTTTACAAAAATTTTAAATTATTTCTAAGTAAAACTAGTCCAGACGACTTACGGGGGTTAGAAACGTAAAAAAAATTTGGTTTTTTTGTTTGTTCACAAGGTGTTGGTTGTAATTTCAATAGTCTTTTAGGTTACTTTTGCATTTGATTCAAATTTGGGTTAACTTTTGTGTTTGAAATCAAGTTATGAGCAATTTTCCCTAAATAAAATTTATAAAAATAAATTTCTTGCCAGTTTATTTTGAATTCAAAATTAAAAGGTAAGAAGTAAGAACTATAGAGAATTATGTGATGTGATGAACAAATAGTAAGAGTTTTTCCAAAATTTCATTTAGGTTACTTTAAAGGTAGCTTAAAGAAACTTAAACAAAAATTGATAAATATATATATTAACAAAATCTAGTCTCTCATAGCTTTTCTAGACAACATAGGTCTTCAAAGCTTATCTCTCATTTTTGTTACAAAGATCATAGCCTTTTAACCTTATATATTTTTTTAAGTTTTATTAACTTTTGCCTTAATTCTTTTTGTCTCTCAAGATCGTCACTTGATGATTAACACTTTTCCTTTTAATGCCTTAATTGTTATTTTTAACTAGGCTCCAAGTTAGCAATCCATGTGTTGTACACTTCTATGGTATGTGATATCTCTTGTTCTTCACTCAGAAATTGCTACATCACTTGCACCAAAATAAAAATACATCACACAAAATTCGCAAACGTTTATATCGAACTAGCACTTAATAATCCGAACTGAATGTATAATCAATCACAAGAGTAGGATTCTAACCGAGATAACATTAAACAGAAGTACATGACAATCCATTAGACAAGGTCATCGCGAAAGGAACTCAAGAATTGATTGACTTGCACTTAAGTCATCAGCTTTAATGACCCACAAAGGTGACACAGTGTACACTTTTCCCCTAATTTTTGTCACATTTATCATGAATCTTTTGATTAAGGATCACTCGGTACATTTTAACCTTTCAACATGTAATCTTGGTTGACATATACGCTATCCGTTTCAGTTTAATTGTCATCATTAAGTAAATTTTTCGTTTCAAAATAAATGTTGTTTTATAATTTCAATGCAAAATTTATTGATTTTATATTCTAATTTATTTTTCTATTGATTGAAATATGGTTAGCTGTATTGGTATTGATGCTTTTTTAAAAAAAAATATACAGAATTAACCATTAGTATTGATGCTTTTTTAAAAAAAATATATACAAAATTAATTCTTAATTTGTATGCACAAATATAAAAAATCAATTAAAATGAAACTGATAGAATATAAAATAAATGCTCACAATGTTCGTTTTTGTCAAACTCACAAGTAAACAAAAAAATATAAGCATACAGAAAGTTCCAACAAATAAGTAAAATTAGCGCATGATAGTGGGAAGAAATCTCCAAAATCCACTTTGGTTAAACCGAAGACGTAGTTTTCAGGTTCTCTTGATATTATTTAGACTAATGAGTCTAATACCACAAATCCAAAAGAAATTGAATAATTGCTAAAGAAGAGGATCTACCGGATGGAAGAATTCTTATTTTATTTATTTTAATATGATATAGGTCTAGGTTGAAGTCTAATACCATAAATCCAAAAAGAAATTGGATAATTGCTGAAACTTATTATCCGGGATCCATATCATATCCAAGATCCAGTCCGGATCCGCTCCAAAAATATGATATCTATGGTGTCCGGATCCAGATCTAGATAGCAAAATGTTAGATCCAGATTTTTAAATATATTAAATTTTAAATTCTATTAATTAATAATTATAGTTGATATATTAATATTTATGCATAAAATAGTCTTATAATATTATTTTTTTAATTTTGTAATCTTATATTTTTATAAATTTGTTTAAATATTTAATTTATAAATTATTTTTAAAAAATAGTATTTGAATATATATATATATATATATATATATATATATATATATTTTTAATTTTTTTATGATCGAATCTGGATCCGGATACTCGCGGATATCCAGGTAAATCAGATCCGAATTCTGATACTTTAAATTTTTCGGATATCCGGATCCGTCGTACCTTAACAGATGATCTATCGGATGAAAGAATTAGATTCTCTTTTATTTATTTTAATATGACCCTATAGGCCTAGGTTAAAGTTGTGTGTAACGAAGAAGATGTGCGCCTTGAAGATATTGGAAATGACTCAGGTACCTATTGGGTCTTGGCTCGACCACGCAGACATCTAAAACAGGTCGGAAAGGTAGAGAAAGAGTCATGGTCACGTTGTGGATATAGTCTATTTTTCTAAGTTGACAGGATTTACATTTATTTTTTTCACGGATATAATTTACAAATGATCATAATGCATTGAATGTGAGCCAAAAGTTACTTAACAAAGCGAGAAGTTGGTTGACCAAGTATTGATGTGTACCAACAATACACGAAAAAGTTAATAAATCTTGATATCTGTTTGAGTCTGTCGACCATTTTGAACCACGAAATGTATGCCAATAAAAACTCATACATACACAAGAGTTTGCACTAATTAAACTTGTCTATGACACATTCGCTTTATTCAACATTATTAATATATGAGCGTTGATTCAGTTTGGTTTAATGTTGGTTCAATATAGATTGTATTCGGTACATGTATAAACCGGGTTTCAATACTATATAATGTAAACGTTGAATCATTAATGAAAATAACAGAAAGATATTTCCATTTTGAGCTTCTTCTCTGATGAGCTTGAGCTCAACTAACATGGTATCAGAGCAGTGAGGCTCAAACCTCATTCGATTCTGCTCACGTTCCTTTTTCTCGCTCACCAATGGTGATCGCAAGGAGAGTTGGTCGTCGTTCTGGTCGAGCAACGGCATCGGCGCGGAGATCTGCAGATCCCGAAGCTTCGCCGCCAAATACCCCGATCGCTCCATCCGAATCGTACGATAGCATCCATTCTCCCTTTCACCTAACCAACGGCGACAATCCAGGTCTTTCGATCATCTCTGAGGTGCTTGATGGTACGAATTACGATAATTGGTGTATAGCTATGAACATTGCGTTAGATGCGAAGAACAAATCAGCGTTTATCGATGGATCATTAGCTAGGCCAAGTGATTCTCATTCTAGCTTCAGGATCTGGTCTCGTTGCAACTCTATGGTGAAATCTTGGATACTAAATACTGTTTCGAAACAGATTTACAAAAGTATTCTCAGATTCAATGATGCTTCGGAAATCTGTAAGGATCTCGCCACCAGATTCCACATAACAAATCTTCCGCGTTCATATCAGCTATCTCAACAAATTTGGTCGTTGCAGCAGGGCTCTATGGATCTAGCTACCTACTACACAACTCTGAAGACCTTATGGGATGAGTTGGATAGTGCTAATTGCGTTGATTCTTGTCACAACTGTGATTGTTGCAAAGCTATGAACAAAAAGGCTGAACAATCTAAAATTGTTAAGTTCTTAGCAGGCTTGAACGAGTCTTATGCCATCATCAGGAGTCAGATTATCATGAAGAAAAATGTACCTGATTTGTCTGAGATATATAATCTTCTGGATCAGGATTTCAACCAGAGGAATCTCAGTTCTCTTCAGAATGCTTCTGCATTCCAGGTATCATCTACTTCACAAGTTCCTGCTGTGGTTTATGCGACTCAGTCAAACTATCATCATCAGAAACAACAAAAGCCGATATGTACTCATTGTGGTTACACTGGACATACCACTGATACTTGCTACAAGATACACGACTATCCGATTGATTTCAAGCATAAACATAAGAATAAGTCAGAGAAGACTACTACTTCAGCAAAGCCTACAAGCTACACGAAGCCAGTGGTCGCTCAACTTGCTCTCGAGGACTCCGAGATCAATGGAAACAACATCTCTCATATGGTCAACAGTTTGACAAAGGATCAAATTCAGGGGGTTATTGCGTATTTCAACTCCAAGCTGCAACCTTCCAACATTCAGTCTACTGCTTCCTCATCTGGTGCCACCATTACTGCTTTGCCTGGTATGGCCTATTCCTCATCTACTCTTAGATTTGTAGCCATATTGCAGGCAACCAGTAGTGTTTTGGGTTCTTCTTCATGGATTGTAGACAGTGGTGCTACACATCATGTTACCTGTGACAAGAGTCGTTTCGAGACTTTATCTGTGACTCAAAATGTCTCTGTAACTCTTCCTACTGGAATGGGTGTTAATATTGAGGGAGTTGGCAGTGTTAGACTCAGTCGTCATCTCGTTCTTAATAACGTGCTCTACATACCTGAGTTTCGTCTCAATCAGTGTGAGTCAGGTCACAAAGGACTTGGGTTATCGCATTATGTTTGATGGATCTTCTTGCATGATACAGGATCCTACCAGGGGGCTGATGATTGGTCAGGGTGAAGAGATTGCAAACCTCTATGTGCTGGATACTACATCACTTCCTGATTCATCAAACACAGAAGATACTACGGATTTAATTTTCTGCTCCAATGTTGTTGCTGATACTGCTTTATGGCACAATAGACTAGGACATCCTGCCTTGTCTAAAACTGATTCTCTGAATGATGTACTTGGATTAAAGGAGAGAAATAAAATACATCATTGTTCAATTTGCCATCTAGCAAAGCAGAAACATCTTCTGTATATCTCTCATAACAATATCTGTGATCATCCATTTGAAATGTTACACATAGATGTGTGGGGACCTTTCTCTGTACCTACTCCTGAAGGCTACAAATATTTCCTCACCATCGTTGACGATCACACCAGAGTTACATGGTTGTATTTACTCAGAAGCAAGGATGAGGTTATCACGATTTTTCCAGAGTTCTTACAAATGGTTGAAACTCAATATAAAGCTGTAGTGAAAGGAGTTCGTTCAGATAATGCTCCAGAGCTTCGTTTCACGGCTTTATTCAAGAAGAAGGGTATTGTCGCTTATCACTCTTGTCCAGAAACACCAGAGCAGAACTCAGTTGTGGAGAGGAAACATCAACACATACTGAACGTAGCTCGGTCATTGATGTTTCAGTCACAAGTTCCTTTGGATCATTGGGGAGATTGTGTTTTGACTGCGGTCTTTCTGATCAACCGTCTTCCTACTCCTCGTCTCAAGAACAAAACACCTTTCGAGTTATTGACGTCAAAGAAAGCTGTTTACTCTGATCTCAGGGTGTTTGGTTGTTTAGCATATATGTCTACTTCATCTAAAGGACGACATAAGTTTCAGCCACGCTCAAGACCCTGTGTTTTTCTTGGTTATCCCTCTGGTTACAAGGGCTATAAGTTACTTGATCTTGAGAGTAACAAAGTTCATATATCCAGGAATGTAACTTTTCATGAAGATATATTTCCCTATGCTGAGGAGAAGCCGGTTTACTCAGAGGATTTCTTAAATACTGATTGGATGAATATGGTTCCTGAGAAGTCTCATCCAACAGCATCGTCTGGTTTACCTAAAGAGGTGTTACAAGCAACATGGGATTCTATTCTTCCTTCACGTGACAAATCAAAGCGAGTCAGCAAACCACCTGAACATCTTAGTGAGTATTATTGTCATCTTACTGCTACTGATGTTCCTTATCCTCTTGCTTCTTATATCTCATTTGCCAAGCTCTCTGAAGGGTATGAAAACTATATTTGTGCTTTATCTAAACACATTGAGCCTGCTTCATTCACGCAAGCTAAGAGGTTTGATGAATGGATCAAGGCGATGAATGAAGAGCTAATAGCACTCGAAAGCACAGACACTTGGAAGATTGTTTCTTTACCGCCTGGAAAACATGCTATTGGCTGCAAGTGGGTATATAAGGTGAAGATGAATGCTGATGGTACTTTGGAACGTTATAAAGCGAGATTAGTTGCCAAAGGGTATACACAACAAGAGGGAGTAGACTTTGTTGATACATTTTCACCCGTTGCGAAGATGACTACGGTGAAGACACTCTTGGCTGTCTCCGCTGCTAAGAACTGGAGTCTCACACAACTTGATATCTCGAATGTGTTTCTCAATGGAGATTTGCATGAAGAAATTTACATGAAGCTTCCTCCAGGATATACACCAAAACAGGGGGAATCATTGCCTCCAAATGCGGTTTGTAAGTTACAAAAATCCTTATATGGACTCAAGCAAGCTTCTAGGCAATGGTTTCTCAAGTTTAGCTCTACTCTTATCTCTATGGGTTTTGCTAAGTCACAGACTGATCACACATTATTCATCAAGAATTTTGGTGGGAAATATGTGGTCGTTTTGGTGTATGTTGATGACATTGTCATTGCGAGCAATGATGATAATGAAGTGGAACAACTCAAAGCCAATCTCCGCGAAGTGTTTAAACTAAGGGATCTTGGTTCTTTGAAGTTTTTTCTTGGTTTGGAGATTGCCAGATCTAGTAAAGGGATTTCTATTTGTCAG
This sequence comes from Brassica oleracea var. oleracea, assembly GCF_000695525.1. Classification (NCBI taxonomy): domain Eukaryota; kingdom Viridiplantae; phylum Streptophyta; class Magnoliopsida; order Brassicales; family Brassicaceae; genus Brassica; species Brassica oleracea. The sequence goes on from NC_027752.1 coordinate 27,626,781, forward strand.
CGCAAGTACATCCTGGAGTTATTAGAAGAAACTGGTTTGATGGCTTGCAAGCCGGCTTCTATTCCAATGGATCCAAATGTCAAGCTTTTCTCTGATAAAGATCAACCAATCTTGGATGATCCTACTGTGTATCGCAGAATGGTTGGACGACTAATGTATCTTACTATTACACGTCCGGACATCACCTTTGCAGTAAACAAATTGTGTCAATTTTCTTCATCACCACAGAGTCTTCATCTCAAGGCTGCCTACAGAGTTTTACATTACCTTAAAGGGACTATCGGTCTTGGTTTGTTCTACTCTGCAGAATCTGATTTGAAACTAAAGACTTATACTGATGCTGACTGGGGTTCTTGCCTTGATACACGAAGGTCCACTTATGGCTTTTGTATGTTTCTTGGTACAGCTCTTATCGCTTGGAAATCAAAGAAGCAAGATGTGGCTTCTCATTCTTCAGCAGAGTCTGAGTATAGAGCAATGTCTGTTGCGGTTAAGGAGGTTGTTTGGATTGCTAACCTTTGCCGTGAGTTGCAGGCACCTCAAGATAAGCCCATTGCTTTCTTCTGTGATTCAACAGCTGCCATTCACATTGCTAACAATCCGGTTTTTCATGAGAGAACAAAACATGTTGAACTGAATTGTCATCAAGTCCGTGACATGATTTGCAGTGTTTTGATCAAGACGCTTCACGTTGGCACTGCTAGTCAACTAGCTGATGTTTTCACCAAACCTATCTTTCCTACTCAGTTCAACGCACTCATTGGCAAGATGTCTCTCCATTCAATATACTCGCCATCTTGGAGGGGAATATTAATATATGAGCGTTGATTCAGTTTGGTTTAATGTTGGTTCAATATAGATTGTATTCGATACATGTATAAACCGGGTTTCAATACTATATAATGTAAACGTTGAATCATTAATGAAAATAACAGAAAGATATTTCCATTTTGAGCTTCTTCTCTGATGAGCTTGAGCTCAACTAACAAACATGTTTGGAACTACAAGATGAACAACGAGATCAAAGGGAGTTTGTTCCATCCATAGAAAAATCTTTGTTATTCATCTTGAGAAACGATACAATTTGGGGGTAGGGGTCACAAAGAGGAATGTGGTTTACAATCAGTAAACCGGAAAGTAAAATAATCTAATTTGAAACTGAACCAATACTAAAAATGCTCTAATAGGAATCAGTAATGGTTCTGTTCTTTGGACGGTAAGTTTCAAGATAAGACAGCTCTTTCTGGTGATCATGTCATTGCTTACAATAAAATCAAAGCAGATCCCTCTGATAAGTATCAACGGTAATATTTCCGTAAGAAGTCAAAGGGGTTAGCGGACGTGGCTGTGGCAGAGTCATAAGAAGAAGAAGAAAGACTGAGAATGATTCAGAAGGTTTGCAATAGGAAAATGAGTGAAGTATGAGGGTAGAAGATTAAATAAGGAGTGGCGGTTAGAAGTCTTTATGCTTTTTGATTGTTGTAAAACCTTAGACGTGATGAGTCTGAGGTCAAGATCGTGATGAGATCTTGAGATTCAAGTATTCCTTTGATTTGAGTTTGTAATTTGAGAGTTCATAACGATTTGTACTTTGCTTTGGTGAATCAATTGTTTACATTTGAGAGTTCATAGTTTGATTCATCGTAAATCATTCTGAACTTCTGATGATAAAAAAGTACTAGAAGTGGCCTTTTGATTAAACCTTGGGAACATGGAGATCGAAATAAACTAAGCAAATCCAGTTTGATACAATATATACAACGCCAACACTCACTTCTAATTAGCAGAATGGTAGGTCGGTATTTCTCTTAATGAATGACAAGCACTATGACAGCCTACCTTTCTACATTTCTAGCATCGTCAAACGCCCATCTCTAAGCTGTGTAAACCTAAGCAAACTGGGAACAAAACTAAAAATATATGTACGAAAAACACATCACCTGATATATGGCATTAATAAGAATGCAATCTGAGTTCAGTAGCAGTACAAGGCACAAAGCCCGACAACATTCAATCAACAAGAAGAAAAAGAAACAAGATCATAAACCCAGCAGCATCCACGATTAGGAAGAGAGCAAACAAAGGACAAGAATAGACGGCCTTAGAAGCTTCGGGGATGGCAAAGGGAAGAGATTAGAAAAACACACACAAGCGAAAAAACATAATAATAGTTGGATGAGTTTGGAATACTGAATAACAGGCTCAAGTCTCCTTCTCTTCTTCAGCAGGCTTTGTTGCTGCCGCTTCTTTGATCTCCTCTGTACCTTCGTCCTAGTTAATATCATTAAAACCAACACAACATAATCATATCAGGACAGGAAGAACATGAGGATATCATTATCATCATGGAAAAACGTAACCATGTGATTTCCAAAAACGACGAACTATGTGGATCGAAAGCTCCATAATTATTGAAATTAACACGCGATCAGGTCAGGACAAAAAAAGAAGATAAGGGTATCAAAATGAAAAGTTAATAATTCAGAACCTATGAACGATGTGGGTGACGGTTTTTAGAAATTTAGGATCTTTGATTATCATTTGAGGATAATATATTAGAAACAATGCAATCCAATCATAAGCCAGTAATGTTAAACATCGAAAACCATTTTCATCAGTTTCAAGTTTGATTATCTTTTGAGAGTTGTTACGGAAACAAAGCAGAAAACGAAAAGCTACTTATCATACCCCCATTTTAAGCAGTTGCCAGATTTGATTTAAACACATAAAAGTTGGAACAAAGATAGGTTTAAACTTTCAGATTAGTTGTTACCATTTAGTTTCAGAAGATATGAACAATGTGAATGAACAATTCCAGCAACTTTCTTTTGAAATAATTTTCAGAAAAAACACAAAAACATACCCATTTTCAGCAGTTCCAACAATTGTTACCTGCATGTCAGAAGTCCATAGAGTAAGGTTGTCACGGAGAAGCTGCATGATCAAAGTACTGTCCTTGTATGACTCCTCGCCTAGAGTATCCAACTCAGCGATTGCTTCATCAAATGCCTGTCAAACTCCTCCTCGTTAATCACACATAGGAGGAACCCAACAACAGAATAGTGAATGAGAAAATTGACATTTATCACCTGCTTAGCGAGACTGCAAGCACGGTCTGGAGAGTTGAGAATCTCGTAGTAAAAGACAGAGAAGTTCAAAGCCAGACCCAGACGGATGGGGTGTGTTGGAGGCAATTCAGAGTTAGCAAAGTCCTACAAAGAAAAACAGATTCAAGACTTGACCTAGAAACATAATTATGGATTCCAGTTTCAGATACCTTAGCGGCTTTGTAAGCGGTGAGGGTATGCTCGGCGGCGTCTTTCCTCTCCTGAGCGGTCTTAAACTCAGCCAAGTACCTATGGTAATCTCCCTTCATCTTAAGGTAGAAAACCTTGGAATCTCCGTTTGCAGAAGCCGGAATGAGTCTTGTATCGAGCAGCTTAAGGATGCCGTCACAGATTTTGGAGAGCTCAGACTCGATCTTGCTTCTGTAGTCACGGATCGTGGTGACGTGGTCATCGTTCCCCCGGCTCTCTTCCTTCTGTTCGATGGAGGAGGTGATGCGCCACGAGGCTCGACGAGCGCCGATTACGTTTTTGTAAGCCACGGAGAGGAGGTTTCGTTCCTCGACGGTGAGTTCGTCTTTGTCCACGCCTTCGACGACTTTTTCCATGAATTCAACCATCTCTTCATATCGCTCCGCTTGCTCCGCGAGCTTCGCTAGGTATACAAACTCTTCCCTCGCCGAGGATGATGCTGCCGCCATTTTCTCTCTTCTTTCTTCTTAGATTGGAGACGAAAAGCTTCAAGGGGAAGGAGTCTTGTTTCAGATCTGAGAGGGACGGAGTCTTGTTTCAAATATATTTTTGTTTTTAACCAGGGCCGACCCGACCCTATTACAATTTAAAAATAATTTAAATAATTATTGTTGATTTTTGTTTAATAATTCTTTTTATTTTAAATGTTTTGTTCTATAAAAGTATGAATCATTATTTTATGGGCTTTTTGCAAAAGTGACTCAAAACTTGGAGTCAAAC
>NC_027752.1:27630917-27633248 GCF_000695525.1 Brassica oleracea var. oleracea
TTTGACTCCAAGTTTTGAGTCACTTTTGCAAAAAGCCCTTTTTAATATTCTACCAAAATTCAAAATAAAATAATTGTATTATTATCATAGTAAAAACCTAGTAGATAAATTAATTAATTAAAACTTCACCCTTAGAGTTACTAACAATAACAAAACTGCCACTTATTTGATACTTGTTAATAAACCGTTCGTACAGAAAAATAATGTTTTATTTTAAAAATTCAGTATAAATCCTTCGAACTCTCGTCTTCTCCGATCTCTGTACGTAGGTTTGGTTTTCCAATATCTCTCTCTCTCTATCTCTCATCTTCTTCAATGTCACGGTTTAGCAGAAGTCATCTGGTTTTCAGAGTTTTATGGTCATTTTTGTTTAGTTTATATATCATTTTTGTTTAGTTTATAGCTTGACAATATTGCATGGACTACATATTTATTTAGTTAATGGATTGCTAATATTACTATAGAGAATATAAATATGCAAGGAATAACAAATTCGGACTTGTGTTTTTTTTTATATTTTTAAAGGATTGTATATGATGGTCAGTAAGGGAAACCATGAATTGAACTCCATAAATATTAGGCTTATAATTGAACTCCATAAATACTCAGGTGCATCACTTCTTGACTTTAAGCAAGTGAAAAATAATTAAAAATATATATGTGTAAGAATATTCAATTTACTCTATCATAAACTAATGTTAATATTTAATATTTAATATTTATTTTTTTCCTTTTTATAAGAAATCAAAGACTACAAATTATTTAAAAAATATTTTTCATTAATTATTTTTCATTTTTTATGTTTGCTACACCTCCACTTTAAAGTAAGTAAATTACTTGTAATTACAGTTGAAATTCAGTACATAAATCATGAATTATTTTTAATTCATATATATATATATAAATCTTTTTTAATCTGCTGGTACTTTTCTTTTCTTTTATACGTTTTTTAACCTATTCATGATTTAGATAATGTGAAAAAGAATCGATTTTTTCTCACTAAATTTTAGTTAAATAACATAACAATAGTAAATTGATTATTTAAGAATATACACATTTTATTATTACTTTTATCAAACTGACCATATCATCCATACTGATTAAGATTATTAAACAAATATTGTTTTTAGTTTATAGAGTAGAATTGGTTGTTTCATTTTTATTTGATTACCTTTTGAATATAATTTTTGCACATTGGTTTTACATATATAACATTACTTTATTATTTCCTTAAAAAATTTACCATAATTTTTATTAGTAAACTTTTTTTTTATTAAATGTTGCTGTTGTTTTTTTTTCATAATATTATATTTCCATAGATATATTGCGTACTACATTTTTGGATTAAGTAACACTGATGATTCACTGAATACCTATGTTAAACATGATTTTGTAAAAGTATACTATTATGAAATTAATTATCTATTATAGTCTATTAGTATAATATAAAGTTATAAAAGTAGATTCAAACCAATAATTATTTTAAAATCATAATATTATACTTGAGATATATTATGCAATTTTGAAATTTTTATGGGGTTACTTGCCACCTTCTTGGTGTACCTAGATTCGCCAATGCCAACTCTGCATCCATGTTGTTTGTATTTATCTTCTCATTGTCCTCTGCTGTTACCTTTTTTTGTTGGCAAAACCTCTGTTGTTACTTATCGGAGAGAGCACGTTTAAAAGTAATTGTTGCATAATCATTCTTTTCTTCTGCTTGATTATTCCCAAAAGAGTATAATACTGATTGATAGATAGGATACTGTAAGCTTACCATTGTGAAAGAAACGTGTAGACAACTCTGAGGTTGTGATCCAGACCGGAGAGAGATATGGTTTTTTTTACTAATCAGTTTCTCTCCTTCGTCTACAGATGAACTAAACAAATTTTATTACGCTAGTAATTAATTGTATGTGGCAAGTCTCATGTTTCTTACGGTGCATTCCATAACCAATTCGTTTTTTTTCCTGGTATGGCGCAGTTTTCTCTTGCTCGATTTGGAATACCGGATAATATCGTTAAAAACAGAATTAAATATAGATCTGATATTGAATCTTTTTTTTTTCAGTTTAATAAATCCGATCGGAACCTCTAATTACATCCATCTGGAATTATATATTACAGTTTCTTTATTACTTGAAAAAATAAGAAACACAGAGCATCCTTACGTAATTGTGATTTGCCTCCATGGTCCACACTCTCTACTTTTTGCACCCCCCCCCCAGACAGATAGATACAGTTTGACGGCAAATCACAAAAGAATAAACAAAACAACATAGTTAAATGTACACAAATCACAACACTCTCTCAGTTTTTTTTTTTTTTTAG
>NC_027752.1:27638088-27641850 GCF_000695525.1 Brassica oleracea var. oleracea
CCAAGACAGATAGATACAATTTGACGGCAAATCACAAAAGAATAAACAAAACAACTTAGTTAAATGTACACAAATCACAACACTCTCAGTTTTTGACTTTTTGTTTTTCAGGATCGAAACGAACCACGTAACATTACGTGGGTAGACTATCAGGGCGTGGGTAGACTATCAGGGAGAGCCATTGAATGAGCTCCAATGATCTTACCACCAGCATCCGGGAAGCTGTCGTAATCTGGAAGTGAGCTCACTTAACCTTCACTCTCTACATATTTAATCAAGTGACCTTGCAGCTCTGAGAATTCCGAATTTATGAAATTTTTCCAGTTTCCTTCAGCAACTTTGTTCACGTTATTCACGCATTCTAGATCAGAAGGCTCCACCGAACTCATCTCCTGTTTTGCCTAAATGCTCTGCCCATAGTGACATTCTGTATCCATACACCTGTGGATAGATAGAGAGATATCAAAACACCTCTCAGCTAATGTTATTTTTCTTCCAAGCAAATTCGAGTTTCTACACTTATGTTTACTTTATAACCACCAGAAACACAACTTCTCTAGCATATCTCAACCTAAGTTTTGAGGTTTTGTTATGGTATATATGATAATGATGCTAGGAAGGCAAACCTGGCCACGTGGGTGTCTACCCTTGTTAGTCAATGTATGATGGGGTTGATATGCACCCATTGCTATTTCTGTATCTTTTGTACCGGCCATTGATCTTTGGTTGATATTAGCAGATCCCATGAGTACATACTCATCATCTACTATCATCCCCTTCGCGTGCACATAGATCATAAAACGTTGGAAGTTATAAGAATAGATACCTGAAAACCGAGACAAAAAGATCATAAGTAATGTGTTCCACTGGTTACTACTGAAAGTGTATATATGATTCCTCTTCTCTGTGAATGAACAGTTCTCGGTAATGAATATTATACCGCACTGCCATTTGTGGCTGGCATATATGATTCCTTTTCTCTATGAATGAAGCATGAGACTGCGGTTGAGATTGGAGGAATAAAGATAAAATTTTGAGGTAATTTTTAGACTGAAATCTGGAGAAATTCTAACCTGAAAACACACCGCCGAAGATCGCTTGTTCTTTCTTCTTACGCTGAAACCACAAAACCCAAGCTGAAAGTTCGTTGCAGTCGATCGAAAAAACAAAAGCTGCAAAAAAGAAAAGAAAAGAAAGCTCATCTTTTTATAGTCGAATCTCCACTGCCTTGGAAGATTGGGACTCACATTGATTAGAGATCGTGGGTGATGGATTAATGGAGGGTTGTAAGTTGATTATTCTGTAACCGATATCATTTCGTATCACGAAGAAGAAGATGAAAGAGCGAAACCCTAATCGCCATAAGCTTTGGGGATGCAAACCGAATATATTTCAGAACAGAGTAAATGAAACGCAGAGTTCCATGCCTGAGACACGTGTCACGCTGTTAAGAAGTGACTTTGTGATATGGACGCCTACGTGGCAGAAGCAGGGGAGAGCAAAACACTACTTTTTAATAAAAGATAGATAGTATCTTTTTTCTTTTCGTTAGTGGAGAGCCACGATTGCGAAGGGAGATTCAAGGAGAACCGTTGGATTGAACTTGGGAGGGAGAAAGCGCTGTAAGTGGGTAATGCACACGGGAATTTTCACCTCATCAAACCAAACTACAGCTCCTGCCTTTTCTCATACTCTTGGGGCAGTTTAATATTTTCCATGTTCGAAACAACAACTGTTACCTTTATAAAAATTATTTATAGGTCTTTGGTCCCGTGCTGACGTTTTCTATTTTTTCAGTCTAAATTCATTACGAATAAGGTTTTTTTTATTTTTTAAAAAAATGAAAATTCATATTAACTTCCCGAATGAACATCATTGCAATTACATTCAGCTAGGAACCGAGCAAAAAATTGGTACAGCCATAGATTAGCAGCTTTGACTCATCGGCCACACAGCCAAGTTGTGGGCGCAACTCCGGAGCCTTCCATCATCACTACCGCACCAGGTTAATCCAGGAAGGAGCTCACGCATCCCACTCTTCTCAAAACTGAAGCAATTGCAGTCTCTTAAGCGCATATGACACATAAATCATACCTACAAAGGACATATTTGAGATTTCAGTTGTTTCGATGTTAAAGATGGTTCAAAACCTGCACAAAAAAGGAAAAGAGCAACACCACCACCATTCATCAGGGAAAAATGCCAGCGCTGGGATTTGTTACCCTAACATAAGGAGCCATCGACGAGCACACAAGAGACGGAGACAACCCAACCACCCGATATCCAACGCGAAATGCCCACCTCCAAAAACCAAAGAGGGGTCCATAGTGTGACAGTGAAACGCGACTCCGTTGGCTTAACGGAGAAGCTCCGAATAATGAAAAACAAGAACCTTGACTTACGTATAAGGAATATTTCCTTTCCCTATTATATGGTCTTATAGTTATCCGTTTTCTATTGGAATATTGCTATTCCTTAATATATTTGGTGACCAATGAAATTGAAAATAAAGGAGTAATTCCTAATTTATCTCTAGCTTGATGGACAGTTGAGATTAATCTAAAGGAAGCCATAAAGAGGAATTAGGTCATCTCTCCACCTAAAAATACATATCTTTAAACCATCATAAAGATATCCTAAAAGCAACAACTAATGTTATAGGTGAGGCGAGATAAACCTAAGAGTTTTTAAGAAGAGATTGAGCTATTCATTTTTCATTCAGGATTCAATCCATTCAGAAAGATCTCTCAGACAAAATGAATCCAAGTAACTCTATAAACATTCATATGATTCTATTATTTGATTAACCTAGATGTTTAAAGATCTTAGGGTTCATGTAAATTTAACTTACATGTGGTATCAGAGCATGGTTATGAACATCTGTTTAATCCATTAAGAATAATAGATCTATGAGCTAGATAATTGAAACTGATAGACCTGAGTATTGTGATTTCTAGATCTGATTAAAGGTTTAATTTTTGTATGTGTGCAAAGTTAGTGCGATCTGAGAAATATATTAGGTCTGTTTGATAAAATTGTGCGAACTCTGTGCATCTGAAATAATTATTTTTCTGTTTAAGAGAATCGTGCATAGTTTGTGCATCTAGGGATTATAATTATCTTTTTAAAAGAATCATGCATAGTTTGTGCATACCCGAATTAAAATTTTTGCAGTACAGAATCCGTGCAAAAACGGTGTTCTGCGAATTAGGGGTTTTTTTTTCGCAAACCCTTTTCCGTGCAAATTTCGGGATTATGTAAATTAGGGTTTCCAAAGACCTATCCTGTAAATAATGATTCGTGAAGTTTTTGTGCAAAATTGATAATAATAATTGGTCTGTGCATAATTAGTACAACGTGTGTTTTGTATATACTGCAGAATCGTTTTGCACAGAATTCGTACAAAACTGATTTTGCACTTAAAGTTATAAACTTTTCTATTCATAATCCGTATTGAAATAATTTATATACATATAAAACACAATTAGTACAAAACATTATTTCACATAAAGTGCTTATTATGGTTTAGATATCACCACAGTGACTTTACCTTAATAGTTGCAACTAAAAATCATTCACTACAAGAAAACACAAGCTTAACGAGGAAAATTAACGAGAAATATTTTTCCTCGTTAATTTACGTCGACTTTACGAGGAAATTACGCGGAAAAATAAAATCAGCGTTATTTCCTCGTAAAGTAACGACGAAACAGTTTCGTCGTAAAGTTGATGTAAAGTGACGTGGCTTTTACGAGGAAATCA
>NC_027752.1:27641883-27642085 GCF_000695525.1 Brassica oleracea var. oleracea
AACCTCGCCGTAAATATAGCGTGTAATTTACGAGGAAATATTTTACGTCTACTTAGCGAGGAAATTTTGAATCCACTAAATAACATGTTTTTCCTAACTAAATTTCGTCGTAAATTCGTAGGAAAATTGCAACTACCAGATTCGAAAATTTTCTGTAAATAGGGACGTTTGAACATCATTTTAAACATATCAACAAAAAAAA
>NC_027752.1:27642317-27644074 GCF_000695525.1 Brassica oleracea var. oleracea
TAATTATGATCAGAATGAAGCTAGTAGTAGTAATAGCAATTTTCAGGAGGAAGAACCGGTTGATCATCATTTGCATAATGAACATAGTTACCATTCAGGAGGAGATGGTAGATTATGATAGGGCTCATGATATGGTAGACCTTCTGAGATGATAGATGTTTGCATCGACAACTGCATGATCTATTGGGGAGATGATGAGAAGCTAGAAGAATGTCGATTCTGCAAGAAGCCACGATTCAAGCCGCAAGGACGGGGACGTAATAGGGTACCGTACCAAAGGATGTGGTACCTACCAATTACAGATAGATTGAAAAGATTGTATCAATCAGAGCAGACTGCTGGAAAGATGAGATGGCATGCCGAGCATACTCAGACGGATGGTGAGATGACTCATCCATCAGATGCAAGAGCCTGGAAACATTTCAACAAAGTACATCCAGATTTCGCTAGCAATATCCGGAATGTGTATCTCGGATTATGCACAGATGGATTTAGTCCGTTCGGAATGTCAGGGAGACAATATTCATTGTGGCCAGTCTTTCTTACTCCATACAACCTGCCACCGGAGATGTGCATGCAACGGGAGTTACTATTCTTGACCATATTAATACCTGGTCCGAACCATCTAAAAAGGTCCCTGGATGTTTTCCTACAACCACTGATAAAAGAGTTGAAGGATTTGTGGTCTTCTGGGGTGAGGACGTATGACTGTTCAACGAAGACGAATTTTACGATGCGAGCGATGCTTTTGTGGACCATAAGTGATTTCCCTGCCTATGGGATGTTGTCTGGATGGACTACACATGGGAGATTAGCTTGTCCATATTGTAATGGAACGACATATGCGTTTCAACTGAAGAATGGTAGGAAGACAAGTTGGTTTGATTGTCACCGTCGATTTCTTCCCATTGGCCATCCTTACCGAAGAAACAAGAATTTGTTTAGGCACAAAAGGGTTGTGAGAGACACTCCTCCTCCATATCTAACTGGAGAACAAATTGAAGCGCAAATCGACTACTACGGAGCTAACGAAACAGTTCGTTGGGGTGGTAATTGGCATGTCCCTCGTAATATGCATGATTCTTACGGTGTTCATCAGAACTGGCACAAGAAGAGTATATTTTGGGAGTTGCCATATTGGAAGGATCTTCTTCTGCGCCACAACCTCGATGTGATGCATATAGAGAAGAATTTCTTTGAGAACATCATGAATACAATATTGAATGTCCCAGGGAAGACAAAAGACAACATACAATCAAGGTTGGACTTGCCGGATATTTTCTCAAGAAGCGAGTTACATATAAAAAGCAATGGACAAGTTCCAGTTCCGATATTCAGATTTTCTTCGGAAAAAAAGTCGGTGTTGTTCAACTGGGTTGCATCAGAAGTGAAGTTTCCCGATGAGTATGTTTCAAATCTCTCTAGATGTGTTGAAAAGTGTCAAAATTTCTCTGGGATGAAGAGTCATGATTGTCATGTCTTTATGAAACGACTACTGCCCTTTGCATTTGCAGAGCTACTTCTAACAAACGTACATGAAGCACTTGCAGGTAGTATTTTATAGAGCAATAATTTTATAACGGTTTAGTTTGCAAAATAATATATGACTAACAATGTGTTTAATTGTTTTTGGAATATAAAAGGCATTGGAGCATTTTTCAGGGATCTGAGCACAAACACTCATAAAGAAGAAGTTATGGAACAGCTTCAGGAGAACATTCTCATCTTATTGTGCAACTTGGAGAAGATATTTCCTC
>NC_027752.1:27644810-27646700 GCF_000695525.1 Brassica oleracea var. oleracea
TAATTCAATCTCCACTTGTAAAGGTCACCACGTCACAGATGTATTTCACACGAGGCTATATTTTTTCACACATATGAGTATGGTAGACAACGGGCGACCAGTAACTATGGAATATGTGTGAAAGGGGAAACAAATTTCTACGGGATATTGACGGAGATTATTGAAGTCGAACTCCCAAGGATATTGAAGCTGAAATGCGTCCTCTTCAAATGTGAATGGTTCGACCCCGTCGTCAACAGAGGTGTTCGGTTTAATAAATTCGGGTTAGTTGCTGTCAACGGTTGACAAAGGTACAACAAATTCGAGCCTCTCATCTTAGCTTCACAAGCAGACCAAGTTAGCTTCCTTCCATACCCTCGGATGAGAGATTCGGGTATAAATTGGTTAGCCGTGATCAAAGTTACACCTCGAGGACGAATCATCAGTGGAGAAGAACCACATTTGCAAGAAGAACAGATAAATGAAATCGAGAAACCTGAACAAGAAATTGATGACATCCTTCTCATTGATCCGCATAATCACGAGTACGAAGATCTTACCGACGATGCCGCAGAAGAAGCTGTTGAAGACGAGTTTAATGAAAATGATGATGTTTCTAGTGATGACGAGAATGTTGATATATCGGATTGATGTATTTGATTTTGTGTAAGGTAATGTGGGAGTTTGTTTTATAAATAAGATATTGAGATAATAAGTTAAGGAATGGGGTTTGGAATGGAAAGAATAGATTGAGGTGAAAGAATATATTGAGTTTAAAGGGTAGATGGGTTTGGGGTTTGGAATATATGAAGTAGAAGATAAGGAAGATTGGGTTTTGGGTTTCGGATGGTTCGACCCCGTCGTCAACAGAGGTGTTCGGTTTAATAAATTCGGGTTAGTTGCTGTCAACGGTTGACAAAGGTACAACAAATTCGAGCCTCTCATCTTAGCTTCACAAGCAGACCAAGTTAGCTTCCTTCCATACCCTCAGATGAGAGATTCGGGTATAAATTGGTTAGCCGTGATCAAAGTTACACCTCGAGGACGAATCATCAGTGGAGAAGAACCACATTTGCAAGAAGAACAGATAAATGAAATCGAGAAACCTGAACAAGAAATTGATGACATCCTTCTCATTGATCCGCATAATCACGAGTACGAAGATCTTACCGACGATGCCGCAGAAGAAGCTGTTGAAGACGAGTTTAATGAAAATGATGATGTTTCTAGTGATGACGAGAATGTTGATATATCGGATTGATGTATTTGATTTTGTGTAAGGTAATGTGGGAGTTTGTTTTATAAATAAGATATTGAGATAATAAGTTAAGGAATGGGGTTTGGAATGGAAAGAATAGATTGAGGTGAAAGAATATATTGAGTTTAAAGGGTAGATGGGTTTGGGGTTTGGAATATATGAAGTAGAAGATAAGGAAGATTGGGTTTTGGGTTTCGGATTTTAGGGATTTAAACATAATACTCGTTATTTCCTCGTAAATAAACGTGGATATTACGACGAAATATAAAAATAAAGAACGCGGGGCTCGATAATTCCACGTAAGAAGAAATCGTCGTAAAGCACTCGTAAGCCAACGAGGAAATAATGACAAAATATAAAAATAAAGAACGCATGGCTCGTTAATTCCACGTAAGCGCAAATCGTCGTAAATACCTCGTAACCAAAAAAAAAAAAAGCTGGCCTTGCAAATTCCTCGTAGAATAAAAACTAGAAAAAAAAGAGAAGAGAAGAAAGATACCGGAATTACATGTGGTGAGACTTACGTAAGTCTAGCCCACATGTGTTCCAATATCTTTCTTCTCTTCCTTTTTTTTTCAAATATTTCTAATTTGAAAAGCATTTTGCTGAGTTGTGTGATTTGAGATAGGGTGTGATTTGTGAGTTTGTGTGTG
>NC_027752.1:27646717-27652241 GCF_000695525.1 Brassica oleracea var. oleracea
TGTGGTTTGAGAAGGAAAGTTGCGGGTATTTATAGAAAAGCGGGGCTCGCTAATTCCTCGTAAAATGTTGACTCGTAAATTCCACTTAAGCTTAATCGTCGTAAAAAATTCGTAAACCTAAACGCGGGCCTGTGTAATTCATCGCTACTTTCTCGTACAATAAAACACGGACCTTTGTAATTCATCGTAAAGCTAAACACGGGCCTTTGTAATTCCTCGTAACTTTACGAGGAAATAACGAGGATAAGTAATCTTATATGTACTCCCGAGCGCTCACTCTTTCTTTCCTCTCCACTTCCTCTCCACTTCCTTTCTATTTCGTAGCAATGGTAAGTCTCTCTAATTCCTCTCTAATTTGATTAGTTTAGGATAGATTAGGTGGTTAGTATAGAGAATTTAGATAGGTTTACGGTTTTATGTTAATTGGTGTTGATTAGGTGGATAATGTAGGGAATTATACTGTTGATGTTAATTTTAAAAATTAAATTTTTTTTCCAGACGATTCGAAAGAACAGACTTACTCCCCATTACAGACAGATGTTCGGTGAGCCTGGTAGTCGTTTAGACCCGTCGTCTTCTTCAGCTCCTGGTTCTTCTTCAGCTCCCGGTTTTTCGGGTCCGGAGACTGTCCCCGAGACTCAGCCTTCTCAGAGAGTCTCTCGGTCGCCTTCTTCTAGTGAACCATCGGTTCCTCATGTGCCCCCTCCGATGGCTCCTCCGACGATGCCTCCTCCTGTGACTCCTCCGATGGCTCCTCAGATGCCCGCCGATGTTCATCCCGATTTGATGGTGCCTCCGAGTGCTCCTTACTCGCAGTACACTGTCGAGGACATTCTCCGTCTGCCAGACAAAGAAGGTTTACCAGTCATCGACCCCGACCGACCAGACGAAACTTTGTGGTATGTTACATTTTTTTTTAATTCGTTTAAAATTCTTTTATAACATTAAAAAATAATTTATATTTTAAATTTATTTTTTTCCAGGTTTAGGGTTGACGGGTGTTTTGCATCGGACGTAACCGACACAAACAAAGGTTACTTCTCCATGTCACATCCGAACTGGAGTAAGACGCCTTACTACGTCAGAAAGACGCGGTTCAAAATTTATGATGTAAGTTTCTATTAATTAATTATCTATATTTTATTTTTTTCATGATTTATATATATTTCTTTTAAAAAAACTAATTATTTATTTAATTTTTTCCACAGCAAAAATATCATTGGGCCTTGGGGGTCACTGAGAGGGTGAGGAGAGCGGTTTACGCGAAGGCGAAAGTTCGCTTGTTGGACACGGTCTCCAACTGGAAGGGTGACTGGATCGTGAAGGGGTATGAGTGTGGCAAACCCGCCGCTGAGCTCACCACGGATGTGTGGGATGGCCTCATCCGTTATTGGCGCCTTCCTGATTCCATTAGAATCGCCCAGGCTTGCTCTAACTCCCGTAACACGGTCGATGAGCACGGGAACGAGCCGATGCTTCACACTACGGGCCAAAAACCACACGCCGGTGTCCGTAAGATGGCAAGTCCGAGCAAATCTACAACGACTTGGTTGCTCGGGTTGAAAACCGCCAGACCCAGCTGACCCAGCAGTCGACCGACGGATTACCCGTCACCTTATCCACACTTGAAGTGGATAAGATTTACGAGGAGGTAAATTTTCAAAAATTTTAATTTTTTATTATTCATTTAATTTAACTTTAAATTTTTACTAACAATATTTATTTTTTGTTTTTAAGGTTATCCCTAAAATAAAAAAAAGGGACGGACGTTGGGGATTGGTTCCGTCAACGATGTTCCGAGAGCGACATCGTCTTATGGTCAGCGACGGGATGATGAAGTCACTGAGCTGCGTAACGAGTTGGCCTCGACAAAAACTCGTATGGGTGGAGTCGAGGGCTTCTTGGACGTTATAGTGGACAGAAATCCGGAATGGGAGTCCATGTTGAGGAACATGCTACAACAACATCCCATTCCAGGCGAGTCATCCGACACACATAACGAAGCGGATGTTGCGAGGAGGAGTGAGAAATTCTACTAGGCGATGAATGACCCTTAGTTCTTTTTTTCCGGTTGTTGTATTATAAATTCAAAACTTATTTATATATAAAATATTTTCGTATTGATTTTTATTTTAAATTATAATTTTATTAATAAATTAAATAATTTTAATTATTTTTTTAAATTCTGTAAAATAAAAAAAAACGAAGTAAATTTGTAGCTAATTTACGACCTATTTACGTGGAAACTTTACGAGGAAATGACGAGAAAAAAGAAACGAGTATTTTACGAGGAAACGTTTACGAGAAAATGACGAGGAAAGATAAATGAGTAATTTACGAGAAAATACTTTCGTGGTAGTTACGTGTAGTTTACGAGGAAACACTTTCGAGATATTTACTTGTAGTTTACGAGGAACACGTTTCGAGGTATTTACGAGGAAATATAGCGACCTCCTTACGTGGAATATTTACGTGGTCTTTACGATGAAATGATGTACTTCGTTTTTACGATGAAATATTTTCCTCTTTAAGTTACGACGAATTGGCGTGGAAATATGTGTTACGACGAACGAGTAACGACAAAACGTGTTTCCTCGCTAATTCCTCGTAAAACCTCTTTTACGACAAACTCACGAGGAAAACCGCCCTCGTTAAACTTATATTTTCTTAAAGGGATTATTTAAGCCAAGTTTTTGATCTTCTTATGAATTATTTAGTTACCCACAGGTAGACTATAATCATGAGAATTGATTAATTACTTAAGAGCGTATGTATTGTGTAAACTAAAGCCATCCACAGATGATTTGGTTTGAGTAATTCAATACATCACTCAATAATGGAATGATTGTTATCGTGAAAGCTAAGGATATCCACAGATAACTTAGTTTGAATAATTAGGTACATCATTCAATAAAGTTCCATAAATTTGTGACCTTATATGAGATTATGTGATTCCCACAGGAACATTATAATTTCTTGTCATATACATTCAATTTTTTGGTGTTGATTAAGTTATGAAGCCTAATTAATACTTGTTCTATCTCTAAAATGCAGCAACTTCTTCCGCTAGTTTGTCATCTATGGTCTCTTCTGTCCCCATCCTCATAGGAACCAACTTTCATTGGAACCAACTTCTCCGAATGGAAAGAGAAAGTTGAGTTCACATTAGGTGTACTAGATTTGGACTTGGCACTTCGTGAAGAAGAGCCTAGCCAACTCACTAATGATAGTACTGAGGAAGAAAAGGCTTTCCATAAAGCGTGGGAGAAAGCTAACAGATTGAGCATCATGTTCTTAAGGATGACAATAGCTATCAACATCAAAACTTCCCTTCCAGTTGCAGAAAAAGCTAAGGCTTATCTAGCGGCTATAGAAGAACGGTTTAAGACTGCAAACAAATCCCTTGCTGGGAAACTTATGGCAGATCTTACAACCATGAAACATGATGGCACAAGGTCTATGCATGAACATTGCATTGAAATGACCAATCTTGCGGCTAAGCTAAAGGGTTTAGGAATGAGTGTGGATGATTCATTTCTTGTCCAGTTTATCCTAAACTCTTTACCTCCTCAGTATGGACCATTCCAAATCAATTACAACACCATTGTTGAAAAGTGGACGTCGATTGAATTGGCTAACAAACTGGTCCAAGAGGAATCAAGGCTTGGTCGTGAAGGTATTAAGGTTGCCCACTATGTCCAAGGAGCTGGACCTAAAGCTGGGAAAAGACATCAACCAAGTCATAAAAGAGCACCACCCAGGATGAATGATTTTAATCAAGTCAATGAGAAGAAGGCAAGAAAAGATGACCGATGCAACTTTTGCAAAAAGTCTGGACACTTTCAGAAAGATTGCCCTAAAAGAAAATAATGGTTTGAAAAGAAAGGTAATCCTATGGGTTCAGTAAGCTTTTTCGAATCTAACTTTGCTCATGTTTCTTCTGATACTTGGTGGATTGATAGTGGTGCTAATGTACATGTAACTAATTCCTTGCAGGGATTCCTTACAACCCAGACCATAAATCCAAGTGAAAACTATATACTTATGGGGAATCGAGACAAAGCGCCAGTTGAAGCTATTGGCACTTATCGTCTCATTTTAGATAGTGGATTTTGTTTGGATTTATTTCAGACTCTTTATGTTCCATCTATTTCCCGTAATTTAGTTTCAGTAAGCAAACTTGATTTGGCTGGTTTTAAGTCTTCTCAAGGAGATGGTTGTTTCAATTTATTTCTGAACTCTAATAAAATTGGTTCTGGAATATAGTTAATGGTCTTTACAAATTAAATTTGTCTGATCAAAATTATGAAACACATCTCACCCTGCAAGATAAACGTAAAACTAAAGCATGCGCAGATGATTCATATTTCTTGTGGCATAAAATACTAGGACACATATCTAGTGAAAGAATCAAAAGATTGGTAAAAGATGGAGTCGTACCGAATCTTGATTTTACCAACGGTAAAGAGTGTGTAGATTGCATTAAGGGTAAGCAAAGTAAACACACTAAAACAGGAGCCACAAGAAGTACACAGCTTCTTGAAATCATACATACAGATATTTGTGGACCTTTTGACGTTCCAACTTTTGGAGGTGAAAAGTACTTCATTACTATTATCGATGATTATTCACGTTATTGTTATCTCTATCTATTGCATGCAAAGTCTCAATCTGTGGATATTGTACAAGTATTCATTACTGAAGTTGAGAGACAATCAGATAGAAAGGTGAAAATCATTAGGTCAGATAGAGGTGGTGAATTTTATGGCAGATATGATGAAACAGGACAACATCCTGGACCATTTGCCAAACTCCTCCAGAAATTAGGAATCGTTGCTCAATACACAACGCCTGGTTCTCCATGGCAGAATGGTGTAGCTGAAAGGCGTAATCGTACTAATATTGGAATGGTTAGATCCATGATGAGTCATGCTAATTTACCTATATCCTTGTGGATGGATGCATTACGAACTGCAGTCTATATCTTGAACCAAGTTCCTAGCAAGGCAGTTCCAAAGACTCCTTTTGAACTGTGGAAAGGCTGGAAACCTAGTATGTCACACCTCCAAGTTTGGGGATGTCCAGCTGAAGCAAGAATATACAATCCACATGAAAAGAATTTAGATTTCATAACGGTCAGTGGTTTCTTTATTGGTTACCCTGAGAAGTCTAAAGGATATAGATTTTACTGTCCAACCCATACTACGAGAATAGTAGAAACCGGTAATGCCAGATTTTATGAGAATGGTGAGATTAGTGGGAGTGATAAAATTCAAGATGTGATCATTCAAGAAATTAGGGTAAATATCCCTTTACCCTTAGCACCGAATGTTGGGAATCCTCCTGTTGTAGAACCGTTGCACAACGAGGAAAACCAGTTGAATGATCCACCACGCCTTAATGAAAATATCGCCAATAATGAACATGAAGCACACGAGAAACCAGCATTAAGAAGATCAACTCGTGAGAGAAGATCAGCTATCTCTGATGACTATGTGCTTTATCAAATAGAATCTGGAGAATG
>NC_027752.1:27652306-27653804 GCF_000695525.1 Brassica oleracea var. oleracea
AAGTTTGGGATGTTGTTCCATTGCCTGAAGGACACAAAGCAATTGGGTGCAAATGGATCTATAAATCCAAGCTCGATTGTCATGGCAATGTTAAACGACGTAGATCCAGACTTGTAGCCAAAGGGTATAATCAGAAAGAAGGCATTGATTATGGTGAGACTTTTTCACCTGTGTCTAGAAAAGACTCTCTCAGAATTATAATGGCATATGTAGCTGAATATGATCTCGAGTTAAATCAAATGGATGTGAAAAACGCATTCCTTAATGGAGACTTAGAAGTTCATATTTTTGGTTCTGTATGTTGATGACATATTATTAGCCAGCAGTGATCTTGGTTTATTACATGAGACTAAGAGTTATCTCTCTGAGAACTTTGAAATGAAAGATATGGGTGAGGCATCCTATGTGATAGGAATTGAGATATTCCGTGACAGATCACTAGGAATTTTGGGATTGTCTCAGAAAGCATATATTGATAAAGTTCTTGAGAGATTCGGCATGATGACATGTTCTTCTAGCATTGTTCCTATGCATAAAGGTGACACGCTTAATCTTAAGCAATGTCCGCAGAATGAAATGGAACGTAATGAAATGCAAAAATACCCTTATGCATCTCTTGTGGGAAGTTTGATGTATGCATAGGTTTGTACCAGACCTGATATTAGCCACGCAATTGGCATGCTGGGTAGAATTCAGAGTAACCCATGACTCGCTCAATGGCAAGCTGCAAAGAAAGTTTTGAGATACTTAAAGGGAACAAAAAACTACATGTTGACATATCGAAAATCAACACATCCACATATGTTTGGATTTTTGGACTTAGATTTTGGTGGATGCAAAGACTCTAGACATTGTACTCTCGGCTATGTGTATCTCCTTGGTGGAGGTGCCATCTCATGGAAAAGCCAGAAGTCAGGTGATATACACATCCACTATGGAAGCTGAGTATGTTGCATGTTATGAGGCTTCTATTCAAGGAACATGGTTGCAGAATTTTGTGTCAGAGTTTGAGGCTTTGAGTTTTGTTGACAAGACTCTCACTCTTTACTGTGACAATCAAGCTGCAATCTTCTTCGCTAAGCATGATAGGATATCTAAGGGAGCCAAGCATATAAACCTCAAATATCTATCACTGAAGCAAGATGTCAAAAGAGAAAAGTTTGTCATTGAACATATAGGCACTTATGGTTGCAGACATATTTACAAAAGCTTTACCTCCAAAGACTTTCTTGAAGCATGCTAAAAGTATGGGTCTTGAGGATAGTGCCTAATGTTGTTTGTTTACGATTAGCCTATGTATGACAATTATGTGAGCTCTTTTATGACTTTTACATCTTTTATATATTCTGTTTCCAATGTGCACACACATTATTGTTGGTTGGATTTATGATAACAGAATGAGTCTCTCGTTAAAGACATTAAAGGGACCATTACGATACTCCTACTTATGTTTATGGTTTAACTATGAAGGTGGTCAATGCGGTAGTACATGGAAGGT
>NC_027752.1:27653922-27701750 GCF_000695525.1 Brassica oleracea var. oleracea
GGCCTTATGATTCCATAAAGAAAACATTAGTGGATCTCACTAACGACAAAGTGGGAGACTGTAAGGAAATATTCCTTAATATATTTGGTGACCAATGAAATTGAAAATAAATGAATAATTCCTAATTTATCTCTAGCTTGATGGACGGTTGAAATTAATCTAAAGGAAACCCTAAAGAGGAATTATGTCCTCTCTCCACCTATAAATACATATCTTTAGACCATCATAAAGATATCCTAAAAGCAACAACTAACGTTATAGGCGAGGCGAGAGAAACCTAAGAGTTCCTAAGAAGAGATTGAGCTTTTCATTTTCCATTGAGGATTCAATCCATTCAGGAAGATCTCTTAGGCAAAATGAATCCAGATAACTCTATAAACATTAATATGATTCTATTATGTGATTAACCTAGATGTTTAAAGATCTTAGGGTTCATGTAAATTTAACTTACAACACGACACAAAGTCGTCGCTTTCGGAAGAGAGTGATGACATACAAAACTCGGGTAGGGTAACAATAGAAGGTAAGAAGGCCATAAAAGAAACAACATGCCATAGCCATAGACGACTACGCGGTCCAGAAGCTTCACGAACCTCCACACGCGGAAATCAGAGCACAATCGCCACCACACAGTAGAGACTGAGAACTGCACGTGCCACCGAGTAACGGTATCTCCAGCGTTACCTTTAACGAGGACGGAGATAGCTCTCGTTCCAAGACGCCTCGAGACAAGAACCTACAACAACAGCCACCGCTACCCTCTTCAGATCTGCCTCCAAAACACCTCGAACCCAGAAGAGAAACGAGGATAACCAATCGACGAACAACCCTCGATCTAAAGCAGAGCCATGCTTCACCGCCGTCGGCTGCAACCAAAAACCAGATCTGACGAAAGAAAAAATAGATCTGGGAACCAAACACTTAAAAGCCGACCCCTTACTACACCACCGTTGTGACAACCTCGTCTCATCTCCAGATAGAAAGCTCGCCGCCGTATCAAGGGACCTCTGCAGCGGTTTAGACGGACGATGGCTAGACGAACCACCAGAGGCTTCAACATATAGGAGGCCCAGAAAGAGAGAGGAAGGAGCTAAGAGAAACTAAGGGAGATGGGGAGCGCCTCCGGTGGTGGCTGAAGCTTGCCGACCGTCGGAGCAAGGATTGAAGCTGTTTTGTTTTTGTTTTTGTCGAGAGAGTCTGTCGCTAGAGAGAGAAAGGTAATGTCCTGAAATAAGAAACTTTGTTGTACTTATGAATAAGGTTTCTGGTTACAACTTCTTGCCCAAAAGGCCTTAGAACACTAACCCCGTATATCAAGGATAATCTACTCTACAAGAAGAGTATACTAAAAGACATAACTCAACACCTTGAGAATTAGCAAAAAAAAAAAAACTCTCCAAAAAACGCAATCGTTAAAGGTACCGGCTTTCATTCACAAAGAGTTCAAATGGCCAGGTTGGGTGAAGTTTTGCAACATACAATTGCACCTTCCCTTACTTTGTAAACACTTTCAGCAATGAAAGATACCCCTCAATTTTCTTCTCTATTCACCGCATCAGCTTATATTTCTCCAAACCTCTAAGTCTTTTCTCAAATTCATTTATTAGAAATCCAAAGACCGGCCACGCTTGTGGTCTAGAAATAGCATTAAACAATTCTCTGAACTCCCCTGCCAGCATCACTTTATTCAACCCATGCTAACCATAATCTCCACTGCCCATAAGATTGTAGTCAACTTGAGCATCCTCCTTGTTAAGCACTTCTGAGAAAGCTCTTCTACTGTGACAGTTCACCACCCCCTTGTGATTTGGCACTACCCAAGCAACTCCAAGAAGCTTCCTTCCTTTGTCCCACACAAAAACTGTTGGGAATGTCCTAAAATAATTTATACTTACTCTTGTTAAAGTCGTAGTGTCGAGGTTGACAATCGTATAATATTAGGTGGTTATAATGTTTTGCTAGAAACCGCTTATGATATATGGATTGCGAATCCATTGCTAATATTATATGATCCTACAGTGTCACACACCTAAGCAAACTGGATCAGTGATATATATTCAATTTTAGGAATAATATATATATATATATATATATATATATATATGATATATATTATAAGATATACATAAAGATGTATATACATGATAATGATAAGTAATTATCATTTGACCAAAGTGATTGTCACGTGCATGTATGGGCCTGACCCTTTAATGAATTAGGTTAATTACTTGTTCAATTATATAACATGTGCGGTGATGGTTTTGAGATGATTACATCTCACGTAAAACCCTAATAGCAATAAAGACAAAATGTTTGTCAAAGCTTTGAGATCTGATCTCGACGACGGCACTATCATCCCGTATCTATCCAGTTTGTGTGCGTGTGGATACCAGTAGAGGCACGGCGTTTGAAGTGTTAAATAACCTCAGTTTGTTCTTGGTCTTTATTCTGCCGCCGAATAACCAGGTATTTTCGAAATCTTAAGATCTAGATTTGTTTCAGTATTGACATGAAATTCTAGACAAACTGAATTCATAGGTTGATTTATAAATTGTTATAAACCGGTATAAATTTCCAATAGCGGTATCAGAGTCTACTTGTTTAATACTGAAACTGAATCTTATTTAATTTATATATTGATATAGATAAATAATTTTGTTTGATCATGTTTTAATTGTTAATCAACCGAGTCTGTGATAATCGTAAGTTGATGGAGATGTTCATCAATTTCCAAAACAAAGATTTGCGTATATTGGATACACATGTCTTTTGGAAAGGTCAATTATCTTAAGTTGATATTTGTATATTACGATCACGACATACTGAATTATATGTTAAAGATTATTGACTTTTGGAAAGTCTAGAATATACGTTAATAGAGATATTAGACGGCTGATATGATCATCCCGTTAGGTAAGCGATTAATATATATCATCTAAATCACACTTTTCATACCTTATTTGCATGTAGAGTACATGCATGACTAATCTAAAATCAAGCATGTATTATTGTACCAATAGTTGCTAAATTTTAAGACTAATAAAATATATGTCATGAAATTATGTGATGACCATGCGTGTTGTATACGTATGGTACATGTGTACATATAATTAATTTATAGGGGCACTTGTATTATTGTAATGCTTGAATGCCTGGTTTTAAATTAACATAATACACATGAGATGTGTAAATACCAATTAAACCAACGAATTGTTTAGTTGGTTTATAAGATTGTTTTGGTTCATCGCTTTAATCTTTTATTGAATTAGAAATCTAATTTGATTAGATTCTAATAATAATGCTAAGATTATTTAAATGATAATTAGTAATTTTAAGTAGATTAAAGTTAATAAAATTATTTATAATTCGATTAAATACATATTAGATATGTATTAGTTATATTTATATTTTATATAAGATATAAAATTTTAAATATAAATTAAAATTGAATTAAAATTTGTTCCTCAATTAATTTCAAGTATTTTTGATGTCTACCAAATCTTATTAACTATCAAGACTCGTTTCGTTGTAAGATGGACTTGCCAAAGCAAGGTGTCTGCAATTACATGAGTGAGGTAGATGGTAGTGGTTACCATATGAATATAAGATTGGTTCACTTGATTAAGCTATCAAAACAGTTTTGGCTTTTGGGCTTAGAGACATAGGTTGGATAAAACATAAAAATGTCGTCTCATAACCAAGAATTATATTTGATATAATTAGCAAAGTGTTGCTTACCTAAATAGCTAGATATTCGGGCGATGAGCCAAAGCTCACTCGGACTTTAGTGAAATATGGATTTCGGATTATTATATTCAATATGAGGAAAATGTTTTGAATATAATATGAGTTTTCTTAATTGTTGAGATTTCTCTAATTCATGATCATATAAATATTTTATATTCTTCTATTCCAGAAATGCTAACTCCTCACAACCCATTTTCATTGCGATATGTCCTTAATAAGGACAAATTGAATGGATCAAATTTCCTCCATTGGTATCGAAACTCGAGAATTGTTCTCAAACACGAGTTTAAACCCTACTTGGAAGATCTGAAAAAGAAAAAGACTTTTGAAACATCGTCTAGGGTATTTATGTTATAGAAGTAAATGTTACTACTTTTGGTTCTACTTCATGGGTATTGGATACCGGCCGTGGTGCTCATATTTGTATGAATATGAATGGCCTGAGCAACAGTAGAATTTTGGAGAAAGGTCAACTGGACCTACGCGTGGAAATGGAGCAAGAGTTGCTGCATTTGCCGTGGGAACATTTCACTTGTCCTTACCTTCAGGTTTGGTTTTAGAACTTAAGAATTGCTACTATGTACTTGCTATAAGTAGGAATATTATCCATTCCTTGTTTGGATTTGGAAGGATTTCAATTTTCGATCAAAAACAAGTGTTGTTCTTTTGATCGTAATGATATGGTAGCCGTCCATTAGAGAATGGACTTTATATTCTAGACCAAAGCATGTTTGTCTATAATACCAAAAGATTCAAGTTTAACGACACGAATCAAATTTTTCTTTGGCATTGTCGTTTGGGCCACATAAATGAGAAACACATTCAAAAACTTCAAAGTGATGGACTTTTGAGCTCATCTGATTATGAATCATATGGAAAATGTGAATCTTGTTTATTGGGTAAATAGCTAAGGCTCCTTTTACTGGACACAGTGAAAGAGCCAAAGACTTGTTGGAACTTATACATACTGATGTATGTGGACCAATGAGTATACATGCTAGAGGAAACTACAATTACTTCATTACATTTACTGACGACTTCAGTAGATATGGTTATGTTTATCTAATGAAATATAAGTCTGAATCTTTTGAAAAGTTCAAAGAATTTCAGAATAAAGTACAAAATCAACTTGACAGGAAAATAAAAACTCTTAGATCTGATCAACATGGAGAATATTTGAGTCAAGCGTTTAGTGATCATCTGAGAGAATGTGGATTTGTTTCACAACTCACTCCTCCAGGAACACCACAGTGGAATGTTGTGTCCGAAAGGAGGAATCGAACTTTATTAGATATGTTTCGGTCTATGATGAGTCATGCAGATCTTCCACCATCATTTTCGGGATACGCTCTAGAAACGTTTGTCTTTACGCTGAATAGATGTCCATCAAAAATTAGTTGAGAAGGCACCATATGAGATGTGGATTGGAAAGGTTCCAAATTTGTCTTTCTTAAAACTTGGGATTCTGATGCTTATGTCAAACGTATGTTTACAGATAAGTTTGGACCAGAATC
Organism: Brassica oleracea var. oleracea; assembly: GCF_000695525.1. NCBI lineage: Eukaryota > Viridiplantae > Streptophyta > Magnoliopsida > Brassicales > Brassicaceae > Brassica > Brassica oleracea. Next base: position 27,659,184 of record NC_027752.1, read on the forward strand.
TGATAAATGCTTCTTCGTTGGTTATCCCAAAGCAACCAAAGGTTATTACTTTTACAACCCCACTGAGAACAAAGTGTTTGTTGCTCGAAGTGGGGTTTTTCTTGAGAGAGAATTTCTTTCTAAGAAGAACAGTGGGAGTAAAGTACAACTCGAAGAAGTTCGAGAAACACATGATAATGTTTCATTATCCCACAAAGATGATCAATTAGATTTAAGAAGAGTCGTAGAATCTACACCTCTGGAATCTGAAGTGCGTAGGTCCGAAAGGACACGTCATGAACCTGATAGATATGAGGTTTGGGTGACGGATCATCATGATCTATTTATAATAGAGAGTGATGAACCTACGTTCTTTGAGAAAGCTATGATGGGTCCTGACTCCGATATATTGCTTGAAGCAAGCATCTCATAGTTGGAATCTTCATTTTAATGAGGAAATCAAAGAGTTTGATTTCATTAGAAATAAAGAAGAACCTTGCGTTTACAAGAAAACTAGTGGGAGCGCAGTTTTTCTTGGTGTTGTATGCAGAAGACATACTTCTTATTGAGGTTGTTTCTCAATGAAATATATTGAAAAGGCTGTATATATTCTTGGAATAAGAATCTATAGAGATAAATTGAATAAGACTATTGGATTATGTCAAGACGCCTTATATCGATAAGGTCTTACATAGATTCAAGATGCATGATTCCAAGAAAGGCTTTTTGCCAATGTCCCATGGAATAAATCTTTGCAAGACTCAGTGTCCTTTGACACACGATGAGCGAGAGCGAATGAATAGAATCCCATATGCTTCTGCTATAGGACCTATCATGTATGCTATGCTATGTACTCGTCCAGATGTTGCATGTGCTTTGAGCATGACGAGTTGATACCAATGTGATCCAGGTGAAAGTCACTGGACAGCACTCAAGACTATCCTCAAGTATTTAAGAAATACTAAAGTTAAGTTTTTTGGTGTTTGGAGGAAGTGATGAGCATTTGTAAGTGGTTACAGCGATGCCGGCTTTTAGACGGACAAAGATGATTTCCGATCACAATCTGGTTTCATCTTTTGTCTTAATGGAGGAGCGGTGAGTTGGAAGAGTTCCAAGAAAATCACTATAGCAGAGTTTCAATGGATGCAAATGTTTTTGATCCATTGACCAAGCCTCTTCCATGGCCTAGGTATGAGAGTCATACTGCAGCCATGGGTATTAAGTATCTTAAGATGTGATCTTGATTTTAGTGGGAGGCTTTATGTTTATGATATGATGTTTATATTGACATACATTTAGTTATGTATTTAAACTAATGAAATTGTTTCATATTTATTTGATTATTGGATAATTAAATAAAAGTCCCAAAATAATTTATATCATTCATATAGGTCATCAAGTATGTGACTTGATCATGAAACCCTATTAGTGAAAATGGAATAAAATTGAGGTCCCTAGTCAAGGTTGTTAACATGGGACATTAATAACCATGAATGGCTAGTATGTGAGGTGACTGATGACTAAGTTTCATGGAGTCATTCAATATGTGGTATTGAAGTCAATCACATGGATATGTGTTAGAGAACACATGATCGGACTGACCCGCTATGAGAACTCTACAAGATTGTTATATGAGTGTCATAAGAGTATCTCATTACGACTATAGAGTATAGTCCTTAGACCTGAGTTCGTCATGATTCTAAACTTGTGGATTAGTTCACTTTGACCTTGTCAAACGTCAGCCGTTACTGGTGATTATAAATGCATTGATTAGGTGTTCTATGAAGTTTGTAAGGAACATGGATGGAACATGGATGAAACAAGGTGGGATTTGTCCCTCCCATATAACAGGAAATATATATCTCTGGGCCTATTGAAGATTTGATACTGAGAAATGCATGGCCGTGCTCAAACGAGGTGAATGTCAGTCGTTTGTTTTATCAGTATAAATCAGAGTTCGATAAACGTGATCTAGCTTTATAAGGATGACACTAGTTCTTGCCTTATTCTGAGATCGAAATATAGAGACATAAGGATTATGAGAATAGATGATTCTAGTACAAGTGGGAGATTGTTGGGAATGTCCTAAAATCATTTGTACTTACACTTGTTAAAGCCGTAGTGTCGAGGTTGACAATCGTATAATATTTGGTGGTTATAATGTTTTGCTAGAAACCGCTTATGATCTATGGATTAAGAATCCATTGCTAATATTATATGATCCTACAGTGTTACACATCTAAGCAAACATGATCAGTGATATATATTGAATTTTAGGAATAATATATATATATATATAAATATATATATATATATATGATATATATTATAAGATATACATAAAGATGTATATACATGATAATGATAAGTAATTAACTAATTATCATTTGACCAAAGTGATTGTCACATGCATTTATGGGTCTGGCCCTTTAATGAATTTGGTTAATTACTTGTGTTCATTATATAAACACGTGCGCTGATAGTTTTGAGATGATTACATCTCACCTAAAACCCTAATAGCAATAGAGACAAAATGTTTGTCAAAGCTTTGAGATCTGATCTCGACGACGATACTAGCATCCCGTATGGATCCAGTTTGTGTGCGTATGAATACAAGTAGAGGCACAACGTTTGGAATGCTAAATAACATCGGTTTGTTCTTGTTCTTTATTCCGCTGCCGAATAACCAGGTATATTCAAAATCTTAAGATCTAGATTTGTTTCAGTATTGACATGAGATTCTAGGCAAACTGAATTCATAGGTTGATTTATAAATTATTATAAACCGGTATGAATTTCCAACAAAAGCTACATTACACATCAACCAATCCAATGGTGGAGGTCTCCATATGTTTCTGCTGTGCTCATCACTCTTGTCTCTCTCCCTTGAGATCTGTATGTCGATAGGATTTAAACCTTTCCTCAGAATTTTGTAAAGCTTTCTTAGTTACATCCGCTGCCCACCATCTAGTTCCCGAAAAGATGTGATCATTTCTGCTCTTCAAGATTGCCCAAATCATCCAAGACCACGCTCTTAAGCATCCTGCCTATCGCCCCCTGCACTTCTTAGTTCAAGCAGCCGATTCATGTTAGCAAAAACAGAGTTCGAGCATCTATTTCTCTGGTGAGGGATCCCTGATAAGTCCCAGACCTGCCTAGCAAACGTACACTCAAAGAGTAAGTGATTAATAGATTCTCCATCTACGCCACAGACTTGACATCTAATATCGGTTTTCATCCTCTTGCAATTATCTGATCCGCCACTAGCAAAGCACTACTCAGGCCTTTCCACAAGAAAATCTTAATTTTAGGCACTATTGGAATTTTTCATATTTTCTCCTTGAAACCATTAACCGAGGGCAGCTCAAGCACTTCTGGATGCACAGATTTAGTTTTCATATCTCACGCAAGCCAGTAGGTTGATCGAAATGTCAAACTACCACTTTTATTATGTTTCCATACATAAAATTCTTTTCTGGATACTACATGTTGGTTCTTTAGAATCAATCAGCTTTACATCCCCTCCTGTAGCATTTGAGGATTCCATCTTCTCGACTGCCCATTTATTAGATCAGAGACTCTAAGGCAAACATCAAAAGAGTAGTTTTTAATCCAAGGAGCTCTCCATCCTTCCACTGGATCGTTTAACTATTTGTCACTCCATACCTTAGTGTTTTTTCCATTTCCTATGTACCGATTTGACCCCTTTTGTAACAATTCCCTACCGAAAAGAATACTGCACCAGGTGTGGGAAGATCGATCACCTAAAGCAGCGTCTAGAAAATCTGACTGAGGTAGTACCGACTTTTCAGGAAACTTGCCATCAACCCTTCTGGCTGGTTCAGGATTCTCTATCCTTGTTTCACCAACAGAGCCTAGTTGAAACTCTCTAGATTCGAAAACCCATACCACCAAGATTCTTCGGCAGACACAGCTTGTCCAATGATTTCCACCAAAACTTTGCGATATGAATCGAGAGGCTCCCATGCTGCTGTTTTATATAAAAATGACTTTTATTGTCTATATTTTATCATTATTGTCATTTTTAGTGAACTAACTCATTCAAAATGGATGTAGAATAATATAAAAGTTGATTTAGTTATATATATATATATATATATATTTCCAAAAAACGATTTATCTTTTCTTTTCTTTTTCAAAAATTTCATAATTAAACATGTTTTAACTTGAATACTAGAATAATATGTGGTACTAGGAGGCTTCATGTGCATCGTGCAGTTACGATAACTTTTTAAATAATAGTTTTATTTTAATATATATTCAATATAATTAATTTTTAGATTTTAATTTTTTTGTTTAAAAAATAAAACTATAAAAACAATTATATTTAGTTTGATTTAACTATCTCAATGTATATTTATTTAGATTTAGTTGAATTTCAATAATATTTTAATTTGTATCTTCTAAAAAATAACAATTACATTACATTTAAACGCTATATTTATTTTGATATCTAAATATAGTAAACTAGGGTCGACTTAAAAAAAAACTTTTTCCACTTTATTCTTAAAAAACCGCCCTACGGATGGGATATACTTTATTTGTAATTTAGGCTATTATTTTTTATATAATTTTGTGTTTTGTGTTTTAGGTTCATATTTGCTAGAGATGTGTATGAGATATATTATTTTCTTAATTTAAGTTGTTGGTTAGTTTATCTGTAAGTAATTTTTGTTTTGTTTTTTTGCTTCTATGATACCACCATGATTGAGTTGTTATGTCATTCTCAGTTGAATTTGTATCTAACAACTATTGTAAATGATTATTTTTGAGGTTTGCGCCATCCGTAAGGCCTTTGCATAATTTTCGAAAAAGAAAATCTCAACTTTGATGAGAAACTATACATTTATGTTCTTATTAACTATACATTTAATAAATTATATTTGAGATAAATAAAATTATTTATCAAATTAATGAGTTTGTAATTTAAAATTAAACTTAAAGTTGCTGGATTGTGGTGACAATATTAATATGAAAATTGATGGAACATCTCAATACCTTTATTTTACTTCAAATTAATTATTTATATATAATATTAAAAATATTCATATTTACATCTATCTCCATATCCATACTTTCCGTTTTCTTTGTAATCCTCACAAATTTCTGGCTAGTAATCAAATGTAGCTGAGATACTATGATATGAGAAGAAGCTCTAATGGCCTGTGTAAGCCTCCAATTTCCTCGCCAAATATATGTCTAATCGCTTCTCTACCCAACTTTGTGATCGCCTTCAGTAATCCATAAAACCGGTTGATTACATGAAAGACCTACATCATACATGATATGTACAGCGTCAATCGGTTATGAAAACAAAGCTTGAAGCTTAAGCTCCATAGGCCTAAGCAGAAAAAAGACAATGTACTCTAGGTTATCTTACACTCCATACCGTTAGTAATCTTAGTAAGCATCATGTATAGAGTTTGCAGTCTTTCTGGATTTTCACGTAAATATAGCTTTTGAATACAACCCACTTGGATCACAACGAATGTAAAAAAGAAATGTGTGATGCTCCTTTTCAGCTGTAGGTAGGTCCTTGGGTTTTAAAGAAAACAAATTCTCTAAAAGATGAAGAGCAAGGGGATCAGCATGTGGAAAGTTATGTGAGAAATGAATAGGCTTTTTCTTCTTCGAGCTTTCCTGTTCCTAACATGTCACATTCAGTGCACGCATTTCACCCAAAAATAGTAACAATGCAGCTGTGGAAACTGGAAAGGGACGTGGACCTTCCAATGGCTTCCGCAGATTTGAGTTTCCAACATATCAGTCATCAAATCCAATTGCTGGACCACATGTTCACCCGGGGAAAAGAAGTTTGCTTGTAAGAGCTCTGCAGAAATGCACCCTATACTTTATTTTCAGCGTATTGAACATAAGAAAATAATTTCAAAAAAGAACATTACAAAGCCAATTACAATCTACAGGAGAAAGCACTAATGGCTACCATTTCCTATTAGGATAATATGTGATAAAATAATGTACGATTATGAAAACGACTTTTGCGTACAAATGGAAAACATCAAATGTGGCAAAATGATATTCCAAAGAACATGTCATAATAACTTGATGGGTCACGTTGATTCCCCCACCAATTATGTAGACCCCACATGGGAATACAATTTCTGCAGATTTTGGATCACCAAAAAAATATCCTCGCCTACAACTTGGATATGTAGATACGGGGGAGATGTGAAGAAATAAACTATATATTAAGAAGATTTTATATTCACGGTTGATATTAGCTGGTGTCTAGAAAGATCACAAATTCACATTACTTTAATGAGTGTGAAAGAACTTACATTAGCTTTCGATGCTGGATTTACCTTTCCGTTTACTGTGAATGGTCCACCAAGAAGAACAATCTGTCTGACATTTTTTTGAAAACTCAGGTTCAAGCTGAACAGTCTGCATGTAAAGGTAATAAAATCTTCAATAAGACAGTGAGATAGAGATAGAGATGAGACCCAACAAAATGAGCATGAGAAAGTCTAACCAGTGAGATGTTTGCCAGAGGTCCCAAAGCAACAACAAAGAGCTCTTGTGTTTCGTCTCTCCTAGGTTGGTTGATTTTCATCGGAAAATAGTGCTGAAGGAAACTTTCCGGTAGGTTGCGATGATCGGTTTGCCATGGAGACATAAAAAATTAATAAGCGTATAGAGCCGGTAGGTTGGATGATCACTTAGCCCATTGAAAACACTAACCTGCGAAGTTGTTACGGTAAGTAAAAGTGAGATGCAAAACAAAAAATAACAAAATCTTGATCTGGGTCAAACGAATATCAAAGCGAAGCAGTAACATTGATCTAGATGAAGAGAGAGAGAGAGAGCGAGAGAGAGAGAGAGAGAGAGAGAGAGAGAGAGAGAGAGAGAGAATGATTAAAAAAGATGACAGACGGAACACCATATCTCAAATACTCAATACTCAGAATCTTACCCACAAATGGACTCGTGTTGATGGAATAGTAATACGATGATCTGTAACTCGAAATGGAATTTTATATAGAGGTGAAGGAGTACCTGATAAGTTGCTTGTTAAAATTTGGGGTTTTGCAATCCTAGGTGGGAAGGTGTAGTGGTGGAGAGATTTAATAGGGACTCTAAACATCATTGGGTCATCAATGGCGTTGAATCAATTATTTCCTTAACGGTTCAAGGAGATGAATTTCAGACGGAACAACACGATCGGAGCTCCACCCAGAGATTCCTCCCGGAGATGCGTCTCACACATCACTCTACAACCTCCGTTGTCAATTGACCTAATTGGAGTTCGATCGAAACTAAGAACCCTAGATACCAGAAGTCTTCATCACTGAAGAAGACGAAGACTACTACAGAGCAAGCTTTTGTTTTGGTTTCAGCCTACCAAACGTTATTCAAAGCCTGTAACAAAAGAAACTCGGGTAAGTCCGTAACATTAATGAAAGGCCACGTTTTTGTTAGAGGACACATGTCAGATGGTCGACATCCGAATTAGTGACATGTCCGCCTACGTGGACACGCTGGGAGAGAAGGAAACTTTATATAAGATAGATTTGTTTTTTGTTTGCTTTATATAAGATAAATTAAAGTGATACTCCCTCTGTTTCAGATTACTTGTCATTGTAAGGTAAATTTTTTGTTTCAATGCAAAATTTATTGATTATATATTTTTATCTATTTTTTAATTGATTGAAATGTGGTTAGGTGTATTGGTAATGATGTTTTTATCTAGTAAATATACAAAATTAAATGTTTTTTTAATTTGTGTGCCGAAATCTTAAACGACAAGTAATCTGAAACGAAGGGATAAGAATTAATCTTTTAATTAATCTGATAAATCAACAGTTAATTGTTCAACCTGCATTTGCATGTTAAGCACTTTAATATGTACTAATAATATGTGGTACATAAAAAAAACCATTGCTGAGTGAAGACAAATCAAGGAGAATGCTGAGGGTAATTAATTCAAGAAGAAAACTTTTAGGTTAAGAGCAAAACGCTGGATTTCGTCTCCTGTTTAAATGATTTTTGATTCCAGAGTCATATTGTTCATGATTGTGGATAAAATGGAAAAACTATAGTAAAGGAAGAGATATTTCTATATTTTAGGGTGTAGAAAGATCTAACATATATTCGACTACTAAGACGTATAAAAAAAGATTCTAAAACCCTAGAACAAAAGATCAACTATTATTGACTTTCAACTATATATGCATGCATCTAATTTAAAATATGTAGGAAATTTAATCTTTACATTTTCTCTCCCTCTAAGGCGACGGCAATCATGATCTAGGGTTTCGATGACCTTTATTATAATAATGAGTTCCAGGTGAATATCTTGTACACAAGTAATCGTATAATTTATGTGAAAGCAGAAATAATGGGAAAAAAGTTTTCATCTCGTTTTTTATGAATACCCAGTACAAAAATGAGGGAACAAATATGAGAAAGCTTAACAAGATATGGCTTGGTGCGAACGGAACCATGGTTTGTTATTGGGGATCAAAACGAAATCACAGGAAACTATGAGAAACAGGGAGGCCATTTAAGAAGGCCGGAGTACAACTGTCACAAATATCAGAGGATTCTCGCTTGTGTTGGTTTGAGAGTGTATTGAAAATTTGATTGGATCTGGTAAACAAGTCAAAATCCGGAATGAAACTTTTGAGTTCTCCCCATATTGATGATCAAACGGGTGTTTGGAATTACTACTGGTGGTAACTACGATGACTGGAAATTTGGAGACGTGAATCATTCAGTGGCAATACTTACATGCAAGTTCCATAACAAGTGTGAGGAGTTTAGTTTGAAGGACATGTATCCAACTTACAAGATGGTGTATAACATCTGCCATATGAATTAGATTTTTGGATCTGATTCAGAGGGACTAGTAAAACATCACTTGCAGCTTCTGAGTGCTCTTGTTATGAGGAAACACATTGACTTCGGTTATCTGGTGTATAATCAAATTGTTGATCCAGACTACTACTCTAACTAACTCTCGAACATTGGGTTTCCTAACCTCATCCATCATGTTTTGGCTCATCAACGAAACGTGCTGCACTTGGTTGATGATGAAGAGATAGTAGGAAGTCCTAAATATATATGGAAGTTTTTAGAAGCATTAGGGTGTGTTGAAAATGAAAATGATCACGACGAATCTGTGTGACATGGCCATTGGTGTTTTTGTCTGACAAATCACTCATTCAGTAGGACATTATGAGTGTAGGATGGTTGGCTTGTCAATAAATATGTGCTTGTGATGAACTTATTGTGCTTCTGATGAACTTTTTGAATGTGTTTTAGCATGTCTATGTATGTGGTGTTTATTTTCCACTTTGATTATGTGTATGTGAATGCGGTTCGTTGGAGATGGTTTACCATGTTTTACAGGTTGAGAAATGAGGGGACACGTGCAGACAAAAAGGAGGAGATTGCAAGCCCAAGAAATGTTGAGCGGATTAAGAGCCGGTTTAAGACTTGGCAATTAGAGATTGAAGCTGGTTTGGGCACTAGAAAACAAGAAGATTATGATCATGAAATGAGGACGTGTCTGCGAGGATTATGGAAAGAGTATATTTGAGATTGGAAATGCTCGACTAAAAAGAGAAGAAGACTGAAATGTTATTAGGTCAGACATATTTAGAGTAAAAGACACTCAAGCAAAAGGATCATCAGGTTTGGGTTCTTAGTGAGTGAGATTCGTGTGAGAGAAGCAATTGTTATTGCTTTAGGATACCTTGGGTAGTTAGAAATTGGTCAGTCGTGATACGCAAATTGTCTGTAGTGATCACATAAATCTGATTAAACAAGATTTTGAAGTTTGTTCAAGTGATATCAAATAAAGGTATTTACAGAGTAAGAATTTTGCATTGCAAAAGTTTGTGTATATCCACGTTCTAGGTATTTCATTTGTCTCTCATCTCATGAGTCTCATTTTAGCCTAACGACCAATGCATTTTATTGAGAGACTCAAAAAAAATTTATTTACCTTATAATTATCATATTATTTTCTCCATATATATTGTTATCACTTACACAATATCACTAACCATTTTATTATAAGTTACTCAACCTTGAATTACTTTATCTCAAATACATTTAACTCTTATCTATAAAAATAATCTAAAATATAATTAGATAGAGATAGAAAAAATCGGAGTTCCAATACAACACTCTAGAGGAATTCTTGGATCTTCTCTCTAAAACCTTAAACTTCTAAGAAAACTATAAATCTTTGTCTGTGTGTTCTCTTGCCCAAACAATGGCATAACTTATATATTCTCGGTCAAAACTCGTCAAAGGAATTCTTGTAAATTGTGTAGATTTATGGGCTCAAATCTTGATCTCGGCCCATAAAGCTTCTCGCATCGGGTGTCAATCGACACCAAGGATGTGTGTCGACCGATATTTCCTCTGGGTATCGACTCTGTTTCCTCTTCATTTTTTCAGCTACGGGTTTAGCTCCAATTAAGCTCCATAAACTCTACAATGTTCCAGAATATACCTAAACCTGTAAATACAATAGAATAGACTCCAAACATAACGTAAAGACTCTAAATAAGACATATACTATGGCATAAAAGGTCGTAAAATCCATAGTATATCACTTCACCTTTTCTAATACACCATCACATATGAAATATAATGAAATATTTTTCTTAAAAAGCATATTATTTCTAAATTTCGTGAAATGATTCTCTTTTTTAGTTGGTTTCTATAACCATTAGAAAACTTGTTATTTTCAACACCAACCTTAGTCGAGACCGACTTTCAATAAGTTTCTTAAATGGACTGATATGAGTTTGAATAAGACTTTAAGAGATGTCTACATTCCATCCTTAACAATCAAGATGTTATACATTTTATATGATTGAAGAGGCTAACATATTTTTGTGGGGTAAACTGTTAAATTTTCTACCAGTTTCAAGTTTCGACAGAATTTTGAAAGATAACTAGTAGCAGGAACAATTAAAAGAAAACAAATAAAGAAACTAAACAGACAATCGGTTACCAAATGCACATGCGAAGATAAAGGATAAAGGCTGAGACGGAGTGAAAGCGAGGGATGTTCGGACCTTGCAAATCAAAGAGCAGAAGGAAGCTTCATAGTTGCCACACGTAACTGGTAGGGCACCCTCATACCTTGGATACCGCATCACTTACAGTTTCTTCAAAGCTCAATCTCACCACTCCGGAAGAAAAATACCAAACCCTAGCCCGGAAAAGATAAGTCGTGACCAAACTGGCAGCACGAGGAAGAGCTGCTGTTAGGGAAAATCCAACTTGACCTTGTATCAACCAAACAGCTATCACTTGGTAGTTCTGATACTACTTGTTAGGTTTACCCATACACCTAACTTCCCTACCCTTTGAGTGTTAAAGCTTGGATCTTTGTGATGAAAACAGAAACTTAAAGACACAAGATCTTTCACCCAGTTCCCTTGCGGTACCTTTGGGGTGGGATCTCTCTCCCACAACTTCCACTAACAAGCAAAGCTTACAAGTTCCAGTCACGTCTCACTTCCTTGAGAATGACAAAGGAGATTACAAAAGGAGTGTACAATACCAAAACACTCTAAGAACACAAAGACTCGAACTTTGTTTCTTTTCTTGTCTTTGGTAGCTTCTCACTCTCTGACTTCTTCTCTCTTGTCTCCTTTTTGTTCTTTGCTCAGATGCATATCCCTCTTGACTGCCTTTGAGCTTTTTGCTTGCCTCTCCCTTTCTAGATCTTGTGGAATTTCTCTTGTCTTCTCTTCTTTCTTGGTTTGGCCTAGCTTCTTAAGTTTAGAGGAGGCACAAGATATATATAGTGGTATCTTATGTTTCCAAAACCCTAGAACTAATGGGCTTCGAAAACACTGAGGCCCAAACATAATAACTTTCCTAGAGCATCAATGTGCAAGATGCAACCTTTCTGAAGTGGTCACTTCAGTGCTCTAGATAACTTCGACGATTTCCCTATAGCAACAAAGTGTTGGAGACAGGTTTCTGAAGTGGGCACTTCAGAGCTGTAGGTAAAACACATACCAAATGCACATAACCAACAATCTCCAACTTGAGCATTTGGTCACTTGTTCTTGTGCTCTCTTGCGCATCCAACCTACATCCAACCTACCATGCCTTGTAGGTACTTGCCCTGCTTCTTGGGGGCCTTCCATTTCCTGAGCCGGAATCATCCTCGCCTCTAGGCCTAGGCAAAATTAACCAGAATCGAAAAACCGAACCATACCAAACCGAAATTATCCGATCCGAAACTGAACTAAAAAACATAATAACCCGAAGGTTCCTATTTTAAAATATTGTGGGTACCCGAAACGAACCGGAACCTAATTGATAGCCGAATGGGTACGTTTGGGTACCCGAAATATACTACATACTTAAAAAAATTACTTATACTTAGATTTAAATAACAAAAATATTTAAATTATGTTATAAATAAAAAAATATTTATTTACATTTGAACTAAATTCTAAAATATTCAGATTTCATTAGTTATAGTTTTAAAATTCAACAATATTTATAAACTTTAACGTTTTAAAAAAATAAGTATTTTTTGTGTAATTCAGATACTTTTTGTTTGGGTAATTCGGGTAGATTGGTTACTTTTGGGTAGATTGAGTACAAATGTAATCAGAACCGAACCGGACCCGATAATTTTTGGATAGTTACCGGTTCCTGACGTAATTATCCGATCCGAACAGATCCGAACCGATTTTTGGGCGGTTCCTGTTTGGTTACCTAAAGTCCAAAACCGAAAAAACCGAAAAACCCGAAAAAACCGAAACCCGAACTAACCAAACCGAAAACTGAATGCCCATGCCTACTCGCCTCCTCCTTTCTCAGTTACTCCACCTGAGTCGAACCACTTGCTTCAACTTCTTCTGAAGCTTTCCCTCAACTGCTCCACCTGGAACCTGTGACTCTACTTACACAGTTCCAGAAACTCCACCAGGTAACTCTCCACGCTGCAACTTAACTTTCCATCTCCAGGCTTTAGACAAATTAACTCTACCCTGTCAATTCGATCCTGCAAGATCCACCATAAGCCAGCATAGTTACCTGGGATTGTTTCCCCTTTTAGTGAGTGTTGAGAAGTATGCAGCCTCGCTGCAACTTCTTACTCGGTATCCTCTTATCCAAGAAGCCTCACTGCTTACTCCTAGCATGCTTCTGATCTTGGGTAGATCCTTCTGCTTTTATGAGAGACTCATATTCTGTTTCACTCACTTCGAACAGGAACCTTGTGGCTGCTTCAATCTCATCTAAGCCCGTTGCATTCTCTGAGCCTGAGGAACTACTAATGCAACACCTGGAATCCTTCTTGAACCCATCAAGCTTCTGATTCCTCCTTCTTGAAGACTTCTTCTTGGTCTTCCCTTTGTCCCCTTTAGCTACCTTCGGTTCTTCTCCTGATTCTTCACTGCTTACCTTAGACTCATTCTCTCCTGACTTTCCTGTCATAGAAGAGTCTCCACCTTGAGCTACTGACCCCTTCCACTTATAGCCATAAGGAGTTGGTCCTTGAATTAGATTCCTGCTGAAAGTCACATTCCTTGACTTCTTCTTTTCAGCTCCCTTAACCGATTTTTCTGCTCCTTTCCCGAGCTTCCTTGCTTCTGTACTCACCTTCTCTTCCCTTGGCACCTTCACTTCAGCCTTAGTGACCTTGCCTTGAAGGTAGTAGAGCCCTTCGTGATATTCTCTTGATATCACCATCCTTCCAGCTTTGTAAAACTGAACCTCGAAGACTTCTCCTCTGTACTTTCAACCTGACTTCTTCTACATCCCATAGCAAATCAGATTTCTACTCACCTCTGGCATGTATTTAATATCCTTGAGTATCACTTCTGAACCATTCGGATTCTCAATCCAAACATTTACTATCCCCTTGATGTTACCATATGTGTTGTTAGCCATTAACACTTTACCACCATCAAACTCCTTGAAGTCAAACAAGACTTCCTTGTTTGGTGTGTTCTGGTATGAACAACCCGAGTCCATAATCCACACTTTCTTTGTGTTATGAGTGCTAACACTTAAAGTCATTGGTTCCTTATACACAGTTGCAGTATTTTCATAGCATTTATCCCTCCTCTTCGGGCAATCTCTTTTCCAGTGCCCTTCATCTCCACAGATAAAACAACCCTTGTTGTTCTTATCAGGCCATGGCTTAGACTGATACTTTCCTCTGCTCTTAGAACTTGTTCTTCCATGTTGGTTACTTCCTCTTGAATCATCATAGAGACCTTCAGCACTTGGTCTAGACTGGCTTCCACTTTCAGTTAACTTTCTCTCCTTAGACCATGCAGCTCTTGCTACTTCATTCAAGCTGAGACTGTCTATTCCATACATGAGAGTTTCCTTTAGCTGGTCATACCTTTGGGGCAATGAGCTTAGCAGCAGAATAGCTTGGACTTCATCTGACACATCTACACCCAGAGTGTTCAGATCCGCTACCAACTTGAGAAAGTCATCAACATTCTCATCTATACTCTTCGCATCATTCATCTTGAAAGTATAGAACTTCAGCTGTAGATATATGTGATTTGGCAATGAAGTCTCCATGTACAATCTGTTCAATGTTGACCACATGGCTGCTGCTTTTTCACAGTGCTTGCTCTTCCTTAGCACTTGATTTCCCACATTCAAGACAATCAAATCTTTAGCCTTTTCTGATTTCTCGAGCTTTACTGGATCTATGCTTGGATCAGCATCTGAGACCCCTTCTAACCCCTTTTGTGGATCCTTCATAGCAGCTTCCAACTCCTCCCGTTCACTAGGTGAATCCTTCAACAGCTTCTCATTTGTAAGAATTCCTTTCAAACCTAGAACACCAAAGTGAGCTAGCATACGAACCTTCCATAAGGAGAAATCCCATGTTCCATCAAACCTACCCACCTCTATCCTTGTATTCGACCTTGAATCTTCAAGGAGAATCTTCTAACACTCTTGCGCTGAATCTGGCTCTGATACCACTTGTTAGGAAAAATCCAACTTGACCTTGTATTAACCAAACAGCTATCACTTGCTAGTTCTGATACTACTTGTTAGGTTTACCCATACACCTAACTTCCCTACCTTTTGAGTGTTAAAGCTTGGATCTTTGTGATGAAAACAGAAACTTAAAGACACAAGATTTTTCACCAAGTTCCCTTGTGGTACCTCTGGGTGGGATCTCTCTCCCACAACTTCCAATAACAAGCAAAGCTTACAAGTTCCAGTCACTTCTCACTTCCTTGAGAATGACAAAGGAGATTACAGAAGGAGAGTACAATACCAAAACACTCTAAGAACACAAAGACTCGAGCTTTGTTTCTTCTCTTGTCTTTGGTAGCTTCTCACTTTCTGACTTCTTCTCTCTTCTCTCCTTCTTGTTCTTTGCTCAGCTACAGATACCTCTTGACTGCATTTGAGCTTTTTTCTTGCCTCTCTCTCTAGATCTTGTGGAGTTCTCTTGTCTTTTCCTCTTTCTTGGTTTGACTTAGCTTCTTAGGTTTAGAGGAGGCACAAGATATATATAGTGGTATCTGGTGTCCCCAAAACCTAGCACTAATCGGCTTCGAAAACACTGAGGCCCAAACATAACAGCTTTCCTAGAGCATCAATGTGCAAGATGCAAACTTTCTGAAGTGGTCACTTTAGTGCTCTAGGTAACTTCGCCGATTTTCCTATAGCAACAAAGTACTGAAGACATGTTTCTGAAGTGGGCACTTCAGAGCTGTAGGTAAAACACATACCAAATGCACATAACCAACCGCTACCAATCGCCGATGCCATTTTCAACTGAGGAAAACAGAGATTGCCGCCTCGAGCTCCCAACCGTAACCGTTACACTCATTTAACCAAGATATACCGAGAGGATACCCATCTATGGAGAAGAGAAAGCCGAAGCAAGATTGGGTTAAGTTACTAACTAAACTCTCTCAATCATGACCTAAAAATTATTACCACAACAAGCACACAACAACCAACATATTATTTGGAGAAAGGAGAACATCATGTGTGACACAACCACCAGACCCGAACACAAAGACCCGAACACAAATGGGGTAAGAGATGGTCACATGAAATGCCAAATCTGACGATCTAAAGCACATATAACATAGGTCTAACTAACACACACACACACACATCATTGAAATGGAGAGATGGTTTATCGACCCCGAGCCACCGAACTCCAACGCGGGGTTACCGGGAGGCAACCAAAAACCCGAGATTGTGAAGTGACCAAGAGCATGCCACATAGCACACAATGAGAAACTAAACATGTTTGCAACCACACCCACTCCATCGCTCACCCAGATGCGCATGTGAAGCTTGACAAACCACAAGAGACATGAGCGCCATTACTGAAGGCCTACTTTGTTGGTTAACATACGCCGTCCTCATGCACCGTTAAAACCACCAAGGGCAACATATCTAAGATAGCTAACCGGATCTGAAACCACTCACATCAACTCAACCGCAGAGGAAAAGAAGATAATTGATGGGGGAGAAGGCATGAAGACGGACAAGAACAAAAAGCAAGAAAAGTGGAGGTTCATCAGTCGTACAATGTGGCGATGGCCACCGTAAAACACGCTCCAACTGTGTGCAGAGAGAGAGAGAGAGAGAGAGAGTGTGTGTGTAACACCCCCGATCCAGAATAAGTAAAAGTTAATTAATTTGTCATGCACCAATCAAACAAGAACATGCATGACGAACTAAAGAACTCTAACCAGATCAAAGATACTACTACCACGTGCCCAAACATTTGATCTGAGGTTCCCAGATCAGATCCGAAATACCAAGATCATATGTCCAAGAACGGGTTCCTAACGGTTCCAAGTTAAGGCTTTGCAACCCGAGTTTGAAACCGTTAGTTAGTTCGTCCCGGACTAGGACTAGTATCATATGGAATCCAAGTATTTCCCAAACCTTTTCTTATTAATATATACTTTAAGTTCAACCACATCAAAACTTTATACATGCTCTGCCGATGTTCAAAACCATATCTTACATATTAAAAAGCGTACATGTTTGCAAAAGGTAGCAAATCTACACCAACAGCTTTGTGCTCGTCCGATCCCAAATGGAACCTGATACGGGTTACCTGCAAAAGAGTCTATTGAGCAACTATTTTTCTCACTGAGTCGGGTTTCCTAACAGTTATTTATCCCCCCATTATGAATCAAACATCAAGCAACAAAGATCAATTATATTAAGAAATATGCAATGCAAAAATAAAGCAATCACGTAAACAAGCATCCACTCTTCACGAGTGGTTAGATCATTATCGATCGTCGAGGACTGCCTCTCTCCATTGGTTTCTATCTCGATACGAAGTCCATAACACATCCCTGTTGCGCCCATTGACTCTAAACACAAAGTCTAAAAAGCCGATGGCCCGGATAACACACTTGCCGCATCGTCATGCAGCTACACGGTCGAGGGTAGCTAGCCCTATCACATGTGTCTTCGCGTCCTGCCAGGAACTAATTTTGGTAAGGCCCCGGACAAGGCACGGGCCTCGAGTGGACACCAATGACTCTCACGACACTCCACCCGAGTGTCGGACCCTCACGGATCAAGTCCGTGGATTTACGGGTTTCCCCGTTAAGATATGATCAACCATGTTATATTACCTGAGCCGAGGCCCAAACAATACAATGCAATGACATAAGTATATGCAACACAACATCAATGTATCACAATCATGTTATACCTCTCGAGCCGAGGCCCGACGATATAACTCAATATCTTTCACAAACATCAATCCTTATCATATCATTATATATCTAAACGCGTAACCTAGCAATGCATCAACCAATACTCTTGTTTTGCAGGCGCTAACCGCACACACAACAATCATAACCCATAACCGAGACTCACCTCAACACTTAGATGAAATTTTCGGACTGGAAACACTTCTATCTCGCGGTCGGCTTAACTTTGAACTTTTATCGGGAAAACTTTAGAACTTTAGAAATCGAGACACAGGGAGGGTAGGATATGAAAGAAAAAGAAAGAAAAGAAAGCTAACTAAAAAAAAGAAAAGGAAATCTAAAGACCAAAACATTACGTTAAGTCTCAAGTGTTCTCGGGTTCTCTTGGGAGCCTATGGTCGGGTTTTTAAAAGTGGAGAATGAATTAAGGGGGTGGTCTGCTATTTATATGCTGGGGAATGATCTCATGGGAGGGTTTTGGTCGTGCATGACAAGCAGGAGGTGTCTCTGCCTCCCAAACCAACCAATAGGAGACAACTTGGTGTCTTGGCCACAATTTTGGCCAATAAAACCAAGCTTTGTGGCCAGCCACCAAAGCATCCAATAGAAATGAGACAAGAACGGCTCGGAGGTGGTCCAGTCAAGGAGAAGCACATGTCCAGCTGCTTGAAGGAGGTAAGCAAGCAGCTGCATCTTTCGGAAACTTCCAAACACGCTTAGCACGTCGTAAATGGGCCCGAATGGCCGTACTTAAATCCCGAACGTGTAATAAGCTGATCCGAGCTGACGGGAATGTTTCTCCTTGACAAAAACATAGATTTCTTAGACCAAAACATTTCTAAAATAATTCTAAGGTCATTCTCATCTTAAGGGCCTATAATAATTTTTCGATTAATTTGCTCGTCCGACTAGGACATTATAGGGTGAACCACGAGCATTTTCAATCCACTAAACTTCTAGAAGAATTTATTTCTTCAGATGGAAAACTATTCTAAGACTTTCTAAATTTTTTTTTATGTACCTTGGGATCAACAACCATGAGAGAGAGAGAGATGCCCTTTGACTCATATCACTTTGGCATATGTTATCAATTGTATTGGATTTTCTTCAAACTAAGTTTAAAATTAGAATATATCCCATCCATCTAATATTTGTAAAGGAGTTATAAAGGACACTACCAACAACCATACAATATGCCAAAACAACTTATTCACTTCTGTATGTTCTGGCCGGACATAAATCAATATTATTAAAACAGAAACGTGACCTATTGATATAGGTGTGGTCTAACTATTTTAATACAATTTTTAAAAATTTAATAATCATTTAAGATAAATATTATACAAAGACAAACATATATATGACTCAAAACACAAATATAAAAATTAAATTTCAACAAAAACGTAAAACAAAATATATACCCGCCCTTTTAAGGGCGGGTCAAAATCTAGTAGCTTTTGTTTTCAACGTATCTTTCCTGCTATGTTCCCAACTGTCTTTCTTGTACTTCCCACTTGTTAAATTATATATTTTGGTTGAATCATAATTTTATATTTTCAATTTGTAATAACCAAATACGTCGGTTACTAGGATGAGTATATTTTTTATTTTTTTTTTCACTAAATATGGAATTAATTATGTGTATATATATATATATAATATTGTACAAATGACATAAATTATTATTTTAATAAATAAACAAAACATAAACTACATAAAAGTTTAACTATTAAACAAAAACTGTAATTTCTAAAATAAAATTAAAGGATTATAAGATTAATTTCTTATAAAAATAATCAAGGAAGTAATGAGACAAAATTATATTCAAAAGTATAAAAGGATAAATCTATTATGAATATGGAATAATTAGTCAATTGATTCTAAAATAATTCCGGTTTATATAATTACTTCTATAATCACATCCTAAAAGAAAAGAAAAAAGGGTTGGCTTTGTTCCTACGAGCAAATCCCAGTTCTCGCCCAGCAACCACAACCGCTTCTTCTTCTTCCTCCTCCTCTCATTTTCTTTTTTCCATTTATATCTTCCAATACCTCCTTACCGCTGTTGATTCCATTCGATTTCTTGAATTCTGTTGGGGGGAAAGTATAAGAGAGCTTGTGGGTGGGTGGGGGGTATCAATTAGTCTTCATTAATGGAGAAATGGAACTTTTTGTTGCTGTTGGTGATTGTGTTCGGGAAGCTAACGTTCGTTGCCTTCTGCGCTAGGGTTCCGATTTGTGCTCCGAGGTCTGTTAAAGATTACACCTTTGAGTTACGCGATCCGACTTGTCAACTTTCTGACGAATTACACGAGCGTCTTCATTTTGTTGCCGTCACCGAGGCAAGAAAGTTTCCACAAGATTACGCAATTGATTGAAACATTCCCCTTAGTTGCGAATCTTTGTTCATTTAGCATTTGTTTCATTGAGTAGGGTGATGGAGCGTTGGTTGCAAACAGCTTTGGATATGATTCACAAAAACAAGTGTAACTATGTGGCTTTGCTCTTCTATGCATCCTGGTGTCCTTTCTCAATCTCCTTTAGACCAAGCTTCCATGTCATCTCTTCTCTCTACTCCTCGATTCCTCACTTTGCAATAAAGGAATCATCCGTTAAGCGAAGGTGGGTTAACACAATGGCCTCCTTAGTCTAGCTGCTTTTTACTGTTATGATCATTTTTTTTGTTACTTGTTGGTGGTGTGCAGCACCCTCTCTAAGTATGGAGTTCATGGGTTTCCTACTCTCTTGCTTGTGAATTCAACAATGAGGGCACGATACCGAGGAACTAGAATGCTTGATTCTCTTGTTGCTTTCTACACCGATGTTACCGGTAAGATGTTTTTAGTTGTCTATGATTGTTTTGAACAACTCAACCGGATGAACTAACAGGAGAGTTTCCGTGGGACTGTAGGCATTGAGACGCTGGATAAGACTTCCATCGAGGAAAGCGTACCAGTTCCTCATCTTGGGAACGAAAACAACACTGACCCAGAGAACTGCCCTTTCACATGGGCGAGATCACCCGAGAATATGATTCGCCAAGAGACCTGTTTGGCTCTTGCTGTCGTATTCGTTCTGTTGAGATTGCTCTATTTGGTTTATCCTGCACTCGTTGTGTTGATGAAGTACACTTGGAGACGGATTGCTCATAACTTGAGACAGGAAAGCCTGCAAGAACACACCGTCGGGCTTCTCAGCCGATCTGTACAACTATGCATGCATCTTATAGAGCCTTGCAAGAGGAGAAATCTGCAGGGAGGAGCCATGAACGCTAGAGCATGGGCCTCCTAGTCTTTGGCCACTGTCTCAATTGGGGATTCAAGCTCATCAAACAGAGTAAGTTCAGCTACTTCTCAGTGACTTCAAAATTCTAGAAAGATAGCAAATGTGGTCAGCTAAAATGCTTGGCTGTATCAGCCATATGTTACACCTTTTTAGGATACAGTTTTGCCTCCTTCCTGTATAATTCATAGCTGAACAGTTTGTACCAAAAGTGCATCGGTGGCAATATTATAAAAGTCAATTTATGATGTTTCTGTCAATATTTTATCATGTTGCTTCTAACTTGTTTCCTCAAAACAATTTCAAGAAAATACATGAATCTCAGACTTGCACCAAATCTATTTGGCAATTAATCAAGCTGAGGCATCAGTCTTTTTTCACTAAACAAATGATTCATTCACCCCAATTATATTACTCTTAGTTGTACAGCCATTTGCATTTCTTTTCCTGTTAAATTAATTGAACACTAAAATTCTCAAAACTGTTGATACTACTTTATATCAAATGAAAACCTACCAGGGATATGTATGTAGTTATATGTAACAAAAATCTTATATAATATTGTGCACTTTTAGATAACAAAAATGTTATATAATATTGAGCAAGTTTTTTTATCAGATGTGAATAATATCAATTACAATTAGTATCTGTTTTATGCAAATGTATATTCGTTTGGTGATATTAGGCTGGATTTAAACTAATAAATCAAATTTTGTCATCCCATATTCATTGTACAGAAAAATTGTGTTACGACTAGTTACTGTCCCGATCAAATTTCAGAAACATTTGTTAAATTTTAGGGACCATAGTAAAAAAATTGAAACCCTGTTTGTAACTAAAGTTTCGGAGGATATGAAGAGTACCCAAGAACAGAGATTGAAGCAGCTTGTGTTTATACACCAAACCATATGATTCTCACTTACTCACTTACACAAACCAAACCACAAATCAAACAACCAAATTTCCAAACATCCGGAAAACCGATCAACCATTTTACACCGGAGGAAACAAAAATATATTACAAATACCTTTTACGTCATCTTCTATTCTTGATAATCAAACATTATTTATTTGGTTTCTTCCATTTCTAATAGATTCATCCTTTTCTCTGGTGGTTCTGTAAAATATATTTCATCACCTTAATCTGACGACGATGCAAGATATATCATCTTTGCTGTCTCTTCTTAGTGCTTCGGTTGTTAGTTCTTTTGCTGCTTTCAATGGATCTTTGATTCTTCTGGCGATATCAATCGCCTCTTGATTGGCCATCACCTATACCATTACACATCAGAACCAAAACCGGTAATCAAAAAAGAATACAAGACCATATTGTTTACCTTCCATAGACCGTCACTAGCAAGAACTAGAACATCTGTGTGAGCATCTACAGATGAATCCTTAACGTCTGGATCTGACCGTAGATGTGTTTTGAGGCTTTTGTCCCCAAAAGCACGGGAAACTGCTAGCTGCCCGTTAACCCGAGGGACATCTCCTGAAAGACAAAACATGTTTGGGGATGTGATGCTTGCTTGAATAACTTAGTGATGTGTTTGGTATGACAATCTAAGAGAGGAAATAACCTGGCATGTTTGATACAAAGCCTCCTTTATCCTCAATGCTTAACCTTTCAGTGTGGGGCTCGTGATCTATAGTCATCTGTATTGCCTGACCACCTTGTGACAAAACAGCCCGGGAATCACCCACATTTGCCACCCACAAATGTCGTCCATTCAGCAGAATAGCGGTTACAGCGGTTGAGCCACCACGGCCTAGGTCAGAATGTGACAGAATGGTTTGGTCTGTCTTCTCATAGGCAGCAATTAGTGCTCTCTGAGGATCAAACCAAAAATGCTCCTGAACACAAACACACACACAATACAAAGGTTAAAAAATGAGGAACAAGAACGAACTAGAAGCTGTGGGATAAAAAAATGCAAGGAAATTTTGCTGACCTCTTTGAGAATGTTGGAGAACAAATGCTTCTGAAGATAAGCAGGAACACGTTCGCCCAAATGACCATCGTAGATAGCAAACAAACCGAGCTCCTTGCCGTCAATTTTCGTGAATTTGGAGACATAATAATCTTCCATTGGATGATTAGCTTTCCCTTTCACCAAGCTGTAACCAAATTTTATCTCACCATCGCTGTTTTTTCCTTTCCCAGAACTAGTTGACGCCCTCCCAGTCACGAGCTATAAACAATTGTTACAAGATTCAGAGAAGCAAAATCCATAAATGACTCATAAGTAGACAGTTTCACAAATATCTTAACACAATAGGACCAAGTCTTCCAACACATTGACCCAAAACATTGATTCGATTTCAGTCTAAAATTAGACTTGCAAGAATCAATTTAACAAGTCAATTCTACAAAAAAGATATAAAGGAAAGAGAAAAACCAGATATGAGATATGAGTTTGCATACATCGTAGTCTGAAGAACCGAAGCAACATAAGCTCGCCATGAGAAGCAGATGTTTGATTTAACTGATTCCGCGAAACACCTTCTCCCAGATTTCAAGACCCTGCAAACTTTAAAACTTTCATAAATCGAGAAACACCTAAACCCCTAAAAAGGCCGACTCTTAATAAAATAGATAAAATCAGAGAGAACCCAGTAGTTAATTACCTCAAAATCGGAGAACCCAGATTCGAAAAACCATAAAGATAGGATACTTTGGAGTCGACCACTACGCGGCTTGGAGTAATTCCGTGACGAAAGGGTTATTGACAGACTGCAAATGTACTCCTCCAAAAGTCTTCGATGAAACCAGAATATTAGTGGAAGACGACGACGAAGTAGACTTAAACGTTTTGCCTGTTTGGTTTTCTTCCTTTCTTGTCTTTTTATTTAATAATGTAAATCATCCATTTCCTTGTATTGGGCTTCCTTGGTTGACTTTCTTGCCGTGTCTTAAAAGTAGTCTCTGTGGCTTTTTCTTCTGTATTTTTTGGTCCGGAAAAAAGTTGAGTTGTACATTATTCTTGATTATATAATCTAATCTGATTTTGTTTTTGGCCCGGGTGTCAAAATGAGCTAACTCGTTCAACTCAACTCAATTCAGTTCACAGTGATTTCAGATATTTTAGTTCACAGTGATTTCAGATATTTTATGAGCTAGTTCAGTTCAGTCCAGCTCATTTATTATATGAGTTTCAATATGTAAACTTCAACTCAGTTCATCTAGATCATGAGTTAAATGAGTTAACTCGCGATCAAATATTTAAAATAAAAATTATAAACTAAATTATAAATTAAATAAGACAATAAAATATTTTTCATAATATAATTTAAAATTACTCCAAAACAATAATATTAAATACTGAATAAATATAACACCTAATAATAAATTGAATCAAAGCTAAATCAATGATCCAAAAATCTATTCTACATAAGAGTCTTGAGATGATATCGATATTCTTTTACATTTGTATATATTTATAACTTTTTGGTTTTACATTTTAATTTGAAAAAATAAATATGATTAATATAGAAATTATATTTTCTTACATAAGAAAAATAGAAATCATATATATATTGAAAGCATAAAAACGACCAAACTCATGAGTTAGCTCATATCCCCTAGTTGCTGGAATAATATCCATAGATATTTATAAATCCATGGACTTTTAGGGATAACTTATTCTTTCTTGAAAAATAGAGATATTTATACATCCATGGACTTTTATAGGATTCAGTGAATCTACACTTCAGTTCCACAGTGGAAAAGTTAGGCCATACTCCTCGGTCTTGAATCATCAAGAATATATCCTTTCAATCGGTGCCAAAAGCCTGACACGTCGATAGCTAAAGCATGCACTCCATCATCCATAAGAGAACCTCGAGCTCTAGTGAAGTGGTGAGATTCTTCGCCTCTGGTTTCTTTCTCCCAATAGCTGAATTACCTTTCTAGATTTTGTCCATGTCCATCCATAACTATTGAACAGTGCGTCATGTGTCCATGATCCATTTGTCATGCATATTTCAGAATTTGCTACATGTTGAGGGTTTTGTGTAACTTCTGGTTCTTCATGTTTGAAATTTGCTTCAAACCAAGCATGACATTCGGATTCAGCATGTCGGACAGTTTTCAATGGGTCCCTCCCTGTCTATCCCTCTGAATAATTTATCATTCATTTCTTTCTAAATATACCACATAATCCAAAGGTATGAGTCTTTATCCAACTCAGGATCTTCAATATCGTTCTTCCACCAAAAGAGATAATCTATGTTTGTATAGTGGCTTGCACTAGGGAACATCAATGGTGGATTTGGGGTTGTTGCATGTGCCCATGTCTGTAGGGCTGTGGGACATTCAAAGGTGGCAAGATTTATAGTTTCGTCCTCAGCTCCACATTTAGGGCAATGGTTGTCGCATCGCATATGACGATGTGCTAGGTTTCTTGTTATGGCCAAGTGTCCATAAATTGTTTGCCAAATAAAGTGTTTCAGTTTTGGTGGAGCTTGTATTTTCCAAGCAAAGGCTTGGAGTTTTGTGATACTCGGCTCTACCTGGATGTCCACCGTATCACTGTTAAGAACGTTTCTGGCTACCCAATATCCTGACTTAACAGTGTACATCACATTCTTAGTATAGCTCCAACAATCCTTATCTCGATGATATCCTTAGCTTATGGCCAAAGATTGACCAGTGAGATATTCTCTGGACTGACATAGTTTTCAAGCATCGCTGAGTTCCATCTCTTTGGGTTTCCTATCATCAACTGTGTCTTAGTTTACACTTTACATCTGGGGTCATATAAAATTGCAATGGAATACAGTTTTATCAACCACATAAACTTCATAGGCTAAATTGAATAATGTAATTGAAAAGTCGATCTTTTCATTTTCTAACATGTAAATGAAAACAAAAACTTCCAAAACATTTATCGATATCATAATCATAAACACAAGACTAGTTGCGTAGCAATGGAAAACTGGAAAGCTTGTATATGTAGCAAAGTCAAAAGTATCACAAATTGTTTCCCCAAATTCTTACGATGGAAAGTGACTAATGACAGTGGCATTCATTACTGATGTTAAAGTATACAAATATCATAATGTGAGACTAAATCCTGTTTATATGTGTATGAGGGACTCCCCAACTAAAAGGTTAAGATTTGGTATTTGTAGACCAAAATCTTCATCATACAACATTGAAGGTCCAAAGCTATCTCTATATCCAACCCATACAAGCACACCTGAGCACACGAGATGAGTCATAATCTCAGATGCTCTTAATGAGGCAAAAAGTATTCTGACATACTCTTAAGAACTCTGGCGTACTCTTGTCTATTCTGATACTCTCTAAGAGTGTGGTTAATGTCGAAAGTGTCCCTGACCAATTTAAACTTAAATTAATGAAATAATTAATTAATCGAATTCTTCTTCTCTCTCTCTCTCGAGCCTCCACTGCCCTCGATCCTCTCTCGTCCTCGTCGTGGTGTTCTTTCGAGTTCCTCGCTATCATCGAACTGCTAACTCGGTTTCATCGCTTGGATGCTGAATCATTGAGCTATTGATTCCATTTTGCAGGGTATGTCTCAAATCGTTTTAGAATCGTCATCCACCACTCATAGACGATTAACTCAATTCACAGGGATTCCGATTTGGATAGAAGATTCCATATTTGTGTATGAACTAGTCGAGGATCAGAAAGTTTGGATGGTCTGTTTATTTAATTCGATAATCAACAACTGTATAATTGCATGTCGGGAATCAAAGCTGATTACAATTTGGAATTGAAGACTCGATTCGTAGTAATGGAAAATTTCTTATTCATTTGTGTATAAGGATCGGAAAGTGTGGATGGTCTGTCTATTACTCAATTCGATAATCAACAACTGTATGATTGAATGTCAGAATTGAAAGGACGATTGAATCAAAGAAAGCTGATTACTATTTGGTTTTTTGAGAAACATCTAGAACTCTGAAACTTGGGGAAACTTGGTTAGATTATACGTGCTGATTACTGAAAAAACTATGCAACATGGTATAACGAAGTATAACTTTAATGGTATAACTGTATAACCATGTATAACTTTAATGGTTTAATTTTTTTATATTGCAGACAATGTGTCTTTTTTCGACGAACATACACTTTGATTATGATGGACATTATTCGAAGGTTGGAGATGATTATGAATGGATTCCAACCGATGCTTTATTTGTATGCTATATCCTTTAAGACATCATCATTGAAAGAGATCACTTATTAATTGTTGAAGGAGATGATATGCAAGAAGATGGGAATAGATCCGTTAACGAAGAAGCTCAATTTGGGTTACATTCCATTGGTAGTGGAACCTAAGAGGCAATCATATATTTTTTATGATGAAGATGTGTTTGTTTATCTAACATCAGTGGATAGAGAGAAAAGAAGAAGTATTTTGCATGTGGAAGACATCCAAGAATTGCAAATAGTTCAAATAACCGAGTAACTATCAAGAGTTGGAGAAAGCTCTTGTAGTAGGAATTATAGCGAGCATGAGAGTGGATATGGAGAAGAAGAGAATGTGGGCACTAGTTTGGAACACGATGAACACCCCCACAAGAAACATAAGAGGAGTAGGTTGTAAACCTTTTGCTTTCAGTTTTGATGTGAAGTAAGTGGTAAGCCTTTCGCTCTCAGTTTTGATGTTTTTATCGTATGGAAACATTGTGAGGTGAAATTTGTATTTGTGTGTTGTACAACCAAGTGAAACTTTTTTCCTTTACTGGTATAACTACGATAGGTAAACTGAGTAATATGATTGTAAATTCTAAACTTGTTAATAAGTCATGGAAGTAATAAGATGGTGATTTATTATTAAAATTATGATTTAATCAGAATAATAAATATTTCATTTCATTGCTTGTTAGCAATCATTTAGGAAATACACTGAGTTCTTATAGTTTTTTTCGCTAATACTCACCTCGTTACATTTTAAAATTTGCTACTGGTAGGAAATCAAGTTTATGTGTACATGATCGTATGAGAAATGAACCAAGAAAACATAATATAATTGGTATAACTATAAAATCAGTCATTCAAGTAGAGTATAACTAATATAAATGGAAATAATTAAAAAGTACAACTTTGATGTTTTCTGTAAAACTAAAAACTTGGTGAAACTTCGACCACCAAAATCCTTGGATAAAACTTTCCGCCTAGCTTTTCGAATTTCGAATTTCCCTATTCCCAATTTGATAAAACCCCAAAATCGTTTAATCGAAGTATTAAAGACCTTTTTTTTGTTTTCCCCATTCGCTATCTTCTCCTTTCTCTCTCTTCCCTAATTTATCTCTCTCCCATTCGAACTCCCCCCAACCCCGAGAGAGAAATAGTGGAGATGTCCGTGTCATCTTCCACGACCGGTGGTCGGAGACGAGTACGAACTTCGGGAATACCTAAGTAAGTGTTGGTGCGGGGTGGGCATCACCGAGCTCATCTCCAAAACCAATCAAAACCCATATCGCCGGTATTATCGGTGTATCTATGCGGCGTCACTAAGGGTACATCCGTTTAGCTTTTGTTATTGAAGGCTTACTCGTTCTTATTTTAATTGGTACATTTAATCCGTTGTAGCTTGAGAACGACAATCACGTCTTCAAATGGATTGATGAAGCTTTCACCGATGAGATACAACAGTTGGACAACCAAGTTCGAATGCTAAAAGAAGAAGTTCAATTTCTCAAAGCAACAATAAGGAGTGAAAGTGAACTCAGTGATGGTCCCAAAATAATGGAGCCCAAGATAAAGATATCAGGAGGTTGAGTTATTCTTGTTGTCGTTTTAGTTCTAGGAATTATGATGTACAAGAAGTAATTCCTAAGAGACTTCCAGCTACTTTCTGTTTTTTCTAAGTTTTTTTGTAAGTTTCTCCTAAGTTATGCGAAGTTGGATAACTATGTAGTTTGATCTATCAAAAAAGTTTCTATCATTTTTACGATGTTAGACAATTGAGAAAGTGAAAGTAACACAAATTCTGACCTGTTTATACGAAAACGAATTTCAACTTTGTCTAAGTTTTACAAAGTTGGACAATTGATTAAGTGAAAACACAAATTTTTACCAGTTTATACGAGCATGAACTTGTAGTTCATCTATTTTTTTCGAAGTTGGAAAATTGAAAAAGGTAAAACCACGATGTTTCACCAACATTTGACATAGTTTCACCAACATTTAAACAAAGTTTCACCAAGTTTAAGACAAGTACGAAGATGGAGAACAACAAGATTTACGAAAGACCTACAGCCCCATATCGCTGAACAGAAGGGTCACTGCGTAGTAGAGACTAACTGAACTCCTCAACCTCCGGCAAACGCGGATTGAACCTGAAGTCAGATAATCCACCCTCAGTCTCAAGCCATAGATCAGGAGGACCAAAATAACCTGTGTAAATGAGTTTAATAAACGCTTTACTCAACTATCACTTACTCAAAATTTTACAGAGATCTTATACTCATAAACTACACTTACTCAAAATTTCCAGACCCTCCACATCTTAAGGACCACAATAACCTGTCTACGACCCTTCATGTTTTCAAGACCATCCCGGAAGGCATAAGCATGAGCGTCAGTTGCCACACATTTTATCTGACTGTCACTATTCAGAATAAAAAAGGGTGCGTCAATTACAGTATAGATAAATTTTGCTTTGATCATATGTTATTTTCTACTTACATGTTGTCCCTTATATAAAACACCATCCTTGGACTTGCAGGGTCATCGAAATGGGCTTCCGTGTTGAAGACCACTCCCATTGTATCTACCTGATAAGTGTTACGTTTTTCTTAGTTTCATAAATTTAGACAATCTAAGTCACTTAGTTTCACTTACTTATACATAGTTATATTTTTAATACATTAAAGCTATACAAAGTTCCGAATCCAAGACATGCGACTGTTGCGGTTACTAACATCTAAATATGTGAATATATTTTAATTCTAGTAACATTCATACCTATGGGATAGTTTCGGTCCCTGTGGCCCATGTGAGGGATTGCATGGATGTTCTTGAAGTCCATGAAAAGCCGATTGTTCAGAGGATCGATGATGTGGACTTGCGTATTGCGCATAGCAGATAGATTGAACCGAGAGTTAGTTGACTGGAAACCTGGATAGGGACGGTTAACTTCTACTCTAAAGATTTCCACCCATTTTCCCTCTTGCTTCTCTAGGCCTCGAAACCTATCAGAATTCCTATAAATGGTCATCTCCATCTTGGTTCCCTACATAAATAAAGTACAAGGATCAAGTTTTTATTTTTCACAGTTACATGTTATTAGAAACTCGAGAGATGATGATTTAACACGTACCTCTTCATCTGCTAGGACATATTTATAGAAAGGTCCCCTGGTGGTAACATAGGAATAGAAAAGGTAGATCCTGTGTATTTTGACTCTGAAACGCCAAGACGTGATCAAGACGTGATCTTGGGGTTATAAGAAACTTCAGAAAGTTTATTGTAGTGTGTCATCTTGTTTGTTGAGAGAGGAGATGATGAATCCTTTCTTTGCTTTTCTTTTTGGTGAATTTTGCAGAGAAATGTTATATCCGGACTGAAGGAGACGATTTAACTTACTGTGGTGGAGTTTAAATGCAATGGTAATGATGATTGTAGGCGGTGTAGTGTTGTGGCGTTTAAATGCAAGTGTAATTGTTATTATAAGAGACTTTTTCATGCAAGACGGGCAGTTATTTCGCGGAGTCCATCATTATCATTAATTATAGGTTTTTTCTCAAACTAAATACTAAGATTTACATTTATTATCTCCTATACTGCTAGTTTCTGCCATTAAATATATCTACTAAGTATAATAAGTTTTAGATACTGATCATTTCTATCAAAATATAACAATATACTATCTAAATTTCGTTAAGTTTTACATAGTTTCAAATATTTATACAATCTAAATTGTTACGTTTTTCTTAGTTTCATAAATTTAGACAATCTAAATAACTCAGTTTCACTTACTTATACATAGTTATAAATCTTAATAAATTAAAGTTATACAAATTTCTAAATTCCAGACATGCGACTGTTGCAGTCATAAGGCGTGTGAGAGAAGTCTTGCTTTCTCGGGGAGTCAATCAAATCACCCTTAAATGGACACGCCGCTGCTTGAATCATTAATTATAGAATTTTTCTCAAACTAAATATTAACTTTTACATTTATTATATCCCATGCTGCTAGTTTCTGTCATTAAATATATCCACTAGGTATAATAATTTTTGGATACTGATCATATCTTCCAAAATATAACAAGATACTATCTAAATTTCGTTAAGTTTTACATAGTTTCAAATATTTATACAATCTAAATTGTTACGTTGTTCTTAGTTTCATAAAATTAGACAATCTAAATAACTCAGTTTCACTTACTTATACACAATTATAAATCTTAATAAATTAAAGTTATACCAGTTCCAATTCCAAGAGATGCGACTGTAGAAGAGAGAAGTCGTGTCTTCTGAACTCATGTCTCGTCGCGCCGCCTCCCCTTAAATGAAAGAGTTACAACTTGTAGAATAGTTGGGATAATAAATCGAGAATTAAATAACATGAAATAAAGTTACAAAATATTAGCATTTTCATTTATTATTTCGGACGCTATTTCTAGCAAATGATAACAATATAATATCTCATTTTCTTAACGTTTTACATAGTTTCATATATTGAAACAATCTAAATTTTTAAAATTGTGCTTAGTTTCATGAATTTAGATAATCTAAATCAGTTACTTTCACTTATTTATACACAGTTATATATCTTTATCGATTAGAGTTTTTCAAAGTTTCAAATCCAACCCATGCGCACTGAGAAGTCATGTCTTCTGAACTCATGTCTTCTCGAGGCGTCTATCAAATCACCCTTAAGTGGGGTAATAAATACTCAGTTTATATTTTTTTCTACACGTCAGTTGAACTTCCATACTACGCGTATTTCGGTTAGAGGATCATCCCCATTATAAAAGGGTTTATGACCTTCTCAAAATAAGTAAAACGAAAATCTCTCCATTTACTTGATTAAAAAAATATCTCTCCATGTCGAACAGTAACTTGGCTTCTCTCCCTCCTTCCATGCTTCATAAGATTCTCTCAAAGGTAGCAACAAGCCATCTCCGGGACCTCGGTAGTGCAAGAATTGCTTTCTCCGGGTTCAATCAAATTGGCAGAGAAGAATACTACTACCGATCTGCAGATCTCTTTAACTTGAATGACTGGATTGATGAGGCTAATGCTTTAAGGACATTCAGGTTTAGGTGCTACCAAGCCGGTAATCTAGAGGTCATCTACATCTGAGGTATGTATGAGTTCTTCGTCCTCCATTTACTTGATGAAGGAAGGGAAAAAATCCGTCTTGCTGGTGAGAGGGGATTGTTGTGGGCCAAGTATGTAGATGGAACGCTGAACTTAGCGTTTAGTGTTGATGCTAGAGGATTTGTTCACAATTATCCTAGCTTTAGTCGTGGATTTGTTGATCAGATGAATTACATGATCACGACTTTGACATCCTCAGGCCATTGGGGTTACGAAAAACCTAAGGTGTTTATGTCTCTACTGGAAAGAATAAATTCCAGCGTCTCACATGATTGTTGGTGCTCCGCAGTAATAAAACCGGTGTTTGTAGTCTCCTTAGATGGATCTAGAACACGGTGAACATGCAATCGTTGTTTTCTGGCAATGTGCAGCTTGGGACTTCTGCAAGATATTCACTTGACGCTGGCCACTGGCCAATTGAAGATTAGTTGTGTGTTTATGAGTTATGGCATTTACTTTTTAGGTACTTTTTATCTACTTTTACTAGGTTTATGTAAAATACATTTCATATAATATAATGTCTCTAGTTTTTCTCTATGAAGTAATCTTTATTTATTTTAACTTCAATAAATATATCATTAACAACACTGTCTCCATAAAAGAACATAATGCAAATGTAAAAGATACGATCAAAACTAGTTGAAATTTGCAAATCAAAAAGTACGTCTTAGTTCAATATAGAATAACTTTGTAATTGATACAATCTATATTAGTCGCAGTCTTATACGCTGTACAGTTACACCAAGATTTACAATTACATCAAGTCGTACAAAGTTTTCGAAAGTTATGAAGAAAGAGATCCGAATTTTATGGATCGGGTCTGGATGGTCCGCGAAATGGTCCTAGTTGGGGTGTAAATACGCAAAATTCTGTTGGTTCCGTGGTCTTTTAATAATTTTTTGGATTTAATTAAATATTTATCTGTTTTCTAATCCGGACAGCTTCGGGCAGGAGTATCTGAGAATTTTTTTTTTCCGGGTAGGAGTACTGGAGCAATTGATTCACACGAGATGACCACAAACTTAATGGATGATTGGTTGAATTGTAACTGTAAATTTTTTATTATACCAATATTGTATTTATAATTTTTGATGTATCTATATCTAGTGTATCATTTAAAAATCAACTGAAAAAATAAAAATATATTCATAAAACAATATTATTTATATAACACTATTTTTCTGAGAAACCATTTTCTCTCCACAGGCGGTCAAAAGAGCGACAATATGTCGAGAAGGATTTAACTCCATTCTCATCAATACCTTGATCTGTCTATTCTATTTCCTCTAAGTTTGGAGATGTTTCATTTATGGTTCCTTTTGGATGTATATCATTGTGTTGATCTCACCCATGTTGAACCCGTAATCTCCGTGAAGGATATATTAATCCTTTGAGATGCCTAATTTCAAAGAGTACCATGGTTTTTTGATTGACGGTTATGGATTCCGGGCACTTCATCTTCTTGGAGAACTACTGGATTGTTGGAAGAGATCTTTTGGTAATTGCTGACAAGACAAAGCCATTTGTGTTGATTCCAGAATCAAATGTTAAGGAACTCATTTTAAGTTCATTGCTTTGGAAACAACATTCATGGAAACCACCATGGTGTATTAGAGTTTGGGAGATTGAGAATCAATTGATGGAAACAACACTCAATTTTGGTTTCAACTTGAAGAATCAATATATTGGGTTCTTATACGACTAAGCGATCGAAGCCAAATATGGAGTTTGGCTATGGTGATGTAACCACAAAGGAATATGGGCAAAACAAAATCATTGATGAATCCATGGAAACTACTATGGAAGAGAAAATGGTTCGGAATTAAATATGCAATCCCTTTGTTGTATGGCGATGTTCGTATAATCGTTGAAAATTAGCAACTTCAATTTCTATGCTTTTCTAAAGAATCAATATATTGGATTCTTTATCGAAGATATGTCTAGTTATAAATCTGGAGTTGGCAATATTATACAACAAAGGGAATTAGAGTTTATAAGGATTATGATGTGATATAAGGTTTGGAGTTTCATCTTATGGATATTAGCCAAGTATGAAAATTGTATGAGATGGAAAGTGAATATGCAGAAGAAATCTGACAGAGTTCTCCAGTGTTGTTGTTCATTTTTACTACTTTGTCTATTCAATGTTTCTTTTGTACTCTCCGTTGTAACATTTATATTATATGAATAAATAACTTTAGTTGTTAAAAACAATATTTTCTATAGTTTAAGATTGATATATCTATTTTTTATTTTTGCTGTAGATTTTAAAATTAATTAAAACATAATTGATAACTTTTATGGTTATAACTAGAAATTAAAGATAAAGATACTTTCTACCAATAACCTCTTAGTCAGAAAATTGAACTGAATCTAATAAGTTAGTAAAAAAAAAAAAAATAGAAAACTAACTTGAATTTATTTTTATATATATATGAATATTACATTTGCAGAGAAAGTACAATAAAACTTGGTAGCTCAGATTTAGTTTTTTGATCCTGTGAACTTCTTTTTCTTTTGGGTTAAAACTAGCCGTTTCTCATTTTTTACCAATGATTGCACTTTTACATCATTTTAGTGCTTAATTATGTCAAACCTTCCGAGACCCAAGCCAAGATCTAAAATAAACTTGTTTACAAACATAAGTTAACAAAATTATGGTTTTACCATTCTCCCTATATAATTGAGAAGTCATTTTATTGACTCTGCTGATGTGTAACCGTACAGACAGTCTCACAGGAAAATTATTATAACTTGATTGGCTGAAACTTTTGGTTTCTTTTTTTTTTTTCCTAAACATTACCGAATATTAGGTTTGGGTGTTCGAGTCTTCGGGTCGGGTTCGGACCGGTTCTTTCGGATCCTAAATATTTAGACCCAATAGGTACTTAGAAATTTTTGGTTCGGGTTCGGGTCGGTTCTTCTCGGATCCGGATCGATTCGGGTCTATAATTAAAATACCCATAAAATATTCGTAATTTTTTGTGTCCATATCGGATCCGGGTCGGGTTCGGATATTTAGGATCTGAAAAAGATATGATATACCCAATACCATCAACTTTAGTTGAATATTTGTCATATATATCTAAAATTTTACAAAACAGCTTAAATAAAACTATTAATAATTAAAATAAAGCATTTTAAAACTCTAAATTTTACATTTTAAAATTTTATATTACTTAAAAAATGTTAAAAAATAATAACAAATGTTGTTCACAAAAGATATTTTAACTAAATTATAAAATAATATATATAAAATATAACACAAAAACATCATAGTTTTAGATATACATGTTTTTAAGTTGGGAACAAATCGGTTCTTATCGGATATGGTCTATTCGGATCGGTTCTTTTCGGGTCCGGGTCTATTCGGGTCGGTTCCGATTCTTTTGGGTAAAAAAATTTTAGACCCAAAAGGTACTTGTATATTTTCGGTCCGGTTCTGGATCGGATATTTTTGGATCGGTTCCGGTTCGGATGTTCGGGTCCAGGTTAAAATGCCCAGGCCTACGGAATATTAAAAAAAAACTTTAGTCGTTAACTTAGAAAATAAAACTTTTCGATCTCTTTCTTCTTTTTTTTTTTTGGAACTCCTCGATCTCTTTGTTCAAGCCGGTGAGTAGAGTTCTCGAATTAGCCATAGCCTGATTTGATGCTTCACATAGAAATCTCTTGGGATTTCTTATTGACGTGGATAACCTCTCCAATTTTGGCCACGGGATTTTAATTGGATTCGGGATTAGGGTTTTGAGGTTTTTTTACGAAGACTTAATTTGAGATTTGTGATTGTTGAGAGTGGATCTGCTTGGTATCTTGTTTGCTTAAGTTCATATACTGATTTTGATAATCTGTGATTTTTTTCCTTTTGGCAGGTATCTTTCTGAGTTACTTGCAGAGAAGAAAGCCAAGAATGCTGCGATTAAGCAACGCGAAGCCATCGAAGCTTCTCAGAGAGGCAGAAGGCTTGACGCCATCGAAGCCCAGATTAAGGTACTCTTATGTCCCCTTCCCCTGCCCTGATCGTTGGTTCTAGAAAATTAGGAACTTGTGTATGTTCGGTAACTCAATCCTGTCTGAAAAAATCGAAACATGGTTCTAATAATTCTTTTAAAATTATCATTCTAATCAAATTCACAAATGGGTATTATTCCTTTATAGATTTGAGATTGATCCATCATGTTTTGAACTTCGTTAAAATCTAAAGTTACAATCTTTAGTTGACCCAACTTGTATAAAAATTATATATTATATTTGTGAATTTGCTCGTGAATGATAAATTCGTCTTGTGTTGCCTGTTTCAAAGTTTTGCTCTACACTGGTTGGATACTTTTAGTGACTTAAAGTTTTAATGGGCAGGAAAGACAGAGGAAACTGGCTGAGGATCAGAGAAATCTTCTCCAGCAGCAGGCACAAGCAAAAGCCCAAAACCTTCCGTATGAATATTATTTAGCGACGAAGCGACTGCATGTAACAAGGAAAACCGTGAACATTATGTTTAACAGTTCTAAAGATCGTACCTTTAATGAGAAAGTGTTTGACTTGGAACTTCTGCAGATGGATCATGAAGCTCAGAGACGTCAAATCTCTTGCGTTTTTGTTCTCTTGAAGAGGTAGGCTTCACAGTTCTACTAATTCTTATTAGCTTTTCTTGTAGAATGTGACACGAAAGGTGAATGTTTATTTTGAGCCTTTGCAGGATTTTAGCTTGTGTTCCCACATTATCTCTAGCACCCATTGAAGCTTACCCTGCGGTAATATTTCGTTTGTAAGTTTTTTTTCATTTTAGCTTCAAGTATCAAACAAAGTGCAGATACGTTAGTTTGACGTAATGTTCTCTTTAGACTCTGTTTTTTTTAATGAACTTATTGTTTCTCATATAACACAATTCTCGGCAACAATGGACAGATGAGGTGACTTCAAACTCGCGGGATACAAGTTGCTCACTCGTCCTGGAAATCCAGTACTGCTCACGTATTCTGAACTCATTGATGCTGCAATAATACCGTAAGTCTTTTGTACCACAAAAAAATCCGGCGTTAATAACATTTTTGTTTGCCTTGGTAGTGATTTACGTTATAAACATTAACATGTATCTTATAAGCCCATATAGGAGGATATTAATGTTGTAAGATCACTATCATTAGCCCATATAGCCCATCTTTTAAATATTTTCAATTAGTTAATTCTTTTATAATAAATTACACTGGTTGCATAACTTGAATCCCAAGAGTATTTTACTTCACGATTTTAAATGTAATTTACCATGTTTGTAATTTGTTAATTTTTTATTAATAACTTACCTTATTTTCAATACGGATTACTTGCGCAACTTCGTATCATATTTATTGCTTTGTTTAAATGAAATTTACCTTAATGTTTCTAATTTGTTAATTCGGTTTTAAATAACTTACCTTTTATTGAATATAGACTACGTGGGCAAGTTGATATCATATTTATTGCAAGCCAATTTATGACAATAAAATTCTAATATCTTTCTTTAAATTGTTTCATTATTTATTAAGAAAAATATTTCCAAAACGTCATTTATTATGAAGTATATCCCACTAATAACTCTCAAACGTGGTAAGGTAAAGTTATATATAAAGGAGACTCATAAATTCTATATAAAGAAGACTCATAAGTTCTTACATTACAAACATATTCCTCTTTTGCTAACAATTTAAATTTAATATTATTCTCAGACTATTTTGATAACAGTATGGAAATTTAATATAATTTTCTGGTCAATAAAATTTAAAAATCTATTGAATTATTTTATATCGTAGAATTGCTAACAAAATTTAATAACTTTTTGCAGGTTTCTATGAGATCTTTTTATAGAGAATTCTACTTATTATTTTATATTACTTATGGATTATATTTCAATTTTTATCATTTGTTCTTTTTAATATGTTACTGTTTTTTACAAAAATATAAAACATAAATATAATAATTCGCCTAAAATATACAATTACAGCATTTATACAACAGGATTTGACTTTGTCTTAATATAGAATATGTAACTTCTAAAACTAAACACTTTTATTATTTTTTATATTTTGAATACTTTTATGCTTCCACAGGGTGCTCCCGGAAAAAAAGCTATACAACTTGTTCTTTATCTCTGCCATACTGCATCCATGAGTTTTGCGAATATCTTCTTTTAGCTTTAAACTCTCACTTGTCCCATTTTGATTTTTCTAAACCTTTCCTTCATATACTTGAAATTCAAATCGGATTCTTGTTTAAGAGCTGCTAGATAGTTCCTACAAGGACCTTTTGCAGAAGAGCAAAACAAGACCATGGGAGAACCAATTAGTCAAAAAATATATATTTCTAAGAATTAGAACCTTATGAGATAATTTTTTTTTTTTTTTAAAAAGGGTACTTACCACCAAATACTGTATGGAGATATTGACGATCCTGATCAGAGCAAGAGTCTACGAGAGCGTACACACCAGGCCTTAAAGTTTCATCTACCTCCCTGCAAAATTTGCAAACTCAATTTATCTACTTATTTAGACGGCATCCTATCTATAACTTTGTAGAAAATTGAACAAGATTCTAACGGGTTTCGCGAAAAAGGAAAGTGCAAAAAGAGATATGCTGTTACCTTTTGATACCCATTTTAAGAGGATCATAACAGCAAGAAATCCATATGTAAATTGACAAGAACTTGAAACAATGATGTCCAAAGACATACTTCTTCTGCTGTCTTAGCTGCAATTCAGTTGCTGTCTTAGCTGCAATTCAGTTGCTGTCTTAGCTGCAATTCAGTTGCTGTCTTAGCTGCAATTCAGTTGCTGTCTTAGCTGCAATTCAGTTGCTGTCTTAGCTGCAATTCAGTTGCTGTCTTAGCTGCAATTCAGTTGCTGTCTTAGCTGCAATTCAGTTGCTGTCTTAGCTGCAATTCAGTTGCTGTCTTAGCTGCAATTCAGTTGCTGTCTTAGCTGCAATTCAGTTGCTGTCTTAGCTGCAATTCAGTTGCTGTCTTAGCTGCAATTCAGTTGCTGTCTTAGCTGCAATTCAGTTGCTGTCTTAGCTGCAATTCAGTTGCTGTCTTAGCTGCAATTCAGTTGCTGTCTTAGCTGCAATTCAGTTGCTGTCTTAGCTGCAATTCAGTTGCTGTCTTAGCTGCAATTCAGTTGTTTTACAAAAAAAAATAAAAATATGAGATAAACAAAGTTGTAGAATCATTAAGACCATCCAATCTTAATTCCTCGAAACGAAAATCTAAACTTGGTAGCTTTTTGGTCCACAAAATTGGAAAAAACTGACATAGGTTTACATTCTCAAATCAAACCCAAAAGGAAAAACAGGAAGATGCAGTGATTTACCTCTTTGTAGATCCTCCAAAGAAAACAAGCACATGTGATTCCTTTTTCCATTTCAAACGAAGCAAACTTACCAACTTTGTTTATTGCTGTCTCCAGACAATGAAGAAGCGCAGAATAACTCAACCGATATCAAACTATATTTTTATGCCCGCACAGGGTGCGGACCAGTCACCTAGTTTCTTATTAATTAACCAATTAAGAGCAATCTGCCAGGCTACGGTGGTGAACAGCCACACACATATAATACCAGTCAAACTGCTGTCTTAGTCGATTATTTTAACATCGGTTCGCGTTAGTATACGACTATATAAAATCAGATTCAAGCTTAGTTCTACTAGCTGACAAACAAGCTTAGTTCTACCATTTTTTCTTCTTTTTAATCTTTGAATACATTAATTATTTGTTTGAGTCTAATATATGTTTTCTTAAAGAATTTGAATAGTTAGGGTTGCCTTTGCAAGTACCCACGATAAAAACATGTTTTACCATTAAAAAAAAATTAGATTTACAACTTTAAAATTAAAATATGATAACTTTTTATCACGATTTATAAAATTTCTTTAAATTATATGAAAACCAAAAGCATTTTTAAAACAAATAAAATGACATAAAAAAAGACTGGCTGTCCTTCAGTGGTACATCAATCCATCTAATATATCAATACATTCCTTTGAAACTCTAACAAACCAGTTTGTGGAACAGTCTGTGGAACAGTTTGCGAGTAGAAGGAACTTAAAAAAGATGGCTGACAATTTCTACGAGATCCTACATTACCAATCTGAACCATTGTGCAGCTACATAATACATTTCAATCAAGACAAATTATCCATCCCTAGATTTAACGTCTCGACAGCCATCTCCGTCATCAAGAGAGTCTTGCTATCCGTCGGGACCTATACAAGGATCTGACCAGATACCAATGCAGAACAATAGAGGAAGTATTTGTTACACACCCGTCACGTCCTATCTGGAAGACAGCGTGTCACCCCAACCCATCATCATAAAACAATGTGACACCCGTCTCCTCTTCACTTAGGACGACGGGTCACCAACAATATCTCATAATATAAAAGCCCATAAACCCAATTGCACTCACTCAAGCCCAAATAAAAATCCACAGAAAAAGCCCAGTAGCACCAAGTCCGTCCAAATATCACATAATTGTTTGTCTCACCTGAAATAGGAAAGAAAAAGGGGTGAGCAACATGGGAGTCGCTCAGTGAGGTATGGGATGCTAAACCCGAAGTCCATGGACCCGAACATAGCACTCCGAATATATATAATTTAATTCTAACGCATGTCAAGCACGGTACCTAAAGTATCCAAAAAACAAACAATGGTCCTAGCGAGGTGCACACTCGCTGCCCACAAACAGGCCAAATAAAACTCCGCCGACCTAAGTGCTCGATAGCACCACCCTCAGACGATTTATCGACCTCTCCAGGATACGGTCCAGCCGGTCAACTGAACTGGCCGTAACCCCTCATATCATCCGACATACATAAGCACTTCTCTGTATCCGTCTCAAACAGTTCTAACTAAAAGTTTGCATTAAGTTAAGCAATCAATAATGAATCATCTAACACCCTAGTTCCGGTTTAAGCAAAAAACTTAAGTAACTAAGCAAGCATTGACTCAATCATGACGCAAGATAGACTCGATTCACAAAGACGGAACCTATTAAAACTAAACTATATTTATTAGAAATTCTAAGCCGCATACAAAAAGTTATAGAATAGCCCTCACCTTAGCAATAAGGAAAAGTGGTGTCTATAAACTCCAGCTGCTCAAATAGACTCTGAATCTGAAATCAGGACAAAATTTTGTGTCAGAATTCCCATTGAACGGTTGAAAACGGGTCTGGTCAAGGTTTACAGAAAAGTCAACCTGCATGGTCAAAGTTCAACCTGGTCAATCCTTCACCAAAATCAAAATAATTTAAACCGACCGGTTACCCTAACCGAACCGAAATTAATTTAAACTGGGTCAACTCATCGGTTTACCGAATCAACCCGGCAGACCGAGTAATCGGCGAGTCACTGGCGATGGTCCGGCGGCGGCGAGATGACGGTCTGGCGAGACAGTGGTCTGGCGGTAGACCGACGGTGGTTCGGCGGCAGTGGCCTGGCTATGGTCCGGTGGAAGAGGCGATTTCCGGCGACGGTGTGAGGGAGATATGCGCGCAGTCGGAGTAACTTCCGGAGGCGCGTGAGGGCTCGTCCGATTGCGGTGTGGTCGGCGGCTACGGATTCTTCTCGACGAGAGAAACAGGATGGTGGCCTTTCATGCACAAGATTATCAACGGTTAGAAAGTTATGTGATGTGCCCTTGGGCAGCGCACCGGGCAAAACAGACATGCATGGCTTGATCATGGGAAGCAGTAAAGATATATGTTCATTGTTTGACACATATCTTCCAAATCTCGAAGCTTCTACGCAGGAAATCACTTGGAGAATGTTCTCAACTAAATTACGGAACTCCTGGAACAAGAATCAGATCAAAAGGAGTTCAGATGAAAGAGTTATGCAATTTACAAAACCGGTGATCTTCAGTTCTCGCGAATTTGGGCCGTACGGATCGTCCAGCCCACGTCTTGATCCTTACCACCATGGACCAGAACGACCAGAATGTACCTGGATAGTAGTCGAAGGGTCTCCTTGACCAGTCCACCTCAAACTCAGCAACTTTGACTCATTTATTATTTTCTAGTCATATTTCTCATTTCCTAGATTTGTGATTCTCGCAAATAATTATGTCTTTCTTTGACCTCATCTAGTATAAATATGTAAACTCTTTTATGAATAAAATCAATCTATATTTTTGAGTTTATTTTCGTTTCTTCTCTGAGTGAGAGAGATAGTTCTTTAGCTAGTTCGTTGGTGTGAACCGGCTTGTTGATTTGGTGGTCAGCCAATTCATCTTTGTGTGTTGTTTGGTGGTTAGCCAACACATT
>NC_027752.1:27701837-27705168 GCF_000695525.1 Brassica oleracea var. oleracea
TTTGCCTTCTCGGATCATATCCAACACCCAGCTAAAGTGATCCTTCCCGATTTAGGGCGTCTCAAGTGGTATCAGAGCCACTTTGGCTGGTTTGTTTTCATTTCATCTTTTCATCTTCTCATCTCTTCAAAAATTTCTTGTATTATTTCTCGTTGGATCCGGGCTGTACCTTTACTCCCTTGTGATCGCCTTTAAATAAAACGATAAAAAAATAGAGTAAAGTTTTGGCTTGAATCACTTCTGAAGAGAAATCCAGGGGGAGTGGTGGAAGAGAAACCCTGCTGGCTGAAGAGAAACTCAGCTTTAGGACAGTTAAGGCGGATTCATACAAAAAAAAAAAAAATCTCTTCATCTTTCTTTCTCTCTTTTACCCATAAAATGTTGTTTTGGGTTTTGATTGCTGAATTTTGACTGCCTATCATCATTTGAACAAGTGAAAAGAACTCTGAGTGATCACCTAAAAATCGTGAGGTAAACACTTTGAAAGTGTGAGGATTTTTATTTGCTAACTCTTTTGTTAAGTGTTTTTCAGGATGTTTGGACTCCACAAGTGGTGCAGCCATGAGTAGAGACATTGGAGAGCTGAGTGAGTCAGACGAGGGAGAGCCAAACTTGAGCAGAGAAGAGCCAGACTTGAGCAGAGAAGAAACAAATGAGCTAGCCAGCTTGTGGAGTGGACCAGTAACTAGATCAAGACTGAGAGCACAAGAGAAGAGCTTTCAACACTTATAGCCAAATTCCGTGGGGGCTTAAATCAGAAGAGGAGAACCAAGATAAACCAGCATGTTGGTTTAATTTTATTTCAGTGTAATTTGATTTGATTTAAATTAAACCAAGACAATTAGGATTAGTAAACCAATTTCGAGTAGGATTAGGATTTAATAAAAACCAATTTCGATTGGGTTTAGATTAAGAATTAGATTAAACCATCTTGGTTTATGGGTAGGGCAGCTGGGGGTTTTCTATTTATCTTTCTACGCAGACTTTGTGAAATTCATTCAACTTTTCAATCAAAAACTTACTGCAAAGAGTTGTCTCGTTTTGTACTTTCTCTGTTCAGCTAAAGGAACATTGATAGGAAGGAATTCCTGTGAATCCCATCTTAGACAATACAAGGTGATCTTGTGTCTTTGAGTAGCAAACCATCTCTGTCGCCAATCCACAGGCTCAGGGAGACGACCACAGTTCAAAGGAGAGCTAGTAGCCTCTTAGAACACCCCTATCCGTTCCCCTTCAAGTGATCCAGGAGCAGAAGCCATACCCAGGCTGCACCAAGTGGTATCAGAGCCACTTGAAGGTTAGGGTTTGCGATTTGTCTTCTCAGATCATTCAATCCATCAAACACTTCTCTTATCTTTTTATCTGTTGTAAGCCAGCTGAGCCAACCCTGCAAATCAAAAATAAAAATAAAAAAGAGATCTCTGATCCAAATCAAAAAAGAAAAAAAAAAAAAGCTGAAGAGTAATCCAGCTAGCTGAAGAGAAATCCAGCTCAGGGTGGTAAAGTCAGCTGGTGCCTAAATCTCTTAATGCTTTCTTTCTGATTCATTTGGGTTTAGTTCTAGATCTTAGGTGTAGAGCTTTGAATCTTAACTGAACTTGTGAGAAAGGCAGAGACTTGGCAGCTGAAATTGAGTGAGAGAGAGTTTGTTTTAATTTTTCTGTGTTTCTTTGTCTT
This sequence comes from Brassica oleracea var. oleracea, assembly GCF_000695525.1. Lineage (NCBI taxonomy): Eukaryota > Viridiplantae > Streptophyta > Magnoliopsida > Brassicales > Brassicaceae > Brassica > Brassica oleracea. Next base: position 27,703,515 of record NC_027752.1, read on the forward strand.
TGCTAACTTGTCTTTCAGGAACAATGGCTGATGGACGAGATGGAGAGGAAGTAGGAGAACCGGCTGCTCAGCAAATCAACCTCAACCAAGTTCAATTTGAGGCTATGATGGATGAGATAACTAGAAGAATGCAAGCTAATTACAACCGTGCTCAACAAGTTAATGAAAATTTACTTGATGACAATGCAGGACAAGAGAGGGGAGCTGCTGTTGGAGCTGAGAGAGCACGCATAGGCCCTAGAAGGGGACCAGGATTTGTAGTTGGAGGTCATAGGATCTATGGTGAACAAGTTCAAGAGGATTCAGATGATGAGAGTGATAATGAATCTCAGGCTAGCCAACACAGCAGACACCATAACCGCAGACGACCAGCAGCTTATAATCTAGGCAATCTCAAGTTGAGAATACCTCCATTCCATGGCAAGAATGATCCAGATGCCTATTTGGAGTGGGAAAAGAAGATAGAGTTGGTTTTCAATTGCGAGAAGTTTACTGAGGAGAGGAAGGTCAGATTAGCAGCCACTGAATTTTGTGGTTATGCTATAAACTGGTGGGAGCAGATTGCCACCACTAGGAGACGCAATGGAGAGCCTCAGATATTTGTTCCTACTCACTATGGGCGAGATCTTCAACAGAAATTGAGAAGGCTTTCTCAAGGAGCCAAGAGTGTAGAAGACTATCACCAGGAGATGGAGACACTCATCTTGAAAGCTGACTTGATTGAGGGTGCTGAGGCAACTATGGCTAGGTTCCAAGGAGGGTTAAACAGAGATATACAAGACATATTGGAGCTACAAGAGTATGAGGACATGGATGAGCTACTGCACAAAGCTATTCTGATTGAGCAACAAAACAAGAGGAAGAGTTCCGCCAAAACTCCATACGGATCTGCTGCAAAATTAGTGTACTCCAAGGATGATAAGTCATCTGATAAGCCAAAGGAAGGGTCTTCACCAGTGGAAGGAAGGCGAGATGACAAGGGTAAAGAACCATCGACAACCACTAGGTCCAGGAATGTCAGATGCTTCAAGTGTCATGGGATTGGGCATTATGCCAATGATTGTACCAACAAGAAGGTGATGATAATCCTAGCCAATGGAGATGTGGTTTCTGAAGATGAAAAATCTGACCAGGAGTCTGAGGATGAGGGTGTGGAGTATCCCGTCCGAGGAGAGTTGCTAGTTACCAGGAGACTCCTCAACGCTAAACCTAAAGCCAAAGAGGATGAGCAAAGAGAGAACCTGTTTCACACCAGATGCTTAATCCATGACAAAGTTTGCAGCTTGATCATTGATGGAGGAGGCTGTACCAATGTAGCAAGTGAGGAACTGGTGGAGAAATTGGGTCTTGAGTTGTATAAGCATCCTAAGCCATACCTCTTGCAATGGCTCAATGAAGAGGGAGGGCTAAAGATCAGCAAGCAAGTGAAAGTCTTATTGTCATTGGGGAGATATCAGGATGAGATCACTTGTGATGTGGCGCCTCTTGAAGCTAGCCACATTCTACTTGGTCGCCTTTGGCAGTTTGACAAGAGGGCAGTACATGATGGTTTCACCAACAGGCACACCTTCACTCACAAGGAGAAGCAGATCACGCTGGTACCACTGTCGCCTCAGGAAGTGCACCAGGATCAAATGCATCTTAAGAAGAGAAG
>NC_027752.1:27705191-27706333 GCF_000695525.1 Brassica oleracea var. oleracea
AAAGAGAAGCAGATCACGCTGGAACCATTGTCGCCTCAGGAAGTGCACCAGGATCAAATGCATCTTAAGAAGAGAAGAGATGAAGATGAGGCCTCTGGTAAAGCCTTGTTGCTGGATGAATCCAAACAGGTAAGTAAGATGAACCTCTTTGCTACTAGTAAAGATATCAAAACTGCTATGCTTGAACAACCAAATCTAATATTAGTAGTTTACAAGGAGTTGTTGATCTCTTCTACTAACACTGACCCTGTGATTCCAGAAGAGATTGAGTGTCTTTTGCAGTAGTATAGGAATGTCTTTCCAGAGGATAATCCAGTTGGCTTACCACCCATTAGAGGTATTGAACATCCAATTGACTTTGTACCAGGAGCTTCCATTCCAAACCGGCCAGCATACAGGACAAACCCTGTTGAGACAAAGGAGCTCCAGAAACAAGTCAATGAACTCTTGGAGAAAGGCCACATCAGGGAAAACTTGAGCCCTTGTGCTGTACCTGTGCTACTGGTGCCTAAGAAAGATGGGAGCTGGCGCATATGTGTGGACTGCAGATCCATCAACAACATCACGGTAAAGTACATACATCCTATCCCACACTTAGATGATATGCTAGATGAGTTACATGGTTCATGTGTCTTTTCTAAAATTGATTTAAAAAGTGGTTACCACCAGATTAGAATGAAAGAAGGAGATGAGTGAAAAACTGCTTTTAAAACTAACCTAGGATTGTATGAATGACTTGTCATGCCTTTTGGTCTTACTAATGCACCTAGTACATCCATGAGGTTAATGAACCATGTCTTGAGAGCACTGATAGGTCGATTTGTTGTGGTGTATTTTGATGATATACTGATTTATAGCAAGACCATGAAAGAACATGTTGATCATTTGAGACAAGTGCTACATGTGCTTAGGCAAGAGAATATGTATGCTAACTATAAGATATGCTCTTTTGGGACATATAACCTTGTGTTTCTAGGCTTTGTTGTGACATCACAGGGCATACAAGTTGATGCGGAAAAGGTGCAGGCTATCAAGTAGTGGCCGATCCCTAAAACCATTGGAGAAGTCAGAAGTTTTCTTGGACTTGCTGGTTTCTACAGAAGGTTTGTGAAAGATTTCAGTACAATTGCTCCCCCACTGAT